>NC_083612.1:31306160-31664641 GCF_963584025.1 Labrus mixtus | reverse complement strand
TTAATTGAAGTTATTCGAATGAAATAATCAATGTATTCTTTTATTTCACCATCACACTTATACATGTATAACTCTACAGATCAGACTGGTTTTATGTTTAAAAAAATAAAGGATTGCACAAGACAATTTATGGTTTTCTCATGTGACTAAAAGCTACATTTTGCTAGCTTGACTAAATCCCCCGTGAAGGGTATCATGGGAAAATAGGTCGTATTAAGGAACTATCCAACGGTAACAGGACATAGACATGACTCAAGATAAGTGGCCACAGACATTTCAATGGAGATGTTCATCAAAACTAAACTAATGAAGGCTCATCAGAGTGCATTACCCATGCACAGAATGATAAGATATGAAAGCTAGAGTCCAGTCTGCTCTGAGGAAATAACTGAGATATGGTGCCATTGACACTGCTGTTTTTACTACACTGGGTTGAAGCCAGCAGACAGGAGCCCCATTTCACTGGGAGGCGCTCCAAATGACAAAATGAGCTGGAGAAGGATTTTGCTCCTATTTAAATGTCATGATTTGTTTATGATGGGTTAAAAATACAATCTCCACAGATCAGGTCGCCACCTGCTGTCGTTCTTGTTGCTGATTCTGGTAACATGCTTGTATTAAAGAAGGTCTTTCTTTGATTATAAGATATGGTTTAGATTCAGCAATGGTGCAGATACCAAAATAAAAAATAAGAATTTAAACAATACAATTCAGACTGTATGCGTAAGCAAACACTTAAGTTGTTCCAATCAGCCCTCATGAAATAACCAATTATCAGCATAAGCCCCAAGGCCTTAATTTAACATCTCCACATGGGGACCAAAGCAGAAAGACAACAACACATGGCAAAACTACATTAGTCTCAATTACATACAGGTAATTATAGATATACTATGTTCATTTCAAATGACTGGTGCTTTCATTACATTAATAAAAAGGTTTCAGCAAAACGTGTTGCACAAACTCTTGATCAAAATTCTTTATTTGACAGAGGTTTCTTTTTCTCTAGATCCCAATAAGAATCAACAGTCTGCAGCTCTGCACAGCTTTTACCTCACTGATGGGCTGAGCCAGTGATGGGCACAGCAGATAGTTTATCATTGATCATGCTGGTCAGTCCTACAGCTTACAGCTGGTAACAAGAAAGGATCAGGCACGTTCAGAAGTAACAGCAGGGAAGTAAGAATAACACACAAAGAAGGTTCTATCAGAACAAAAGGTAGCAGTTCAGGCTTGAAATAAAATACAAAAGTATTGCATGGGGAGGGAAAGGGTGAGTCGAGGTAGTGCAATAGGGAGAGAGATGGTCAATCTAACAATGATCAAAGCATTGTTAGAAAAGGTCATTTTATCTTGATTAGGTCTCCCACTTGTCGGTTCACGACACAGAAATTGTTACAGAAATATGAAACAATTCATATTTGTGCTTAAGACACTCATACTAAAACACAAGCATGACTGCTGGACACACATCATCTCCCCTAGGTCAACAAACACAGACCCTTTGATGTCTTATTCAGATGATGCACGTTAGCTCTGACGCTCGAGTAGCATCTGGCTTCTTCTTGCTTCACATCAAACTGTCTGTTTGGTTAGGTTGAGAAGAAGAAACTAGGCTGAGCAGGTTATGAGAGCATCATGGGGTAGTGAAAACAATAATGGACTTTAACTTGTGATTCACAAGGGACGTTAACCCCAATCATTTGGGTGGAGGTCCTGTGTTGACCACACCTTATTTAATCCAAACTGCCAGGGAGTAAACTTTATCTGTCTGTTACTGTTTGCCTTTTCAAAAATATTGTTGGTTGAGTTTAAAGTTAGTTAAAAGCCCAGTGCTTCTCATGCAGATGCAAAATGTAGTAGTGCGTCTGTATGAGCAGTTAAGGTGCTAACAGGGTGTTCGTATTTGACACCTTAGGAATGGGAACAGGGTGAGCATACGACACCAAATATAGAAAGGTAGACGGGTCAAACAAACGCAGGAGATCGCTGATTGCATCCCGTGTGAAACTAAACGTAAACATTGACTTAAACTCAAGTACACTTCTGTTCATCACATAATGAAGGTTGGCTTTTCAGTTCCTTTATTTCCCAAAGTCATTATATGACCCCCCCCCCCCCCCCCCCCCCCCCCCCAAAAAAAAAAAAAACAACAACAAAAAAAGTCCTTTACAGCATGTGCAATACATGATCCCAAGAGATCACATTTGTCCTGTAATACCACTTAAGTGCCATGCTGCTCTCCATGCCCTTTCATGTTATTCCTGTAATTATTCATTGGTTGTTTCCCTCTGACATCTAGTGGCATTTCTCCCGCCAGCACCTGCAGGGCTGGTATGGGGCTTGACTCCAACGTCCTAAAACAACGTCCCAGAGCTCCTGTTTGAACTTTATTACGTTCCAACAAGACACTTTTTCAAGGAATTGGCTTCATTTACGGCTTTCTGAGAAGCATTTCACTCGTGTATAATACCTCATGACCTCACACCTTCAGACCCATCCTGAGTTTTATTAATATGCCCATATTGAGTCAAGCTATAAAGTTAAAAAAAAACGAAAAAAAACCAACAGCTGAACATTTTCAGAAGGGTTATTTTTTAAGTAAAGAAAAAACATAAATCATATTTAAACAGGCCGGTACAGAAGCACTGTTTAAATACCATCCTTGATATTCCTCGCAAAACAATATCACAATAGATGGCCCATATTTACTTCCAGTTATCTGCTGTCTACTATGAGAAATGTAGCTCCCTCAACCCCCCTCCTCCTGCATTAGCATTTAATTGTATGTAAATTGTCAATATTTGGAGCATGTGTTCATGGTCATTAAACGGTGTATATCACAGGCTCTGCCAGGAAATTTATGATCTGAGGGACAGACTTTGTTGACAGATTGCGCAGATTTTTTCCTAAGCATTAAAAGACAAGACTGGCAACTAAAAAGCTGTTGTGTTTTTGCAGATGTCTGTTATGATGTGATTGGCTGTATCATGGGTGAATTTATCCCTGCTTTAATATGACATCTTTTTCTGTCTTTGTTTTGTAAGGGCTTTCTTCTCACATGTGAGACATGTTAAAGGCATTTACTGTTTTTTTGGTTGTCAGAGGTTTAGAGTCTCCTGAGTGACATATGGTTCATGCCAGGCTGGTAATTCAGTAGATTAAAGAGACTATTAAAAGGAGTTGTTTTTTAGTCAAGAGAGCAGATGTTGACTTTGATTGTATTATATTTTCCTTTTGACATCTTTGGTACTATGGTTGCCCTGTGTAAATAAATGACCTCTTTAGTCTTTGAAAAAGCCTCAGTCTTCCACCTACAACCTTCCTGGACAGTCTTGCCATTCAAACATTCAAGTCTCAAAGTTTTCAAAAGGGGGGGGGGGCGCCCCTTGTATGGAGAGTACAGCCCCTGTTGCAGCGACTGTGGGTTTGAATCCTGTCTCGACCCTTTGCTGCATGTCATCCCACACTCTCTCCTCTCGACATTAAGTATCTTTATTCAGCTGTCCTATCTAATCAAGGGAAAAAATTGCTCAAAAAAGATACAAAAGTGTGTTGTTTTTTCACGTATCAAAGCTTTCTATGGGCTTGTTTTATTCAAAATACTTTTAAGGAACACCAAAGACTGGGCATACATCACAGGTAGGGTGGTCTGAATACTCTTTAGCCCATCATGATTGGTTGTCAGAGAAGGAGATGGGTAAATTAACAGAAAAATCAAAAATCAAAGTGCCAAAAAGATCCATTCATTTTTCCTGTAAACCAAACCACCAATTCCAATGTACCTGCTTTTGGTAAGATTGACTAAAGCACTGTCTTTAAAGGACACCTTCAAGCTTTATAACCAAACTTAAGTAAGGTAGAAGACTTCATAACCTGATTTCTGCCTGCAAACAGCCTCTCCTGCTGGCTGGAGTGAGTACAAATCTAGAGGAGCTCTTATTTCATTAGAGGCAGGGATCTGTGAGCATCCCCGGTATATAATACAGGCTCAGGCTCTGTCCCCCAGGAGAATCCAGCATGGCTATGCCAAAAGTCAGGAAATGAATCACCATCTCTTCCTCTAATCCCTACAAACCACCTTCAGAGAGACATGAGAGACTGTACGGCTCTTGTCTTTATGCGGGAATGTGCCTGTTCACGTTCCGGTGTCTGGATCATTCCTCATTGTAAATATGCAGCTAACAACAGATCAGGGTTTGTCAGCGTCCAACAGACGCCACCTCAACAAACCATCCCAGGTCTCCAGAGACAGTCACTCACCATTACCCAGCCTAATCACTGAACATGCTGCTGTTTCCCATTAATGGACCGACAGTGTTGTGCAGCATCTGTGATGAGAGTTGAGTGGCACACGACCTGCTTTACTGAGCACCTTATTGGCCCATCGGAGCGGAGAGCGGGTTAGTGTTCTGCTCTGTGATCTGATGAGATATCCAGCCTTGTAGTGGCCAAGTGAGGAAACGAGAAGCTAATAACGCTGAGAGGAGCGCCGGTGGAGAGAGAAACTATACTGGACATGTCCAGTTTGACAGTAGATGATGTTAACCCTGTTTTAGCCATCCAGTTGTCATGATTGTAATGTACATGTCCAGAAAAGTACTCAGATAAATCTATCTTAAGATTTCTTAAGTCCTTACCGAGGGGCAACATCAAGGGCAGAAAAAAAGCCTCCAGGTGAGTGCAGTTCCTCAAGTTTCACACTTGACGTTTGCTCCAAAAGTGAGTCAATCCCCATCAGGGCCAAAAATGCATACTTATGCACAATCGGAAGTGTGGCTGCTTTGAGTGACAGGTGTGTGGGGAGCAGGGGGGATGGGGTTGGATCATTTTTATTTAAAATAAGGTTACAAACTTTCAGTAGAAACTTTTGTTTGGACGAAAAAGAATGAAACAGAACACAAAAAAACGTGTTGTTTCTTTACTCTTTAGGTTCCTCATATAAGTCATTTGTGTGCAATGTTTCAGTCTGTTCCACACATATGGAGAAAATGAACACAATGACTCAATCATTTATCAATAAGTAAATGTCTATTACATCTGTACTACAGATATTTGTAGACCAACATTGGCATAAATAGAGATCATTAAAAGAGCAGTGTCCTCTGAGGTAACCCTGACCACAGCCTGTAATCTCTACAAGCTCCGGATGATTTATTCCACAAAGCATGTATGTTCCTTGATAATTTGCATGTATTGGACACTGAACTATTTACAGTCAGCCCTACTTTCATTTCAGGCATTGATGTGTTTAAGCCATTCTCTGCCTGTCAATAATAGAACTGTATTCTCCAAAACATCTTTTCCCATAAAACCTCTTAATAAGGCACCCTGCGGCTATGTGCACTGTGTTGCAGGAAAAGGAGCGTGTCAAGATGTTTGCTGTCTCCCTCTGTGCTCAGAAATCCATAGTTAGAGTGAAGAATTGACTGTGGAAAGTTTGCTGCTGACACAGAATTTAACAAGAGCCGTACAGAGAAGAGTTTCTACCTCTGAGATTGTTTCAAAGGTAACTTGCAGAATATTTCTAAAAGCTCTAAAGACTAATCTCGGATTCATGGAAGGCCTACAGGTTACTTCAAGTGTTGTTCAAATATAATTACAAACCCTCCACAGTGGCATGACAAAAATCTCTTCTGATTGAAGAGATTTCTTATTCAATGTCGACCAAGGTTTCTCTTTTTATACAACTGCATCAACAAAAGAGTAACCCGCTGTCGCTCACTGATGCTTATCTAACAGTTGAAACTACCATGTTTTGTCAGCCATTGTTAAGAATAAATTATTTAAAGTAGCTCAACTGAAAGTCTGACACGACTTATCTTCATTCATTTCATTTCATTTCATTTCATTTATTATACAGGAAAGTTTAAAAGTAACATTAAGTTACAGTTTAACGGGCCTGACTGAAAACTGGTTTCCAGCAGGTTCCTGTTCTGCAGAACATGAAACATAAACCACAGTCATGACACATCAAGACAAATACATTTACAGGACATTAGCATGGGCTAGGCAAATACAGACAAATAGAAACAAACAGTACAGATACTGCGGACAATACATGAACAATTAATGAGTGCAGGTGTAAGTGTGGAGAAGGTGTCATTTGTATGTATTTCTGAAATATGAGGTAGATGGTAAAGTTCTAATGTTATGGGGAATGTCATTCCAAATTTTGGTGTATGTATAAAAGAAGGACTTACGACCATAGTTGTTTTTGTATGCAGGGACTGGGATGAGTGCCTGTGAGACTGACCTAGTGAGGCGCACTTGTCTACTATTATCTGTCGGTAGAAGTGCAGCGAGTGTTGATGAAGTGCTGTTTTTAATCTGAAAATAGTATGTAATAGCGTGGCTGTGTATGTAATTCTGGAAAGTCAAGGCGTTGGAGCATGTGAGTGCAGAGCAATGGTGTAACCACTTTGGGAGGTTACTGTGGATCTTAAGAGCTTGATAGTACAGTCGTGCTATTGGTTCAGTAATCTCCTTAGTGGTAAGTGACCAGATTGGAAGACAGTAGGAAATTGCTGAAAACACAATTGCATGTAGGTACGTTTCAGAAACAGAGAAGGAGAGATATGAGCTGATCTTATTATACACATAAAGTTTCTGACTCAGCTTAGTAGTTAGTTTAGAGGTGTGTTCACGGTATGTAAGATGCGAATCAAGTAGCACACCAAGATATTTGTAGGTCTTTGTGACGACAAGATCTTGGCTTGCAAAGGTGATGGGATCAGTGAATGTAATACATTTTCTGGGGGAGTGAAAGTACATACACTCAGTTTTCTTTGCATTGATGGTCAAATGATTATTTTTCAACCAGTCATGTAAGAACTGAAGATCAGATGACAATTTGGAATTTATGACATTAGGATTTGAGTCAGAGAGAAAAATCACAGTATCATCAGCATACAGTAAGCATTTTGAATATTTGCACACTTGAGGAAGATCATTGATGTATAAAATAAAAAGCAAGGGTCCAAGAATGCTGCCTTGTGGAACATCCATATCACAGAATAAAGGTTGGGATGTTGTACGATCAATTTTGACAATTTGCGACCTGTTTCTCAGATAAGAAGAAAGCATTTCAATCACAGATGGAGACAGTTTAAATGAGTGAAGTTTGTTAAGCAGGATTTGATGGTTCACGGTGTCAAAAGCTTTACGAAAATCAATAAAAATAGCTTCAGTGATGTGACCTTTGTTAAGAGAGTCACGTACTTGTTCAGTGAGAAGTAGTAATGCCGACATGGTTGATCGTTTAGCTCGAAAACCATGTTGGCAGTCACTGAGCCAGTTGTAAGCTTCAAAGTAAGAACTTAGCTGGTTATATAAGGCTTTTTCAAGCAACTTAGACATAACTGGAAGTATTGCTATAGGTCTGTAGTTTGAAACAAGAGTAGGATCATCAGATTTAAAAATTGGCAATGATTTGTGATATTTTCCAGTTAGAGGGAAAGATAGAAAGCCTGAGACAGAGATTGCTGAAAAAGCGGTACTAGGCTACCAGCATGAGTCTTTAAAAAGAAGGTGTTTAGACCATAAATATCACGGGCATGAGAGTTTTTTAATGAGTGCAGTATTTCTGTCACCTCATTCTGAGTGATCTCAGAAATCTGAGAACTGATCAGGTGTTAAAGAAAGAACATTCATCTGCTTTACAGGAAGTAGAGATAAGACAAGGTTTCAGGAAAACAGTCACAAATCAAAAACAGGAAAGCAAAGCATCCATAATGTGGCTAAAAAATAACAGAAAGTGATTAAATCTCACATGCATTTTCTCAGATTAATACAATGCATATAAACAGAAATGAAACTAATATTAGTTATCTGATAATTTTTTGTGACTGTCCTTCACTATTGAACACTTTGTGATTTATATTTAACTTGAAAGCTAGTTTTGTGTGTCAGTCACTGTCATGGCGGCTGTGGCTCAGTTGGTAGAGTCGGTCGTCCCTCAACTGAAAGGTTGGGGGTTCGATCCCGCCACATGTCTGATGTGTCCTTGGGCAAGACACTTAACCTCAAGTGGCTCAAGCTGCTTGGTCCTTGGTGTATGAATGCATATAAATGGGATTAGTCACTTCTGACTGTCATCAGTGTGTGAATTGACGTGAATGTGTAGGTGTGACATGTGGTGTTGAAGTGTCAGGAGACTAGAAAAGCATAATACCAGCTCAAGTGCATTTACCATTTAACTCTGCTTTATGAGAGACGTGAGCCTAATTTAAAATAAAAATCTAAATCCTGAATTGCACGTTTCACAATGTGAAATATAAATAGAAACACACACACACATTTTGTTTATTTTGTAACTGTTCTATTCTGGGTGCTATCTGACAGTCTGTGTGTACAGTATGTGTGTAGTAGAAAGAGAACATCACCTCACACACACACACGCACACACACACACACACACCCTGGGGGCTTGGCCGTGGATCATTTTAGACAATAAAGGTGAGTGCAGTGAGATGGGCGACAGAATAAGAACAGAGAAAACCTGTGAAATTCTCTGTAGCTGGTCAGCCAGAGAGGATGCATGTGTCTCCTTCCACATACACACACACACACTTTCCTATTGAATCTCCCCCCCCCCCCCAACATCCCAAAACACACGCTCTACATTTAAATGTATGCAGGGCCATGCTGCAGGCTCAAACTCCAGACAACACTTAGTAGAACAGTTTAACTACAAACTAGTGGTATGCAAATACGCCTGATGTAAGAATTAAAATCCTATTAAGTCAAATGGCTTGTTGACCTTCCCCCTGTTAAGGGACATTATGCAAGCACTGAACTCTTAAAACTGTTATGCAAAACCGCTTCTTCTCCATGTAATTTTCAACAGAGACTCAACTGCAAATATGACTCATTACCCTCCCATGTAGATACAAAAAAAAACTGCAATATCCACATATGATTGCCATGAAATTATTCTCCAGCAGTGTCACTTACATCTACATTTTCTGTCACTGAGTGTAAGATACCGGGGAGCACGTCAGGCCGAGATAAAAATGAATCCTGCTGAGGATATTAAATTATAAGGATATTAAAACAGCTCTTCAGAGGGATATGAGCTTCTGTCTATGGACCAGAAGATTTTAATAACAATAAAGTATTGCTTTGGATATTCCTAATAAAAACGGCACAGTCTTTTCAGGCTGCTTTCTTTCATTTTGAGAATTATTTATTGCTTTGTGGCACACTGCAGCTCGATGAAGTGACATTTTGAAATGGAGAGCGTGTCTTCTTTAGCCGGCCTTCCAATTTACATACAAAAGAAAAGCTGTTTTTTCAACTCCAGAGAGCTCTGTGATATTAATCCGCGTATATATTGTGTTTCTTTTCATACTCTGCATGACTACATGACATTCCAATCTTCAAGACACTTTCCGTTTGACATAAGAAGGTCAGCAGAAACAAATCTATCTGTGAGAACAATGAAAACCCAAATAACCCAAATCATGCTTCCAGTGCAGTCCCCTTATTATGTAAACAACAAAATGGATTCAACTTGAACTTTGTACAACAGGATAAATGTTAAGATCAATGTTTTACTGCATTTGACATTTTGAATAAGTCTTGCCTATATTTGATGTTGACTCAGGTTGTTTTTTTAATACTTTTTCTGGTTAACAATCTGTCCTAGCATCAGCGACAAATTTCTTTTAAACTGTCGCTCGCATTGACAGACGGAAAACGAGGAAGGAGGGGGCTCTACAAGGCACTGACACTCACTTTTCATACCCAACAGAGCTTGTTAGCTAGTTTTACGATGTGAAGATAACGGTGCATTTATAATATCCGCTTCTTTGATTTAAATGTTGTGCTTCGACTTGTGTCAACAACACCGGAGGAAAAAACTGTCTGTTTAATGACGAGCCTCTGAGTTATGATTTTATTCATGAGCTCCTAAAGCACAAAGTTTGTCCGCCTTCTTTCCGAAGCACTAGATGTCATTGTGTTTGCAAGGGGAAATTGAAATCATAGAATTGTATATTTAATGGATGCAGTGTGGACAGCCAGCGTGCGATCACACGCGATGCAACGCTATATATACGATGGTGTAACTGTAGACAGTCACCTTTTTTGCTTTGGATTCTGACATCTGTTTTTGGAAACATTAAAATTGTAGGTCAAAACCATGAAAAACATGTTGCTAAGCAGTAACTGCATTCTAAATTAATCATGCAGTACTTTTATAATTTTGCAAGTTGAACCTAAACGTAGAACACACATACAGCTGACAAGCCGAGTTAAAGTGGTTTATTCAAAGATTGTTGCTTAGATGCTGAAAGGTATGACACAATGATGAGAAGGTCACTCAGGTACACACGGAAGGATGCTGAACTAAAGGAACCAACATTAGAACAACCAGGGACACTGGACTCAAAGCCAAATTACTGAATTTCTCTCTGGGATTAATAAAGTATTTCTGATTCTTCATACTGTGGCACATATGGCACATTACCCTGTACTGTAGCTGAGCACGATCTGGGATGATTGGTTAGTTGACAGCAGGTGAGCAGGTTCAGAAGGTGTGTCTGAGGAAGCCCTGGGGCACAGCTGTAATCATTACAGAGTATTGATGCACAAGGCTCATTCAAAAGTAAATAACAATGAATATCATTTGCAGTTTGAATGATCATGTGTATCTCTCAAAACCATGCATCATCACATTAGAGCCTGTGTGTGAGTGCGCAGCCTGAGGATCATCAGTCAGGGGTCTCTTGTTTTCCTTTAACTGAGTTGAAGATTAAGCCGTTTTCACATCTGCACTCCTGAAAATATCTAGATTTGAGGACTGCTCCAGATATTCTCCTGACCTGGCTGTTCACATATGCACCTCACAGCGGGAGGGGGGGGGGGGTCACCTGAGGTAAGACGTTTAAAAAAACGATGCGGACGAAGCAACAGAGTACGCTATACAATGCTATAATAAGAATATTTGCCTTTATATCAATGCTACGTGTAGTCCGACAAAATCACAATATCAACAAAAGAGCGGAGTAGAAGATACTGACGAACAGAAAACCTGCATGGAGATCATAGCCATTGCATACATACACCTCAATGCACCGTGCAGCAGTCACAGAATACAAACGTCACTCCCCCCTCCCATTGGCTCGAGGTGAACTCTCCGGATAATATCCTGCTGCGTTCTCACATCAGCTCACTCGGGACATGCTGAAGGAAAAAAAGAAAAGGGGTCTGGCAGGAGATACCCCGGGTGAAGTCCAAGTGACGAATGTGGCTTACTTTCACACTTACAGCTCCTCCGGGAAATATCAGGAGTTTTTGAGGAGTTTTCTGCAACTGTGAAAGCCCTACTAGATTACACTGACTGAGGGTTTTATTGCACCTTGCATAATTAGAATATTACAGACATTGGAAATGTGGTCTTAAGGGCCTTCTCATAAAACATTTTACATCATTAACATATTTACCTTTGCCTTTTTGTTTTATTTGTCTCTATTAATGACTGTTTCTTTTTTCTGCTATTTTTACTGTGCTGCCAGGTACTTCGTGTTGTTGATTTACGCAGCACTTTGCTCATTATCTCAGCTTTATTCGTGTCGTCTTGCTGGGTTATTGTTGCACACAGCAGGAAGTGTGAAGAAACATTTTGTGTATCTTGTTAACTACGATTTAGATAACTTTTGTTTTGACACCAGTAACTGTATAATTGCAAATGGAGTGCTAATTGACAGAGAGGACCACTTCAAAGCAAACCCTGATATTTGTACTTTACATGCTTTGAGTAAGAAAAACTATACATCAGGTCAGGCAGAGGACCGTTACCTTGGCTACCAGAAAGTCCAACTTTTCCCTCCTGCACATGCAGACAGTGAGAGCACAGCAGTAGGCGAGGAAATGTTTTCAGATATGTCTTCTGCTACAGTAACCCCTCCTGAATGGAAAGTCCTCCAGTGTGATAAAGCAGCAGTATGCAGAGAAGGTGCTATAATAACCAAACACCTGCTTTTTCTCAAACATAATAGACAATACCTTAAAGGAAGCAATTTTAATGCCTGAGCATCAATACCAGTTTTCTGCGCTTCATTCCGAAACTACTTTGGTAATTTTTGGTTTTCAAGTTTTGAAAATAGAAAGTAAGATGTTCAGAGGGTGTTTTACGATGTTTGCCTGAAAGCTGTAGTTTAAAAATTAAACATTAAGCTCAAGCAGCAATTGCTTGTGGGCTGCATTTTTGTGTTAGCAGGCTAATGTTAGCACACTTTAGTTAGCTCATATCTTCACATTGCATGTAAATTGACACAGAATAACCGTGATCTAAAAAAAAGCTTACGTGACATACAAATAAGCAGTGAGTAGACTATGTTATTCTTCTTTTCTCTAGTCCTTGACTAAAACAGCTTTATACACAAGGCCATCCCGTCCATGTGAACATGATGTAAACACAGCTCTGACAACAACACAGCCAGAGGGAGTCGCGCTTCTCACTTATTGTAGACAGTCATGACTCACAGAGACATTTACAGAGGATATACTTTCTGCTGTATTAATGTTCAAAATGTCTCATATTCTGCCTTTAAATGTTCTCAATCACAAACTGGGACGAGTATATTGACGTTTTAAAAACCCTTTTTCTAATTTGTTCCTGAGCAATTAAACTAATGATACTTCTCATTGTATTCAGTTTTGAAGAATACTTGTATTTAATGTATTTAACTTAATTTAACTTGCTGCTATTGTGAGGTTGTTTTTGCAGCCCTATTCTCTTTGTCTTCTCTTTATGTGATGGTTTTATTTGAGTAATCTACCGGGTATGCTTCGTCTTGCGACGTTTTCAGCTTTCGCCCTAGCATTGTTGTGTTCCTATAGCCTCTTGGAAGAACAGCAGGGGTACAGCTTTGGGGAAATCTCACATAAATAGGATCAATTTCTTTTCTATGACTGAGAATCAGCAGACTCTCACTTCATTTGTCAGCTAGGATAGCATCCATCGATTGGTGAGTCGTGTGCAGCCACACCATGACAGCCTCTCAAAGCTGAGAGTCTGATCTGAGCGTTCCCAGGCAGGTCTGCAGGCGGGTCTTTGTCTGACACAAACACCAACACCATCACCAAGAAGGTCGATTAGAGCTCATCTTTCCACACAGCCCCTTCTGTCACTTATTATCCTATCACTTCTGGGCTTTACTAGTTTATTCATTTTACCTCTGTTATCTTAGATAGTAGTTAACTCTCCTGAATGCTTTTCCTTTACACTGGTTACTCTCTTTACAAACATCTCATGTTATCTGTTCCATGTGCAGGCCCTAAATGACTGATACTGGTGCATAATTACGCAAGCTGGTTAAGTTTTGATCATGCAGCATCATACTATCACTAAACAACTACAGAATGTGCTTACATGCACAGCAGATTTGTCCTTTTGTCTCAGATTCCTAACAGTCATTGCGTCATGAGGAGCTTCCCGGCTGTAAAGGGGATGAAAGTAGCGACTGTGATTTGCTGTGATTGTTGCATTCTCTATTTTACTAAAGACAATTATATAAGATGTAGACGTAGCGTCTTGGTCTCAAAAGTGAAGCCACTGCTGAAGTGCCTTAAACCTGCAATCTTTCTAACGGCCAGCAGGGGGCGAATTTACCCCCCAAAACAAAGTCACACTAGAGGAGAACATGACCCTGTAGTTCTCACTTGACTTCTGACTCCAGTAAACACTTTCAAAATGAGCTTATGGTCTCAATCTCAAGTGGCAGTTCTTCCTCAGCAGCATGAAGCATTTTATAAACTGTTGTCCCATTAGAGTTAAATAGATAACACAGGGTAGGCTGTAGGGTGGGGCTGTGACTCCTACCAATGCAAAATGGCAACCTAAAAGAGACCTGACTGTCTATTTGATCTAGTGCAATATGGGTAGTGTGCAGTACTGTATATATTGTGTTGTTTTGCATTGGTATGTGACTTTCTGTTTACATGAGGATGTTTTTTTCGATTTTTTATTTTTTATTGATTCTAGTGGAAAGACAGCACAGCCACCCTCACACGCACAGACCTGCAGGACAGACAGACACACACACACACACACACACACACACACACACACACACAAACACACACACACACACACACACACACACATACAGTATGAGCATGCTCAGAAAGCAGTGCAGACTGCTTAAACACAAATACACATGTTTACATGTAAACAACATCTGTTTGAAAGGGGATGCTGGATTATATCAGATTTGTTTGTATTTTATAATCTTGTCCTTTCACCTCCATGATGCACCAGACAAGATTTTGATGTACAAACACATCCATCTCAACCTGGGGGCTCATAGAGTGCAATGATAGCCGCTCATTCTTAGGACAGACAGAATACACATTATCCAACAGTACATTATATGAAGAATGATGCATGTTTCTTCACTTTTTCAGTTGCTTGTTGCAGGTTCAAATATAATTTATAATTTTATATGAAAGAAAAGAAAAGTGCTGGCTGTGCACCTGAGAGCTCAAGCACTGCATGTCCGTCCTGTTTTATATTTGAGATCGTTTTTACTCCAGCAGACATGGAGCAAAGAGGATGTGGGTACAAGACACGATCTGTGTGCGGCTGAAATACAGGGAATATCATACATTTGGAAAAGAGCGTCGGAACGTCAACAGCGCCTTTCTGACAGTTGAAAGATATTGAACTTGAGCATGTAGAGCGGCCGTACAAAAAAAGGCTGAGCGCTCGGAAAAAAGGCTCTGGGAGCAGCACTTCATCTCCATGCGGCCACCTGCTGCTTCAAACCCTCCCCACACATTTAAAACAATTGGAAAAGTGGCTGGTGCTCAGAAGAAAAACGCTAGGTGGACACTCAGAACGGCATGTTTAGGTTACACACCTTAAATACTGCTCAACATCTGTGGCATGCCTAAAGGTTTTAGGGTTGTTATTGATGTTATTGATGTTGCCTTATTCAGAATAGTCTTCTGCTCTCACATAAGAGTGTGTGTTTGTGTGTGTGTGTGTGTGTGTGTGTGTGTGTGTGTGTGTGTGTGTGTGTGTGTGTGTGCCTGGTCTGATGAGGTGGAGGTACACTGACCTTTGTCTGATGGATTGTTTTCTCCCAGATGAAGACAAAAGGGGTGGAGGGGCTGATGGGCAGAGGCCCTGTATCTGTATTTGTGTGTGTGCATGGGTGTGTGCGTGTGTGTGCATGTGTGTGTGTGCATGTGAATGTGTGTGGTTGTGTGTGTCCTGTAGAAAACAGGAAGGAGAATCCTGGAGTACCTAGAGATGAGCTTCTGCTCTGCCATGTAATTATGTACTCCTCTTTCACCTCCCTCCTCTCGCCTCCTCTCCAATCCTGCGTCTCCTCTGCTCTTTCTTTCCTCAGCTCTCATTCTTGCAGCAGCTCCCAGCTGAGCCGCAGGTGGTGGCAATCTCTGTCTGTCCCACTGCTCTAAGTGTATACACACACACACAGTCTGAGAGCTGCAGGGCGGCTGCCCAATAACACAGGCTTTACCTCTCAGACAGCACAGCCACCCTCACACGCACAGACCTGCAGGACAGACACACACACACACACACACACACACACGCACACGCACGCACGCACGCACGCACGCACGCACGCACACACACACACACACACACACACACACACACACACACATACAGTATGAGCATGCTCAGAAAGCAGTGCAGACTGCTTAAACACAAATACACATGTTTACATGTAAACAACATCTGTTTGAAAGGGGATGCTGGATTATATCAGATTTGTTTGTATTTTATAATCTTGTCCTTTCACCTTCATGATGCACCAGACAAGATTTTGATGTACAAACACATCCATCTCCGCTTGCATCTCAACCTGGGGGCTGCATGGACAGATCTGTGCCATCCACACACTGTCAGCCTTCATTACCAAAATAAAATTCTGCTCACACTAAGCATGCTGCACCAAAATCTTCAGGTAAAACAATAAACAACAAAAACCTCAGGACTGCTTGGTTGAAATTGTCAGCTATCTTTGCAATGTGTGCAGGGATTTAAAAGAAGGATATTAAGAGTTACAGCCTTTAATAGCCCCTGAATTAATCAGTGAGCCTGACACTTTATCAATCTCTCGTTCTTTGCATGCAGTTTCATCACACCTTATTAAATTTACATCCATTTTCCTCCCCTCTAAAATTATCTCTTAATTTGGTTACTTCCACCCTTGCTGTGCTCGCCTCCTCAATAAAAGGCAATTTTGCGGTTTATACAACACGTTGGTTCAGGAGAGAAATTGTTGATGGAAAAAAAAAAGGGGGGGCTCTGGTTTCATTAAAAGAGACAGATTAAAATCAGATTATCTTCATCAAATCTAATAAATGTATTCATGAGGCTGTGCTTTTGAAATTATAAATTGATATGCCTTTTATACATTTAATTACCAGCGGTACATTTTTTAAATAAATATCTAATTTGAGCTCACAGCTATCGACTGCAGTTTATGATTCCACTTTTCGTCCGCTCTGAGCTACACAGGAATCATTTTGTGAGGTGTTTTTGTCTTCTCTTGTGTTAAGGACTTAAAGATAAACTCTTTCTCTCTCCGTCTCTTCTCAAGCTCTCTCTCTGAAATACACGCTGCTATCTGTGGAATCAGCTCTCTTTTTTATAGGCGGGCTTGGTTTATTATATGACGGTGGCCTTTCGTTTTGCTAATGTAGGTGATTTTCTCCCCGTGAAAACACAGTGATCCATCTCCTGCTCGCGGGGTGGGCGATTTATCGTGAGCAACCGGCTGTTAACACACCTCGGCTAAGAACAGATGCAGTTCTTTAACAGATAACACGCTGGAATAAGATGGAGCACTCAGATTAGTTGCGGTGTCCAATAAATTGCACGCAATTGGAGTTCTAAAACAGTATCGTCTGTATCAGATCTGCTGTAGGTTTTGGCATGACAGAGTGTTAATGAAGCGTAGCGCTGCATGGGTCGCTTCCACACGGGACCCTCAGCGTGCCTCCTTTTTGACAGCCGAGGGGTTTGCATGCTGTTGTATGCGAACACATACACGCAAACGCCTCATGTTTCTGTCACTCTGTTTGTTAATATTTACTCTCAGTAGTTTCATTAAAAACCTCAATGTGCAGAGAATTCATTTTCTGAAAGACATATTCTCTTTGGTGGATCCTTTATACCTTAACAGCCTTTCATCTGTGTTCGACAGATGTAACCAGGAGAGCGACAGCATCTAACTTTATACCTATTCTCTGAGAAAAAAATAAATATACATCCTGGTATCAATGTCTGATTTTCTGTGCTATGACCATGTTCAGTAAAATATGAATACATCTTTGATGGAGAATGAAAACACTTAGGCCTTCAGTTATCTAAGCGGTAATTATAAGTGCATACCTGTAGCTGCATTACTGTGGTAATGATATGCTTTAGGTGGAAAAATAAGTGGTTAGAAAATGATTCATCACCAGAAGTGTTGCTTAGCTTTTTTTTGCCTTAGCTAAAGGTTTTTAATTTTGCAGGTGTTATGTTTCAAAATAAAACACCTGCCCACACTCACTCTCTGCAAAGTCAGCAGCTTAACTTAAATGGCAAAGACAGCATTCAATATGGTCAACTTTGTAAAACTATTGATTGACTGGTGCTGATCCAAGTCCAGGACTTTCTCCATTAATCACTTCATCACATTTTTTCTAAGTTTACAATAGACCCAAAAGCACAGCCAGGGGACATGTGAATTCATTTGCAAAACCGATACATCAGAAGACTAGTGTCCCCAGTGAAATAAACAGCAAAGGTTTCATTTTTAAAGAAGTTGGTTAGGTAGCTTTCAATCTTTATTAAACACACAACATAATCAACAGCGAGTTAGTCATGTGTGATAAATGATGAGTTAGTTAAACGATGAATTCTGTAATAAACAATAAGTTGGTAACATAATAGAGGATGAGTTAGTTACGTAATAAACCAGCCTTTTTTTAGGCCTCAGACCAAGCTGCCCTATTTAAGGAGTTGGGATATGGTGGTAGAGGTGGCATGAGGAAGAACCGGCCTGGCCCCACCACAAACCTTTTTTGCCTCCAAGCCTCACGGCCATTAGAGCCCTGTGTGGTGGGACGACCACAGCAGCTTTCCTTTATTGATGGGAATGTTTATGAATATTTGAAGGCCCTTTCAGCTCTGCGTGAGAGGAAATGAGGGAAACTGCAGCCTTTGTGGGTGGCATTTATCCTGCTATAGCGCAATATGCTCCTCTTCTTAAAAGCTCTTGACATCAGCTGTGTGAATCCTCCTCTGTGGTGAAATGTCAGTGCTACCCACAGGGCCATCAGCCACGCCCACTATAATAATGAAATTAACATCATCCCTCCTTTATTTCTTCCTTTCTTTCCTTTCCTCTACTCGATCAATCCAATATAAATGATTTTCAAATTCAGACTAAGATGGCCACAGGGGGGGGAGGAGGTGAATCTGGGATGATTGCTCCACTGATTCATCCTCTAACAGATGGCTTCCTTTATGTGAGCGTGCATGTGCATTTGGGTGCATATTAAACAGCATCAGAGCTGGGGAAGAGAGGCAAACAGAGAAGCAGGAGAAAAGGAAAAGATGACCAGAGATAGTAAGAGGCGCCCACGCAGCAGGCGTCGCTGCCAGGTCAGGATTAGATGCCCTTCCACCGGCTCACTCCACACCAGTTGCTTTGGAGTCAATCCAGCTCCAGCCGCCTCGGGTGAAAACAGAGCTGACCTTTTCCAGCACTCGGAGCTGCAGGATATGGACTCTGAAAGGGTTGTGATCTTCATCTTGGCATCACTCTCGCTGATCTTTTTTTTTTGCCTTCTCTTGTAGTAGAGCAAATCAATCACCAAAGTGCACACTGTTTGTTTGAAAATTGTGTTCTTGCATGTTTGTGTGATCCAGACATGCATGCTATCAAGAGAGCATAATATTAGACCCCTATGAAGTGGGCGACAAATAATCTCAAGTGACATGATGTAGACGTTTCCTCAGGGACAGCTTAAGTGGCATTTATTTTCACACACACAAAACTATGGACTTGAAGAGTAGAAAGTACACACACCATTACACTTTCAAAGGTAAACACTAAGCATTTAGACATAAAAAACTTACCTAAGCAGAAATACTCAAAACTTGTCAAAGTCAATAAAAGTGCTTGAAAATAATGACTAAATTATAATTACAATTTTATATAACAAGTAGTACAACGGCGTCTGCCACTCAGCAGGGCTCCGAAGGCCGTTCACACGTTTACATCTCTTAACTCTTTTAACTGCTTAAAATCTAGAAAATACACTGGAAAAAAATGAAGATACTCAGATTGATGAATTTAACTTCACAGATAACCCTGCCAGATGCATACAGGTGAATTAACTCTACAAACCTACTCAGTTACAGGTTTGAGTGACATCTGCTGCATTCAATCCCCATCGTGCTGCTTTCACACACGCACACCAAGCTCTCCTGATTTACCCAGATTTTCTTTCCTGCAAGCCCCCCCCCAAGTAAATGCTTTGTGTGAAGTCCGGATTAGCAGATGTGTTGATGATATTATCCGGAGAATCGACTGCTAGGGAGGAGGAGGAGGAGGTGATGATGTTTACATCCTGTGATGACTGGCACTTGTACTGGTGTGATCTCTGTTCTCATAATGAAACGTCTTTATTATGTTTACTGTTTACCAGTATGCCTTTTACATATGTCCTTAGACTACCCCACCCCACCCATCCAATAGGGATAGCCTCCGAGCTGCATCTCTATGGTGCATGTGCAAACAAGTGACTAGATGTAAGGGGCAGTCTGCTTGAAATTTTTTTGAATTTGAAGAAATGCATGTGTGAAACGGCCTCATATTAAGTAACCATACATTACTATTTTTAACGTGTGATTGATTCTAAGTAAATTATCTTTTTACCCGTCACACACATGGTGAACCTTCCCTTCTTACTGCGGTTTAAGTGGAAGGTATTCATTCAAAGCTACTTTAACAGGGATAGAAACATTTAGGAATCTGCAGCCTGCCCTGTCATCACCCTCCACACACTCACCATGTCCCTCCTCCTACACGGCTCCTTCTGGCTGCTTCTATCATCACTCAGGGTTCTGGTCTTGGCAAGCAGAGCTATGATACTGGTAATGATAGGATTGAAGCTGATTTTATTGCCGTGCTGCGAGTTACTCAAAACCGGCACATCAACGGGAATGACCGTAATGAAAATGTGACACGGGAGACATCAGGATGGTTTCCACACCCACGGCGGCTGTCTCCTCAAAAAAAGATAAAGTGATTCATTTTGTTCAAAACCTCCGATCTGAAAAGCTGTCTGTCATCCTGGAGACAGCTTGCCAATGTTCAAATTAACTGTCTCACTTTTCATCAGACAAAGCGAAAGAAGACTGAAGGAAAAAAAAAAGCTGATGGTGTGTTCAGTGTCTTTTGATCATCTCACAGTCTGTCCAAACTCGGCACCCAAGGAATAAAACTTTTTTTTTCCCTTGATGTGAGGCTAAAAGTTGTGGGTATGATTACTAAGTTTTTATCCAAGATTTTGAGAAGAAACTTTAAACACAATTAAAGGTCACACATTATCCTCCTTTACGACCAGTTTAAATGATTCCCAGCGCTCCCCAAAACATGTCTGTGAACTTTCTTCTACCTCTATTTCAGAGGTATTTCAGGCTGTTTCTGTGTCTGTAGCTTTAAATATGTAAATGAGCTGTGTTTAACTTCCCTTTAGAAGGGCTTGGATGGCTCAGGCTTTCTCGCTCAATGCCCAATTGTTTACAGTGAGAAGGCAGACTCAGAGGGCAGAACAAACACCTAGCTGTGGGAGTGTCACCCACCTGGGGAAGGGGTTACTGCCCTTTGTGATGTCATGAAGGTAAAATCTCCAAACGGCCTGTTTGAGAAAAATAGAGCAGGGAAAAGATGGAAAGGATGGAATTTTCTTATAATTGGTGGGTTTATAGACAGACTATGGACACATGTTAGTGTTAGAAAAACATGTTAAAGTGTATTTTGCATAATACGCATGTGACTTTAAATAAATCTAAATCCTTATGCCAGAAAAACAACAGATCAGAACACAAATTCTTATACATTTTGAGAAGTCATGTCCATGATCTCTTTAAGAACTCTGAGATCTGCTCGTTTCTTTACACTTTAATTTCAGAACTCTAACTAAAACATCTTCTGACTGCTTTTGCTTATTTAACATTATGACCTCCTCTGTGGGTATTTCCTCCCAATAGCAGCTCTCCCTTCTCAGTCTGACATTCAGGAACGAAGGAAATTGGCACTAAAATGTGAAAATCTGTCAAAAAAGTAAAGTATCCCCCAACTGTTCTGTTTGACACAAGCTGCGGTATCCGAGTAAAGCTCCTGTGCTTGTGCCACATTAGATTTTATTTGCAATTAAGGTTAATTATCAGAAGCACAGGCGGCTCTAATATTTTCTGGTTGTGGTTTATTGGGCCTCTGTTTGACAGGAGGACACCCTACAGACCAGCACTCTAAACACACTGAAGGTGAGGTAATGGCACCGGCAGTAATTAGTTTACACTTCCCTCTATAAGGCCAAGCATTTCCTGTCATTCGGAGACGCAGACAGGAGCACACTGGCACCAATGGGAGACACTTTGGCTTGTTAAGTCGGGGCCATGCTTCTTCCTAGTGGAGCTCTTGCTGTGGGTGGATGCATAATGTGCCTCTACTGCTGACACACTGTCACATGCTCTGAGGGTGTGAGGACGAGAACACAAGTGTGATATTCTCCTATTACAGCACAGCTGCTAAGGCTTCCTCTCACATCGCAGCATATTCTCTCATCCACATTTAGTTCTCTTTTTACATAAAGCATGTGAACTACAATTTCTGGATCAAATCTTAATGAATATATCTTTGTTATTTGAATATAACCTTAAACACTTAGTTTGAATCAAGTAATATAATCTAATCGCTATGACAGTTTAGCCCAGGTTTGGCTCACATCTTTGGTTTTATTTATTTTTCACTGACGCTGTCTTTGCTTCAGTGAGGAGATTTTAAACTGTAACCAAGAAGTAGAAGACCAGATACATGGGTTAAAAAAAAAACGGATAAAACTTAAAGTTAAGGATGCACAGCTGAATCAGATGAACATCTGTCTCGGCCGATACTTCCCATTGACCGGAATCGCCCCAAATGGCAAATAACGTGCCCTCCACTAATGTCTGCAGTCGGTGTGTATCTGGTGTGTCACATCAATTTAATACTCTAAAGCAAAAAATAAATGCAGATTCAGAGAAAAGGTTTTTTTTATTGGGCAGAATAAGTCACCTATAGGACAAACTCTGATTTATTTTCATGGTCGAAGGTGAAGAAAATGTTGGCAGTGTCGGAGTACTACGCCGTTTGTAAGACATGTTCCAGTGACATTTCAGGAAGAGGGACTACTAACATCAGTAAAAAAAACATTGTCATACCTTATTTGAAGAACAGACACGAAGAATTAGAAATAAATCAACATACATCTCTATTAGCAGAATTGATATTTGGGGCAGCTGTGGATCAGTGGTAGAGTCGGTTGTCTGGCGGTTCAATGCCAAGCTCCTGCAGACACACCATCCCTCCGTAATGCACTCCATTTTAACTTCTGATGTTTCTGTGCCAAACTTAATCTTACGTCATATTTGGGAAACTGTTATTGAACTTTGATCATTCCTACTTAAAATAACATTTAAAATGTATGTACTGAGAATAATGAATATTTTCTCTCCTCCAGTGTGCAAACCAGTTGGACTGGGAATGTCTTGCTGCTCTGAATTGTCATTGAAAAAATGCTCTTGTTCACATTTAACCATGTTCTTGCAACCTCTCTGACACTCACACATTCACCAGACCCCTCCTCTCCTGTTTCCCTCTCATGTCTGTTCTTTTTTTTTTCTTTCGTCTTTTTTGTCGTTTTTGTAATTGCGTCTGTCGTTCGTGATGAGCACTGATAGAGTCATCAAAGAATCACCTTTTCTACAAGTAATTGTCCCTTTTAATGAGCTTGTAATTTGTCTTAATGCTGGAAAAGCAACACACAATGATACAAATTAAAAATAATCAATCATTTTAGTCAAATGCATTAAAGCTAAAGTAACAAGCCTGATTTTTTTATGTTTAGGAGAATGAGCAGAGATACACACCAGCCTTCAGCTTGATAGAAACTTGTCGGTAAATATTGAGTAAATATTGGACGTTGTCAGGCGACATGGTTCTTTAACTCTCACGACCTCTGTGCCGGTATTCTGTCCAGATGTGCTGAGAAAAGAAAAAATGCTTTCTGTATACCCTATCAGATTATGCTCCCAGATTCACTTTAAAAAAACACAACTTGCTGTGTTTGCACTGTAAGCAAACAGGATGCATGTTTTGATGCTCTATAATAAAACCTTTATTTAAGATTGTAGAGGAAGCATTGCTCTAAAGTTCCCTCTTCACCACCGTCTGCTTGTCAACTACTGCACATTGTCCATGGAAGAGAATTGTAGCGGCATTATGTGTGTTTTACGACTGTACAGTTGCACTGAGAGACCTGTAGTGGGCGGCTATGGCTCAGTTGGTAGGTTGGGGGTTAAATCCAGAAGTGTTGGTATGATCAGTGTATTTGCAGCATAGAAGCACACAGTAGCTTGTCTAACCATCACCACAGAAGGTAAACTCTGCTCATGAGCATCGGAGCCATTAACTTGAGATGCTAGGTCACTTTTAACTCTTTCATAAGGCACACTGGGCTTTTGCTCTTATTTGGTTTAATTATCACAGAGTTCCAATCATCATGGTAAATGTTTTCATACTAAACGTTTGAAATGATCCACAGAGAGCCACCTTTAACTCCGGATGCGGCATTTAGATATTCCAATGAGGCAGCATGTGTTACATCAAAGTGCCATAACCTTCAAAATGATGGAAACACTCAATAGGAGGCACTCGTTCCATGCTGGCAGGCGGTGCAATTACTGCACCCGCACCATGGGGGATGAAGGGTGCAACCTCGCACAAATAAAACTTCAGATTTCCTTCCCCTCACTGCTGCTGCAGGTTTTCACCAAAACGTCATGAAAAAAACTCCCAGTTTTAAATTGGTTTGAGTAGAGAGAGATTCACTGGCAAAAAAAAAGCCCAAAGTTATGAATGTGGGATTTGGAGAGTGTTAAATTAAAGGCAAGGGTAGTTTAGTTTATTTGTGCAACACCTTACAAACAAGGTAATTATGTTATAGAAGACACCAAGGCATCAAAACAAGATATGACTGAAGAGGGGATTCTGACTGCGAAACTTCTGAAGGAATAGGAAAGCAAACACTTAGACAAATGAAGCTTATTAGAAAACATCATGAACCAAATTGTTTCTGTGGATAATAAAGGATAAAGCTGTGATGGTTGATATTTTCTCTATCTTTGTTCATTCATTTGATTGATTTCTCTCATCAAACACAGGTTCAGTTCTCCACTACCATCACAAACAATCAATCAATTATCAATTATTTGTACAGCACCATTCATTCATGTTATCAGTGTTATCTCGAGACGCTTTGCAAAAGAGCATGTGGGATAATATGCAGGAAGGAGTTGCCTTCCTGTTGTCCACACTTCCTTGCTGCTGAGGTGGAGTTAGCTCGGAGCAGGCCGTGCATGAATGAGGACGGAGGTGGTTGTTGGGGACGACACAATCCGATGGTAATGGCTGGGCGTCAGGCGGGGGTTTGGACGACACAGTCCCATGGTGGGGGCTGGGCTTCAGGGACGTCGGGTGGTAGTAAACCAGTTACTTTTTTCCATCAGGCATATTTGAATAACAAGTACCTGCTGGAAGCTATTTCACCATGGATGGATGAATGAAAAAATGGATGAGTCGTTGGTAGATTGATTTGTAGACTGAATAATCTACTTTATTGACCGGAAATGATTGTATCCAGGCATTTCACAGGAACAATCTATACATAGTAAATGTTCATAAACACCTCTAAAAAAGTAATTAATAAATGAATCTTGACAACAACATGGTAGATTTAGAATACATTTTCATAGTATATGTACATATAAAGTATAGGGGTATGTGGGAAAAATATAACAACTTCCATGATTTAATAATCTGTACAATATCTACTAAACAAACATGCTTTAATACACTCGATAAAATCTAAGCGTGCCATGCAGTAAGCTACATAGAACTTGACATTTGTGGTGAGAGTGAACGAGCAGAGTGGAGCTGTGGGCTGTAAAACCAAATATTGAGCTATAGGACGTTGTAAAACTCTTTCCCTTCTATACTGGATCATCTTTACGTCACAACCCTTTTTCACTGTCGTCATGGTAATTGGAGCTGTTGATTAATGCAGTTTTATTACACTCAAGGTGTGAACAGGTGTAATAGTTGAAGCAGCTGCAGTCCACCTCTGGCTCCCCCCTCCTCTGTGTCCCTCCTGTGGTGAACAGCTGATAGAATTAATCGCCCATTTTCCTTGCAATCATTGAGAAGATTAATGACAGGTATTAAGTCTATATCCATGTCGTACTTCAGCTCCTTAAGTTCCTTTGAATATAAAATTGGCCATGGGGAATAACATTATCACAGCAGCTCATAATCTCGCCTGTTCATTGCTGCTATCTGGCAGACATTACACCTTACTGGAACTTGGCTGCCATTCTTCTTCTGATGGGCCTGTGCTGCTCTCTGACTTTGTAAACCTCCTCTTTTTCCTTATGGTATTTATGTAGCGCACTATTCTGTCTCTTATTTATAAACTGGTCAATCCCCACCTGGCTGAACCTCAGAGCCGTCTGTAGCATCCACAAGCTAAGGCTGTAATAAGGTTTTAAGAGTCTGTAATTAATAACGCTGCTGTGACAGGACGTGGGGCTGATCTGTCCCGGTATGTGGGTTTGTGGGCCGCCATCATTAGGCGGGATGTCAGAAAAGGCGGTCCACTCCCTCCTCTCTCCTCGCGGTGAGCAATCGGCTGTTTCCTCTGAGCTCTCGGCTGCTGTGAGTCTCCTTCTGCTCTGTCAATCACCCGACTGACAGCTCATCTCCCTGGAAGCTGATGTCGCCCACACTCCAGTGTTCACCGAGGGCAGCCGCAAGATAGCCCACTATAAGACGGATGCACAGGAAAGATGGACGGCTTAAGTAGCTTCCAAGATGCTTCCCAATGCACAGGCGAGAAGGACAATGTCATGTTAGAGCCCTGCTGAGGAACAAAACACGGCAACACAATTAGTTTGATGTTTGAACTTCACTGTGGAAGTAATTTACGGGCTTTAGCTGTGCTGTTAGCAATCTTGGAATTCTAAATGTAATTTTTGAACAGCCAAAAATAACATTTCCATTTTCAAATTTCATTAAAAAATCCTGAGTTTAACCTTCATCCATTTATTTGCGAAGCAGTTTTCTAATTGGTTTCTCAGGTTAGTTTTTGACTGCTGCTCTCTCTTTTTTAAATGATTTAATTTGTGTGTGTGTGGGGGGGGGGATTTAACCACTGAGCTAAACCAGCACCATTACATTTATTTCATTGAACTTAGTTCTTAGTTACTCATGTGAAAATTTTAAAACACAGATGTTCTTGCTTTAATTTCTTCAGTGTAAAAATATAATATCTCAAATTGAGATATTTTTTTGGATGTTGGAGATCCATGCTAAGAAAAAACTTTACTTCCACCTATACATTTCAAGGTCTCAGCAGGCCTATGCTTAGAGGTGTGTTGTTGGTACATTATTAGGAACAATAGTCGACCCTCTCGGATCTTTGTTCTAATTATAAAAAAATTGATGATCTAACTTGCTGTTTTATAGTTTAAAATGTAAAACGGAAACAGAGAAGGACGTGTTCATGTTTTAATCAAGTCTGTGTAAAGACAGACATTCAATACGTTTGAGAGTTTCCCTTGAGAACATTTGTGATTATTGAAAGACTGCTGAATGAAATTAATTATTGTTAAAAGGCTGAGATCAATAGAAACTGTAAAAAAAAATTAATTTTTCCAAACTGAAATGCCTTTGAAAGGTTTTTGCTCCTAAAAAAAGTGATCTAAATTCAAATTTATAATTTTTTTTTTAAAAAGATACAAACAAATCTGAAAGAGACGTGAGCTCTTCATATAAATTGCATTCAAAGACTAATCAATTGGACGTTCCAAACAGATTTTGAAGAAAATGTAATTGCCTTGAAAATCTTCCCAGGCATTTTTATTCCTCTCTTAATGTTGAACAAACAAACTGTAAAGAAGGTGCAGGACAACAGATGAGGGTTTGCAGCAAGTAGGTTTATCCTTCGCCTATGAAAATAATTTGCTCTCATTTTGGGACAGTTTAGTGTTTTGTGTTGAAAATAAATTCAATACAAATTCTCTCTAAGTTTGTTTGATGTTGGAAATGAGTGGAAAGAAAATGGAATCTCTCTGAGGCAGTGTCGCAAAGTCACAGATGTTCCCCTGGAAGATAGTTGTGTGTGTGTTTTTTTAAGTTTTAAAATATTACAAAAACACACGTCCAAATTAAATTAGGAGGGATAATGCAGACATGTTGTTTGTTTTTTAGGGGCGGCAGTAGCTCAGTCTGTAGGGACTTGGGTTGGGAATTGGTTTGCCGGTTCAAGTCCAAAAGTATGGAAGTTGGTGTGGTAGCTGGAGAGGTGCCAGGTCACTTCCTGTGCACTGCCGAGGTGCCCTTGAGCAAGGCAGTGAACCTTCCAACTACTCAGGCGCTCTTTCATGTGCAGCCCCTCACTCTGACATGTCTCCTGTAGTTTGTACATGTGTGTCATGTCCGGTGTGTGGTGTGTGTTGTTACGACCCCTAAATTAAAGACTTGTTTCCAAGGAGTCGAACATCAAACCAGTCGGATCAAATCCAATTATGAAAAAAGGTTTATTTTGACAATCAAATTTCGTTAACAAACATGATTAACTCTTTATTTTAACAAAGGGAACAACAGAAATAAACTGAACTGGTTAACAGAATATATAAAAGGAAAAGGTTATATCAACCAGCCTACAAAGGGCCGTCAGACCGGGTACTTACCCTCTACCATAAACTACTAACAACACCGCCTAATCCCTTCACCACATAGACCAAAAGCCACAAAAAAAAAAACATATACACGCTTAGGTATTTCAGCCTATGTGTGTGTAGAATGTTTAAATAACAAAGTGTAAAAGTTCATTTCCCCTCGGGGATAAAGAATGTAAAATTAAATTAAATTAAAAATAAATAAAAATTAAATAAAAAACACCAGCTATCATATGTGTCTCCCCTTCTGGTGCCCGTTCGGGGCGTCTGGCTCAACCTGCATTTTTAACCAGCTAATTGTATGCGTCTGTTATTTAGTATGTGACAATCGACAATCAATTTAGTATGTAAAACTGTCTGTGAGTTCTTTTGTGTGCTGCTCTGTAGACTGTCCTGTGAGGCGTCCGGTAATCTGTTTTAGATTTTTTCTTAGTACCTGTTTTAGGACTAAGGATGAAATTTAGCTTTTGTGGTATATACATAGATGTAATTTGGAGATATGTTAACACTGTCCTCATTTTATAAATAAATAAATACACAATAGAGGTGCAGGTGCAACCCACACCAGATCAGTGTGAGGCGAGCAGGTACTCTTTGTTATGAACGACTGACCTGGTTCATGAATTATTACAGTGTGAGCGGCTGGGGAGCGTCTCATGTCCCCTCACTTCTGTCTGTTTTATTGAATTGTCATATTTGGGTCACACATTGTTCCTGTTGCTGCTTTTCTCTGCCTTTGGTTTAGCATCTTGATCTTTCTCACTTTTTGTCTCTCTGTCCCCTGGTGTCTTTTTTCATTGCTTCTCCCTTTTATTTATTTCCACATCTCTCCCAATATCTCCAATTTTTTTCATCTGGGTTTCTGTGCTGGTTGCTGACGTTGAGCAAACTGAAGCGTGTCCATTGTTAGTCACTGACAGAGGCATTGAGTTCAAAGTGAGGCCCATTTAATAACACAGATCTTCCATAGAGCGGGCGTGCTCGTAACGCACCCCAGGCCAAACTCCCGCTCAGCTGAGCCCTCATCAGTCCAACCTGCTTTTCATGCAACATCAGAGCCGTCAGCCCATCGACCCGCTGTGGACAGAACCAGCCAAGTTCTGCCGCACAGTCCAAGAACACAACGTGACACACAACAATACAACAAAACTTAAAGAGGAGCAGCCACAGCAGGGGAAGGGAATGCATGTCACTGATGCTATAAGTGCAATGATAAAATAAGCTTAAAGTTTAAGGTCAGCAGAATCAAAAAGGCCAGAAGCACTATGACAATGTTGAGGAAGCTACAAAGTTTCATCTTTAGATGACGGTGCATGCAGTGGAAGTGTGCACGTTCTGCAACACAAGTTTGGCTGCTCATCAGAGCTGCTGGACTGTTTACCAGCAAATATGTTTCTCTCACACTCCTGAACTTCATCCTTTTTCAACACTGACTATTAAAGCATCGGCCTCTAATATTTGATATATTTCACAAACATTGTTTTACGCTGATGTGATGAAATTATTCTTTGTCAAACATCAAGCAGCTACAACTTCATTAGCAAAGGCTTTGTGTCGGAAAACTTAAAAATCAATTGTTTGAAAGTTAGCAAATCCAAAATATGAGGTGCTTTTGCACATCTAGGCATTTAAAAAGTAGATTTTATTAAAATAAATATGTATTCTCTGTATACTGTCCTGTGGTGAAGAAAAGTCAAACCTCTGCTATTTAGAATACATCCAGTGTTTTCTGTCTCCTTCATGCAAGTTATGGGGAGGCCTTGCTTGTCTGTTTTTTGCTAATGGACGTTTGAGTGGGCCGCTGACTATCATTTTTCTGTAGTGGGTGTGTATCTTCTGTGCAGGGATTTTGGTTTCATAATAACATTATGAAAATAAGAAATTGAAATCATCGCTTTTAGAACAATTAAGAAAGCAGTTTTTTCTAACTCACCCCTCAGTGACCACTAGAAGTAAATATTTTCAGATGGCAGAGCTCCCTCATCCTCCTCCTTTGTGCTAAGTCAAGGAGATGTCACTCAAAGCATGTTTGCCATGTCCACAAGGCTTGGGAAACAGCTAACTGACCAGGTGTTTAACTAGGCTTTCCTATAGTGATGACTATGACTAACTGTCAGTAAATCTGCCTCTCACTCTGACACCAGCTCATCCTGGCTACTTGCCTTCCCTCCTCATGGTCGCATACTCATAGCTTCTGTGCTGTAACAATCCAACTGCTCAAGATAATTGTTTAGGAAGAATATTACATATCTGATCCTTCAACACAGTGGTGGCAATGGATGCTGGACATACACTCATACTTTACTCATAAGCGCCCTCACACACACACTAAGCATACTGGTGAGGGATCACCTGATGCTGAGTTCACTTGCTTTGTATCTAGAGTAAATCATATTTTAATCCCTAGCCATGTTGGATTTTACATGATGGTGCAATCAAAACAACTTCATACATTAGAAATGAGACTTGATTAGCAAAAAAAGTAATACCATTGTTTATGGTGACTACTTTTTATTCTTATTGTCATTCAATGAAGTGTAACTTCTTAAACATTCATGAGATTGTTTTGCTGTTGGCCATTCAGTCTCATTTCTTTGACACCTCCCATAAAAATCCTCCATGTTCACGTTCACTTAATGCACATAATTCAAGCTTGGAGGACAATGTTTGAGACACACTGCAGTCGGGAGCAAACTGAGAACATCTGGTTCCACTTATTTCTCTCCTCGCTGGAATAAATTGGATAAGAAGTGCTTTAATTCAGTGTTTTGCTGTTGTTTCTCTTAAATATTTGTTTATGCTGATCTGAAATGTTGGTTTCACCCGACATCTTTAAATGAGCAATGTGACAATAAGAACTAACTAAATTGGAAAAAAAAAAAAGTTCACCGGAGGAGGAAAGCTCTTGTTGCCGTAGTTACTATGATGGTAGCAAAGAAGAATGTCAGATGAGAAAGTTTTAAGAGAGAAGGTCAAGGTCGGGTGGATGTCAGGTGAGGCTGGAGTCCGTGTCCCGAGTGTAAACCAAAGGTCACTGTGGATTCATTTATCTTAGGCACCTAAATTACATAAATTTAACTTAAATCAGGAGAGACAAGTAATTGAATCAAAGATAAATATTTATTTTACATATGTGAATGATTGTCAGAGAATCTTTGGAGCTTGAACTCTACAGGGAGAACGGTGAAGAATGAGATGAAGAAGCTGATTGAACTTTGAAGACTGGGGTTGATGAAAAGATGGTTGATGGTGTCATCTGAGGTTGATGGGATGAAAAGCTGATCTAACTAAAGAATGGGGTTTGACTGGAGCAGCTGAAGATGTCGTCTGAGGATGAAGGAATGAACAGGCGGACCAAACTACCAGGACTAGGGGTTAACCAGATTGAGCAATTAGTTGATTATCTGATATGAGGCTGATGGGGTGACGAAGGTGATGAAACTGAGAAGGCTTAGTAGTGATGAGGGGGTGGAGGGTCACACACAATGATGGCATGAATGAACTAGTGGAAGAGAAAACCATATTTAACAAAAAGACAGCAGCAATATGACGGGCTAACGATGATGGAGTTGAGCAGCACTCCTGGATAGATGTGACCTGGTGATGTGAACAGCTGATAATTACAAGAAAATGTAATGAGTGGAGGAGGGATGTGACACCGTATGAGAATGAACAATGAAACCAGCATGCAGAATATAGTCTTCCTAAATGATCTTTGGTTAGAGCTGCAAATAAGTTGTTTTAAGCCAACCCATGATCTTTTTCTTATTTAACTTTTGATGCCTAAACCTGAGCAAAATGTTACCTTTTTCCTTTAATCATTCACATGTTTGTCTTTAAGTCCCTGATGCTTTTTAATACCAGGATTAGAGTCAGGAATACTGTCTTTATATGTGTGGGGGGGGATACAGTCCTTACGGTTGCTCTTATACACAATATAGCAGTTAGAAAGAAAGAAAGATTGAACATGAATGAGAAATATAAATAAGAAACAAAGCAATTACTACAGAACTTAAAGCCATTAAAAAAAAAAGTCATGTCATTTGAAGAGACACAGGCAGTCCACCTGCTCTGTCTTTTAGGCCCTCACGGTGAAATTTCAGGGATTGATACCCCCTTCATTATGAACATTTTGCGCCCTGCATGTTCATCTAACCGGGGATACAGCTACCCAGCAGTGAGGGGAAAAATATGTTAAAAGTTTGGGAGTTACAGTAAGAGCTATAATGATTCAAAATATAATCATTTACATGACATGAAAGTGAAAAACTGTGTAACATCACAGCGGTGTTGGCTCGGGGTTTAGGCTGTGTGTTACAGATGGTCTGAGAGGACTTTGCCCTCAGGTGGACACAGCTGGCAGACGGCCTGAGACTCTCCACTGCTGGCAGGAAACTCAATCCCTTCATGTGTGCACTTTTGAGACATGTTTTTTTTTTTATGCTCTCTCTCACTCTGTTTCCATCACTTAGTCTTTGTCATTTTAACCGTTGCCTCTCAGCCTTACTCCCTCGGCCTCTCCTCTCTCTCTTTTTCTTCAAGCTGTGTCTGGTTTCTGTCCATCACACCTGTCCCTCCCTCCTCTTCTCAATATATTGGTCTCCCTCATCTCTCAATGCTTTCCTGTTCCTCTCTCTCTCTCTCTCTCTCTCTCTCTCTCTCTCTCTCTCTCTGACAGTATACATGTTCACCCTCCCACCCTTAGTCACATGTGCACACACACATGCACCGATGCACACATCCCCTCCTTTCTTTCTGTCCATCTTATCTGGATCTGTACCAGCCGGCTGTTCTGGCCCGGTGCTCGTCCTCCAGAGTGGAGAGAGAAAAGAGGGCAACGCCTAGAGCCCAGCCTTCTTAGCCTGATCATACAGTCTCACACACACACACACACACACACACACACACACACACACACACACACACACACACACACACACACAAACACTGTCACTGGAGTCCTGCTAACTGGCTAAATTGCAATTATCCTGAGACAAATGAAATTGATTTTATTCGTTTCTATTACTGGAACCTTTGTTGTACAAAGTTGAAACAATGTCAACAAACTGGCCTTGCATTCATTTTGAAGTGTAGGGCGTGTAGGAAAAAGAAGGCAGTGATGTGCAGTGACAGAGCAAACGGCTTCCTGCTAAACGCTGATGCTTTTAGTGGAGAAGTGGAGTTTGGCAGGTCTGTCGCTGACAGATTTAAAAAGGTCTTGGCGTACATCCTCCTCTACCTGCACATGAACAGACACTGGTGTTTACAAATGAATACATCCCTTTGGGACAGAGCTTGTCATTAGATAACACTTTCCATGCTTCTCAGTTGACAGAATTTATTTTAAAGAAGACAACAACACAAGTGAATTTTCACCTGCTCTGTTCTTCGTTTGTTTCACTCTGAACTGCACTCCTGTAGTCAAAATGATTGTCTGATTTAAACGGGCATATATTTTCATAAGAATGCACAATGATTGTAGTGGTACGATTCATTGCTGGCCCAGCTGAACAGATGTGAAAGGTACAGCATATTTGGTTTGCTTCAGAGGATCTCTGAAAGAAACTGCACCCATGTGTGGCTGCAGGTTGTCTTTCCAACCAAGCAGGAGCACACCTGTCTCCGCTCTGAATACAGATTCCTCAAACAACCTGATTCTTCAAATCAAATCTTTTGATTTGGCTGGAACAAAATCCAGCAGCTTATCCATAAAATGCTGGATTTTTGTTCCAGCCAATCAAAAGCCCACCTGATTAGAAGAATCAGCCGTTTAAGAAATCTGTATCATTCTGAGTTGAGTCAGGTGTGCTCCTGCTATAGGTTGGAAAGACAACCGGCAGCCACCCTGCCCTTTATGGAATAGTCTGGGCAGCCACAATTGTATTGTAGAAAGTTTTGGGGGTATGCTCTATTCTTCTGGCTTGGAAAATTTTCTGGAATTTTCTGTCTCCCTGATCCTCATCACCAAACTAATACAGAATCAGAATCAGAATCAGGTTTTATTGCCAAGTACATTTACACATACAAGGAATTTGACTTGGTGTATTGGTGCTAAACAATTAACAAGGAAATAAAGCAAAACTAGCAACAACTTAAATAATACAGTATAATGAGCTATTACATTATTTAAAATAGAATTTAAAAATATAAAAAATAAAAGACACAAAATGTACAAAAGTTGCAATGTTGGCATTAACTCGTCAACTGTTTTTAGCAAATATCTTAACAATGTCTTCTGGACAACTTAAATGTCTAATTTCTAAGGTTCTAATCATCTCCATAAGTGCTAAATACTAGTGCAAGGCATTATAAGGACATTATGAACCATAAAAAGAAGCATTTTTCATTCAAGGATGTAGCAGGAATAAAAGGGCTGTCGCACTGACTGACACCCTAACCCTTACATAACGCAATTGTAGAGTAACAAATTAAATGCAATGAGACAGTTTCCACTTGCAAAGAAAACATATATAGATGCATAACTGCTCTCCTGCCAGAGCCCTGTATGTGATCTATCTTTTCCATCTGTTTGAATGGTCCTGATGGAGGCTTTGTTACTGCTTATCAAACTCACAGTGCTTAACAAGGCATTAGCACCACAGATAACACACTCCTGCCTGGTATCAGGAGCCTGAAGGGCAAACACCAACCTCAAGTGTGTACACACAGATAAAGACCGACATACTGCTTGGTCCATAGGTGTACGCAATATACTGTGCACCTGTTCATACAGCACACACACACACACGCTCACACATGGCAGTAGGAGCAGTGGGCGGTCCCCAGCGAGGCAGAAACACACTAATGGATAATGACAGGGTTTGACAGCAGGAAAGTGAGCTGAGTCACTCTGGGCGAGCAGGCGATGAATAAAAGAATGAGAGCGCTGTCTGAATGCCCCTCACTGACTGGATTCCCTTTGATACCACACTATTTCTGCCAGTCTCCCTTGGTAATCCCGCTCATTACACTGTGCTGTCCCTCTGTTGTCAGACTGGCAGCAGCAGCAGGAATGAGAGCAGAACAGGAGGGGACAAAGAGTCGTTCTCACCGGTTAGCCAGCTATAGACAGAATCTGTAACATGCAGTCGTATTTTCTTGTCCGCATCTTGAAAATCACTCGGGCATTCAGCTATCACCGTAGACCTCCACTACCCACTGTCATTGACTGACACGCAAACATAGTTTTGATAAATTAATACGTCACAGCGTCTCTTCAAAATGGCAGCAGTTACAGTCCAAGTTGAAGAGAAAATGCCAGTGCTGCTGATTTGTAAGGTTTTCCTTGAAGGATGTTGTGTATTCTTTCCTCCCCAGAGCTGCAGACTCTCGTTCTTTGCTCCTGTATCATCTGCTGATAGGAAGATTCACTCTCTTCACATTGAAGGCTGTAAGTCTGCACTGCTCAATGAAAGGAACCAATTAAAAAAGTTCTGTGAAACCTGCCAGTCGTATCATATTACTGCTTTTTAAGTTTGGCGAGTGCTGTTTGGAAGGTATACCTGCGGTTTCACTTTGTGCATCAGCTGATAACACGATGAATGGCTCTAAGTGGAAGCTGCCAGCCATATCATCCTACTGTCTTTGAATGCATTGTGTTAAACTATCATCAAGCCCACTAGCTGTTTGCTCACAAGACCACAGTCAGTCCACAAGCCTCATTTGTGTTGCTCCAGTCAGCTCTTACACACCAACACCTCTGACAAAAAGGCCACACGTCTTCTTTCTCTGATTAACCCTCTACCTCTTTAGCTAGACAACTTGTGAAATCTACTCAAGAAATCTCCCACTTGCACTTTTTCCTTCCCTTTGCAGTGGACATGGTAAATGTTGAGCTTTTTCCGTCAGCGTCACATTGACACGTAAATGCTATTCCAATTATTCTGCGTTCTCTCCTGCTCGCTGTCAAATTGCCAGCGCTGGGAGCGGAGCTTGGCGCTCGCTGCCAACTCTCTGGCATTTTCCCTGACGGGGAGAAGAAAGAATCCGGCAATAGCAAAAATGAGGGAGGGCTCGGGGCTCAATGAGCACTTTAAATGCTGAAGCCAGGTAATCAGACAGAGTCAGTGAGACCTGGGATCGAAGACTTTTATTATAGATAGTTTGTAGTTGTGTTCCAGGTGAGACTTTAGGAATACCTTACGCCCCATGTGCTTGAAATAAGGACACAATTGTTTTGCTGTTCTGCATCAGAAGCTTTCTCTAGTTTCTAAAATCATCAATAAGACTTCACTACTTCTAAGGTCAGGAACATAATTCAAGTTCAAGTTAATATAACCCATCAGCTACCAATTTGACAACAGATAACAATGGTGTTCAACAACTCCTTGGCTAACTTCTGTTACATAATGTAGTGTATAAGGTACTTTAGGAAAGGCTTAAAATGCCAAGCTTAAAACGTATTTTGCAAAGGGTCGTGTTAGCCAGGAGTCGGGTGTGTGCTAACATCAGCCTCTGTGTCTCAGCTGTTTGGACAATGAATTATAAATTGAGGTAAAAGGCAGTGGGACATAATTCAAGGTAAAAATAAAAAGTCGATACATTTCTTGTGAAGAACACTTAAGTCACAACAGCTAGAGTTAGCATTCGGCCAAATCTTAGCTGACATTACCGTAGTTGACTAACATTACCAATTAGCTAGTACTAAGGCCTGTGTCTGTTAATGCTGTCTTTTGTGCTGCAGCCCAAATTTTCGAGACAAAACCAGTGGAAGCATTTTCAGTGAAAAGCATGCTGGTTGCTTAAACATCCTTCACGATGTTTTTTGTCGCTTAGCTCACAGTGCTTTCAGTTAAAAACAGTTCAACTTTTGGAACACCACCACTCTCCTCAGTGGTGCTTCTACCTAATCGACCAATCAAAATAATGAAGGGGCGTGGCTTTTTGTATCAGCTTTGTCAACAACAGTGATGGCAGAGGAGAAACTAATCCGACTGGTCTTTTGGAAGGTAAAGTTATAGGGTCAAGAGCTAATGCTAATGCTAATGCCGGGACAGGATTCCTTGTATACGTTGTTTTCATGTTGAAATTTCTTTGAATAAAAGCAAATACAAGGCATACAGTACGGCACAGTTTAAAACAGACTCAACAGTCACTACCGAGGGACGCCGAAGTGCTGCAAGCCATCTGTAAGTCCACTTTCCTGACCTAGCAACAGTAAACGCTGGTTAGAAGCTCTCTGACACTGTGATCATTGGTGCTGCGTGCACAAAGAAAGCCATTCATGAAAACAGGCACCTAAACATATTTCAGATCTTATACAGTATGGTCACACCTCCAAACCTTTGTGTTAGCTATAAGTGATTTAATGGTCATGTTAGCTGTAGTCCAACTTTAGCTAATGACTTATCAAAGACGCTTTTTGATTCCTTGAATTACTGAACAATGTCCCTTCTGATTTTCAAAGTAGGCCATATTGTCTCACATACTAGAACATTTTTGTTTTTTTTAATCGTTTATTTGAATCAGGGACAGTGTACAAAAAAAAACATTAGTCTCAGAAGAGAAGAGATGCTTTGTACCAGATTTAGCTAGCTAGCTAATTTCCATCTGTTGTCCCTGGGCAGATGATGGCAACAGCAGTTTTTGCCCTACTATGTTAATAACATACCTAACAGAGGCTTGGAAAGTTGCATGTCAAGGTTTTCTGAAAAAAAAAATGCTGTGCTACATGCAAATTATTCAGTCATTCAGGTGTACTTTCTTTTTTGGGGTGTGTGGGGGGGGGGGGGGGGGGGGGGGGGGGGGTCATTTTCTCTATAACAGGCAGAGCGGGGGGGGGGGGGGTTGGCTGACAGTCAGCAGCGTGTAAGTAGCAGCAAAACCTCTCTGTGTTTCTTAAATGACACCGAAGCTTTGGGGACCTTGGGGCAACAGCCACCTGACGTGTGTGAGAGTTATTTCAGGCATAAGGGAGTGTCAGTCAGTGCGACAGCCCTTTGCAGCAAGCAATAACACACACATGCACACACTTCTCATTAGCACAGAGCTGTAGAGCGGTTGAGTAAGTGCAGCACTGTTCAGATGTTCACACATACTTCACTACCTGTCAGAGCCAAACGACACGGTGCACTATGGGACGAGAGGGCGTATGAAGAGAAAACTTCTACCGTTTATATTTCTGTTATTTTTACTGAGAGCTAAGGACTGGGAGGAATCTCCTATAGTCACAATTTGTAGGCGTGTTGTTATTTGTATTGTCTCGCCTGTTTTCAAGAATGAAGCTGTTGAGCTACACAGAGGGCACAGACCAGAGCGAGACGAAATTATAGGTTGGAGACTGTAGGCCAGAGGTGATGCGCTGCAGAGGAGAGGAGGGGAGAGATAAGACACTTGGGCGGAGGATGAGTTAAAAGACCAGCATGTGGAGAGGTAGAGAGTATGATAATAAGGGAATGTTGAGCAAAGCAGAGACGAGACCAGAGGTGAGGTAGACAAAAAACAGGACAGCGCCTCAGGCTAATCAGGAGTTACTATAAAGGCCTGGAGTGGTCCTGTTTGTGGACTGGTAGGAGCCCAGAGCTGGGCTAGCAGGCATGTTAAGAATGCAGGGCTTCAAGGCCACTGACGGACAAATACAGCTGCTCAGAAGAGGGAAGCCCGGAGCTGGTCCTGTTCTTCTCATAGACTGTGTTTTGCTTTTTATCAACCTGAGTTTATAATAGCAGTGACAAATAGACTGAAGATAGTTTCACAGCCACTCACATCTACTTGGGATGGCAGGATCATTTCTCAATCTGAAGGCTGGTGGTTCGATGTGTTGGGATGAGTCAATGAACCTCAAACTGCCCCTAAGTTGTTCTGAATGTGTGTGTTTGAATGATTAGATCGGTACTGATGGGCAGATTGGCACTTAGCAGCCTCTGCCATCGCTGTGTGGATGAGACTGTTATTGAGTCAATGTGACATGTTGTGTTGAAGCACTTGTGAGTGATCAAAAGACTTGAACGAAGTGAGGTAATTGTACCATTCATTTCCAGGAACAGGATTAGTTTAAACGTGTTTATACTGCATTTTTATTAGCAGTATGTTTATAATGGCTGCTAATACAGGATTAAAAAAACATTGTGATTTGTCACAAATGGACGCTTGTTGACTGGATTAACAAAGCAGTGATGTACTCTTCATCCTGTTAGTGTACCATTATTCAACAAGCACAGCCCCTGAAATATAATCCTTAAAAACGTATGCTACAACACAAAGGCATCACGCATCACATTACCAGTTCACTCAGACTAGTCACGTTTGCATCGTTTGAAATACGTATTGCAGCAGCAGAACATAGTTTGAGTTTGGCGTCCACGGTCCAACCTCATCCTCACTCCTAGCAGATTTATTTTCACATGCAGAAATTTGAGCAGTGATGACATAATATCTAACTGATACAAGACAGCAAATTAGAGACAGAGCAGAGGGAGAGAGCAGAAAACTTGCAGCCTTGATAGAATGCAAACTGGGAGGATGTGTGTGATTGGAGATGATTTTGTCAGTGTCTTGTGTCATGTCAGTGTGAAATCAGTGCAGCTCCAGTTGTCTGAACTAACTTCAGTCAGAGATTTAGCCAGTTTCAATATGATTCCATGAAAACTCCAAAATGTAATTGTGAATCACCCCTCTCCCAAAAATGTTTCTAAAGAAAGTTAATCTTATTACCTGGCACATAAATAAACATTATGATGGGTCATATTACTGTACCCCCTTTCAGAATGGGTTTCTACAATGGTGCCTTACGTCTTTGTACATTCATATTATTACAATACACAGTCAGACATGCACACACACACACACACACACACACACACACACACACACACACACACACAGCGCTGCTCTACCTCGCTGGCTCTGCAGATCCAGCCTCGCCCCCTGTAACACCTCTGTTACATTCAAAGTGAAGGCGTAACGTCTCAGGGGTGTTAATATATAATAATAATTGAGCTGGCGGGCTCATATGTCTCTTTGTCGTTAAAAATCAAATATTCATTGTTAATCTGTTCTAGTTCTAAAAGTGCTCAAGCCCTGTTAAAGACATGATCTTTATCTGAATGTAAAAAATAGGGACAATAGTGTCTCAGTGACACTAATTCTTTTGAATGATAATCATTCAATCATCATCAATTTAAATTAATATCATGTTTAAGTGTTTTTTCTGGTGCCATTTCTGTCATCTTTATTTTGGTGCAAAAAGACACGTTTTCAGGAATTAGAAAATCGTGTAGTTTTTGACTTTGTGTTTTTAAAAAAACACCCTTAGTATGTGCAGTATTGGTTGTATTTTGGCTTCAAAGTCATTGACGTGCTCTGTCTGTGTGTCCGTGTGATGTTCTGATGTGAACTGTAAGGGTGAAAGCTGATGTTTTAGTATTCAGCTGGCGGTCCCTGTGCTTTACTCACATGTCTGGACTCATCAGTCCCTGCTGTAATCAGCGGTGCTCTGACAGGAAAACAAGGCGTGGGGGGGGACGTGGAGCTAACTCCAATGAGAGGCCAGGGTAAACAGTGACAGGGCCAATTCCAGTCCCCAATCTCACTGCAAATAGAGGTGAACAGGGGAGCACGGAGGCTTAACGAAGACATAGCGCCATGTGATCACAGCACCTCAGCGAGAGGCCCAGTGTGCCCACAGGTCACAGGAGAACGATTGGAAACACACTTTGATTTTGGAAAACATGACAAATTGTGTGAAAAAAATGACCTAAAATAGGTTTTCAAACAACTAATTTTACCCCTCAGAAAGCCAGGGCACAAAGCTTTAAGCAGATTTTGAAACAAAAATAAAGTTCAGCATAACGGACAAACAGTTGTATAACTTAATTGTTTCAATGGTGCAATAAAATTCAGCCACCATGATCCAATAAGATGCCATCAGGTTTCTCAAAGCAAACACAACATATGGAGAAAAGATCTAATGGCACAATTTTAGCTGCTTATACAAACTTATTTATGAGATGCAACTTCTGTGATTCTGCTGAAGGAAAAAAAAGTGTTGAACCAAACAGATCTGACATGGATAATGTGAAAAAGAAGTTGTTTTTATTAACATTTGCTTTCCTCTTGTAAATGTCTCTTTTATTTCAGCCCAAGCTGCTGTGCATGTTCCAAAGTTTTATAAATACCCATCCGCATTTTAGTTTAAGTTGTGTGCCCTAACCAGCTGAATAAGCAAGTGTTCACACCTTTTGTAGTTCTCATTTTCTGTGTATTTATTCATTCGCAGTGTAACATGTTGTGGGGATGAGAGGAATAAAGCTTTTGCTGAAGTAAGCCTTCCTATTGTTGTCCTGTATCAGCAGCACAGAGCGGCCCTGTAGAACTGCATGCTTCATTTCTTCACTTTTAAGAACTTTACTCTGTTTGTGATATTGAGTTTGGAGAACAACAAATAAAAACCTTATTCTACGACTGGCTGGATGAGTTTGTGGTATAGCCGGATGATGTGTGGCTGTACCGGTTGTTTATTTACAGAGCTGTTGTTGTCAGCCGTGTATTTGTTATAGATGAGGTCACTGTTTAAGGTGATGCCAGATGTGGACTTTTAGAGATTGGGTTTGTGTTGAGGTGGAGCTTATGAGCATTTGCTCTGTTTTCTTAGCCCTTCAGGTAAAAGAAAGAAGGATAAGCTCTCAGTAGACCCTGAAAGAGTTGATAGGGCGTCCAAGAATGGGTGTGTGGTCTGCATGTTAGGAAAACAGGCCTGAATGTGCCGGTGTGTGTTGGTGATAATAGTGAAGGTAAATGTGTTTTATAGATGTGAAATCAGCAGTCTGTCACTACACTGTTTTGTCTGTTTTGCATAAATGGAAGCACAAGTCAAACCAAGTGAAGTCAGTGTTATTCATTTAGCCCACTATCACAGTTCACACATTTTTGCCTGAAGGGGGAATTACATTTTGCACACAACACTCTCTATCCTTAGACCAACAAATGATGTATTATCTTTTTGAATTCTTTATTTTGGGGAAGAAGTTTACATATCATAAAAAACCAGATCAGGACAAAAAATGAGTTTGAGTTCTTCTCACATACACAGAAGATTGTCAACAAAGGAAAGAATAACTTGGAGTAAGAATAAACTTTATAAAGAAAGCGAAGGAGGAATCCCTCCTCCAGGAGAGACAGACATTCAATACAGGTGTAAAAAGGGAATAAAGTCCTATTTCCAGTGTGTGTTTTTTTATACCACAGACAATGTTACATGACTCACAGCTGGAGCACTTCTTTGCTTGAATTGGCAAAAAAATTTCACAAGTTGAGTCATCGGAACAAAATAACAGCGTGCTCACAAAAGATCTGTTTCTTCTATACAAACTCGTGTAAAAAGAAACGTTTCTGAGAAGCAGTTTACTACAACTCCAAAAGTGCATATTAGCCAAAAACATCCAGACGTTTTCTGTGTGTGCTTACTGGCAAAATGGAGGTTTGATTGTTTCATAAGGTTTCAAATCAGTAATAATGAAGCATATGTTACTGTGAAAGTTCATCATGACATGAGTGACAGTTCTGATGTCCAACAAGAAAACTGTTGGGTCTATTTATTGTTGCACATGGATACATATGTGATTATTCATGTCCTAGGATTGCTGTCTTACTCACATATTTAGTGAATGTCATTACCGGATCTTTTTCTCCATCCTTAATCTCCTTCTTTTTTTTTTTTAACACACTGCTTTGTTCACACAGGCGTCTGCATAGAGTCTGTAGGCTCTCCAGCTTTCTGCACAGTGTCTGTCCTCTCTTCCTCCTTGAATAGTTGACTCAGTACTCAGCCTTCAGATATATATGAGAGCACATCACTCCTCTCAGCATACAGCAGCTCAGTGTGGGAGTGTGATTGTGTGAACTCTCCAGTTTCAGAGAAATCTGCACTTTCTGTATGGACTTTTTGAATTTCATTAGCTCCCCATTGTCATAGGGAAAGGAGTGGTTCTCAGAAGGAGTACTGCAGTTTGTACTCCGTTCTGCTGCTTCTGAATAAGACGTGTGCCAATTAAAGCCTCCTGCACCTCGCCTCGGCTGACATAATTCACTTAACCTGGGCCCTGCAGCTGACAGGTAGCATTTGTTTACACATCCTTCCTCATGCAGGCTGTCAGAGCTCCCGTCCTCTACATGGTTTTAAAACAAGCCGCCTCCCACAGCAGCCTCACACACTCTCTCTGACTCTCTGTTTCCATGGAAATCGGCCCCTAGGAAGTCCTTTACGTCTCCTAACCTTGAGAGTACCCAAAGTAGGATAGACTCTAAGAATATATTCTAGTCAAAATGAATTGTCATAACTGTAATTGTGTCATATTCACACCCCCCTTTCAGAGGCCTCCCATCTGTGTGCTTCATTATATCCCCCCCTGCTGTGTTCAGCGCCCCAGTGTTAGCAGCATGAAAAGAGAATTTGAGGATCGCACAGAAAAAAAGAAGCCCAATATTGGAGCAAATTAAAACATGAGGAGGATTTTTTTTATAGCTTCCTACTTTATGGCCCCACAGAGGCAGTTTCTCTTTATCATTAAACCTACTGTGAGGCGTTTTTAACTGGCTGTGAAACCGTCTCTTTTGAATACTAATGCCTCTGAATGACCCAAAACAGCAAAGCAGACCGTCAGTGAGAAGATTGACCATTTCTATTTAGTTATTCTTTACGTCTGTCTTCAGGTCCTTTAGGTCCTGAATTTTCCACCTTCATCTTGTCTTATTTATTAAAGATCTAATATGTAAGATATTTACTGAATTAAATCCAAACATGATGTCAGCAGACATTAAGGAAACATGCTATGTTGAAGTGCTGGCTCCTAAGATTCGATTCCGGTGCGGAATAGTTTTTTTTTTTTCTTCTGAAGTAGGCGGTACCCCAACACGGCCGTTTTGGACGCCCCTCGGTTTGCCAGATATGAGACCAGTTATCACAGCAAACCAACAGGTGATACAGCGAACTGGTTCTACCCGACATGCCTCAGCATTTTTCTAATAAGCTCCACGAGCAGAAACGTAATAAAACTAGGGTCAATACTGGAGATGCTTTTAAAAAAATGGAGAGAGGTTAGTAAACACTGAAGCTATCGTGTCCGCGACATGACAACATGTGTGCACATTGACTCTAGGGAGGAGGGGACGGGGGGACGGGGGGACGGGGGGAGACGGCTCTTTCCCATGTCTGCATGAAACAACAGTATTAAGGCAAACTGGTTTCCAAAACAAATGTACTCTCTTTTCATAGCAAGATATTTACAGCACAATAAATATCACTATTTCTCCACCAATGCCTCCAAAATAGATACAAAGTTAATGTCCATATCTACAGGTTGGTCATTTTTTTCTTTTGCTCTATGTGGAGACTTACAAAGGGTTCAAAGTATGTCTCTTACTGTTGGAGTAAAAAAAAAAAACATTTTCTTGAAGGACCCTGCAGATAAAGCAGGACTTCTCTTTAAACATAATTGAAATATTTGAAAAGAATGAGAAAAGGTTTTGTGTTTTCTTAATGAAAAAGGTTTTGTGTTTTCTTAAGGTTTTGTGTTTTCTTAATGATCAATATATTGTTGATGTTATCAAACAATTAAACAATTTAAATCCTGCCTCATCTAAAAACAAATATGTTCAATACAGACTGTGCACCCCCGTCCTTATGCAGCATCCTTAACCAATTCCCAGTGTCATATGTAGGAGTGATGTTGTGATGGGTGTGATGATGCATGAGCTGAACGGCTGCTCTGCCTCGGAGCAGGAGAAAGCAAAGTGCTCTGAGAATAGTGCAAAGGTGTTAATGCAGCAGCACAGCCTCACATCATAAATAGTCTTCCTCCGAGCTCGGTCTTTATCTCACTGAATGTTGATGTATTTTTTGTATGCTCAGCCTGTGCTCTGCCACAGACAATAATATGCCGGAGCATGTGTTATTTATGGTGCGTGGAAGAAACACACTGATTAATTTTGGCGGGGGACTGGAGGAAACGCTCTCTTTTTTCATTTCGAATTGTAACTAATGAGGGGGCACATCTCTGGTGATTTACGGCTGTTTCTGACACTTGACCTTCGTGTTGCGTCAGAGGTGGAAGGGGGGACCCACGCACGGCATCGAGAGCTTCATGTAATTTATGGGTTTTACTAATAACTCATGTCCTCGTCTGCTCCCTCTGAGGTGCTGTATAAAAAAAGGAATTGCATTGAGGAGGTCAGAAAAAAGTCATTATGGGGTTAAGAGGGGAAGCTGAAGAGGCTCGTTCATACACAGTATATGCCACAATGTCCAACATAACATCGCCCTTTTCAGAGTACCACACATGATATCAGATCTTTTATTGAAATGTAAAATGTGAATTTAATCACACAAGTATTGTCTGCATCTCACGCATTACACACCCTGCTCCTTGTTTTTTTCACTTCACTCACGCCAGGCTCTCATAAATGTTACAGCAGGGACTTACTTAGTCATTATCTATAATGTAGTATCATAAAAGCATAGTCAAATTACCTTAATCAACCTCTGAGGCTGATAGAACCGCAGCAAAAATAGTCAGAGATCGAGCCGGGGCTGCACATTGAACACTTTGCAAAAGACTAAAATAAGAAAAATCACTTTTAATGTTCATGCACCAGGCGTTCACAAACAGCATGCCAAACATGCTACTCTCTGAACTATTTGTGCCATTTTAGTGGTTTAAAAGAACAGCACTTTTGCTTTCTTGCTTCTATTTGGATTCAGAAGGGACATGTTGGAACATAGGTATTGTGTAGAAAAACATAACAATGAGTAAGGTCTTTTTACCTGCTGTGTCTTGAGATAACACTTGTTATGAGTTGACGCTATACAAATAAAAATTGATTGATTGATTGATTGATTGATTGATTGATGATCTATATGACATTTTTATTGAAGCAGCATATACAGCAACAGTACAGCAGCTTTCAGCAGCAGCTCCCGCTTCCTTTTGCAGCGGTCATTGACGTAGCATCCGGTGTTTCCATGGCAACAATAAACATTTCATGTCTGTCATGGCAGCCACCAAGACAAGACACGTCCCGTTACAACTATAAAATTACAAATTTCTATGGCTCATATAAACTGTTGGAAATGTTTGAGGTAATGTTAGTATTCAACAATAACTATAAAATATCATATACTGTAGGTTTAGTCCATTTTTTATTAATTTAGACATTTAAATGTAAACATTGTAACAGAATTTGACATATACATTTAAGATATCTATACATTTTTAACGTGTCATAATTTTATAACTACATTGAACAATGTTATTGCATAATGCATATTTTGTCTGATATTTTCAAGGCTAAGTCCAAAGTCAGATCTACTTTCTGACCCCGTGCTGTGTTAATGGCCTGAAACAAACAATACAGACTAATAAGGAGTAATTACTACACAGAGCCAGAATCAGAAATGTCAACATGCATTATGCACCAGTAATGACGGGGCTTTGTCATTTGGCTGAGAAGCAGACCTTTTTATTTCCTAACACTTTACAACCTTTATATAGGTGGCAAGCTCTTGTGATGCCAGCTGCTCGCGCGGCTCTGTGCTCCACGTCTAGGAGGTGAGAGGAGGTGAGAGCATCCAGAGACTGAGGAGCTTCTGTTTGAAAAAAAAGAAAAGTTCATAAAGTGTATCATCTCAGAAGTTGAGTTTGACTTTATAACTGTTGTACAGAATTAGAATTAGCGTATATAGCGTAATAACGTATAAACATTTAGTAAACGATCATTTTAAAGCCAACCAAGACCTCTAGCATTACTTTCTGTGTTCTCTCTGAATGTTGGCTTTCACTAAGAATTATTCAGAACCTTTTTTCTCAGGTTAAAACTACGAAGCAAGACAATGCTCAATTACTTCATTTTTATAAATTAACCTAATGAGTTGTATAAAAATTCAGCCCTGGGGGTGCCGATATATAGTCGTCGAAGCGGGCAGCCTGGGTTCAAGTCCAACCTTTTGCTACTTTCCCGCATGTCATTCCCTACTCTCTTTGTCCCTGATTTCCAACTCTACGATAAATAAAAAAGGACTATGGAGACTAAAAGACCTTTTTTCTTTCTAAGCATTATAATAAGGGGCCAGATTTTTTTTGCACTGTTGTATTAGCTTCAACACTGGAGGCAGGCAGTTGAAGTAAGCGCGTATGGTAGAAAATTCAAATGCTACATGGCTGAATTCATGCCATGAACCGTGTCCTTGAACCCCAGTCCTTTGATGGGAGCAGCTCTGACTAAGAATCAGAAACTTCAGTGTATGAGCTAAGAGTACAATGTCTGTTGGCATTAATGTCCTATGGATTAAGATTCCTCCTGATCAAGTGAGAAGCCTCAGTTTCCTGGTGTTCTGCTTGTGTTTCTTTAACAGTACATCGTATCTGATTGGATTAAAGGTGTGTTATAGTTTCACTCACTGCCAAACCGGTCCTTTGAGTTGTGAACACACAAGAACGTCTTGAAGCTTCTCTTCAAAACACATTTCAGTCTTCAGATGATGTCACACACATTTTTTAAGACGCTTCATGTTTGGTCTTAAGAGATCCTCTGCAGGGCACGTCTTCAATCCTGATTCACTGATTGCTCACCCATCACCTCCTCCTCCTCCTCCTCCTCAGCAGCTGCTCTCTCTCTTTGGCCCGGTCCTGGAGGATTTCCGCTCTAGCCGAAACATTGTTTCATCTTTTACCACAACAAGTTAAAATATCAATGGAGCAGAGCTTAGAGGCTAATACCTCTGTTCTCAAGCGTTTTTACCTCTGATAAACCCGCACCAGCAGGCCTGAGCCCTGTGTTCCCACATAGAGTCAAGTGAAGGAGGAGTGTGTGAGCAGAGTGCAGGTGTGGGTGGTTCGTCGGGTGCAGCTGGTCGGGGTCACAGTGGCTCAGTGTGCTGAATGACTAATGAAAGGTTTATGGTGACGGCCTGGCCTTAATAGTGAGCTGGAGGAGGACTGCCTTGTCTGGCTTCCAGCAGCCTCCTGGCTGGTCTCTGCTTCAAACCGGCCATTAAACAAGTTCTCCCAGAACATCCAGGCCACAATCCTTCACTTAACAAGCTCATTATTTCACATTGTTTCTGTCCTTTGCTCCTCCTCGGCGGCAGTGGCAGACAGAGGATGTTTGATGTGTGTCGCTGTTAGAGAGACGTACAAGGGGTCTTTTAGAGGAAGGGATGATAATGGATCCGCTAATGATGTGGCCCTTGTTTATATGGATCTTCGCAGTAATGCTGGCTCGTCTGCATGAATATTCAGAGGCTTTGTGTCTGGGAGAGAAAGAGGTGGATGCTCAAGGTTGCTTTTAGAGGACAACAGAGGACAGCAGATTCTGCTTTTTGAATCAGCTTCAGTCATGGTGAAATTACAGAGAAATGCTCAAAGAATCAAAGTCAGACACCCTCTGCTGATCTTTGATGTGAACTATAGACTAAGAATGAGTTTACCAGAAGCTTTTTGGAGCTTCTAAAAGAAGTTATACCAACGCAGAACAACACACAGTTTGGCATTTAATGTCTGACGATCTAAAAAAATAAAACTTTGGCTTTATTCATCATTTGTTTTCTTCCCATTTCAGCATCCGACATGATGCATTTATCCTGAAACCTTTCCTTTGTGCTGCAGAGATGTTTTGGGTGTGTGTGGATTTTGCAGAACACAGCTAATAAATAAATAAAAAGTGATGCAGAATGAAACTCTAAAATCAACATTCAAAATACTCCTTTGTAAGAAGCAGCCACTCTTGATGGTTTATAAAAATGACTTGTTGTACAAAGACTCGTCTTCTGCTGAAGCTGTTACATCTGTACGTGTCTCACAGATGAAATCTCCGTCCTTACAATTTATCACTGTTTCACTCTGCAGCAGTAAAAAATCAATAGCATAGTTGCTGAGTGGAATTGACTGAGTGTGAAATTGCAATCAAACAGCAACTATTACCCTCAACCAAACAGATGCTACAAAGATAAACGATGTTTACAAATCTCCCTGAAATCCCTTTTACATAGCTTTATTGCTTGTTTCAGTTACACTCTCACCATCGTGACATAATGTTTCTCTCGTCAAATTTAATTCTTGTTACATATTTGGGAGAGTGAAACACTTTTGGGGACGGAGCGCACAAACAGTTTTTTGTCACAAAAACTGTCAGAGTTATGAAATGGAATCAAGTCATGGTGGATTACTTCAGAACACCTTTCACAAAACATCTTAGTCCCTGAATGCTGAATAGATCAGAGTGTGCGGTTTAAGAGCCTTCGCCTGAATCTAAATTAATTTCATTTATCTTGTTTCTCTTGCAAATTGCAGAACAAATTATATAAATCAAGGTCATATTGTCTGCTGGATTGCTGCAAATACTTGTATCCTGATTTGTGTCAGTGGTTCAGAGGACTGCCACAATAAAAGGTTTGGAAATTGGACTGAGGTGTGACATGCGATGGGAAAGTGTGACAAAGCTGACACCATCAGCTGTGACAAACTCGTAACCACGGCCGCGCGGAAACACGCCTCAGACGGAACCAATTAAACCTTTTGGAGAATTCAATTACCACCTTGATGGGGCTTTCCAGATCAATAAGTAAGCGTGTTTCCTGCCAAGATGGCCAGGTCTACGAGGGGGGGGGGGCTCGTATACCGCTCCATCAGTTTAGAAAAGCAGACACTGAGCGACTGTTGCTATTGTTGTTGCTTGGACGTGTTACCCCGGTGACGGCATCTGTGTGTGTGTGTTGTGATAAATATTCATGTGTTTCTACATGTACACTGATATAGAAGATCCACATCCTACATGAGCTATCATGAGGGTTAGAAGATCAAATAGCACAACAGCACCTAAACAAGATTAGAAAATGTCCCACACCGCCTCCTTAGCCTCCTCATTTTTTTTTTCTTTCCCCCTCCTCCGTGTCTCGTTCAGAAGAATGAAGACGAGCAAAGATTCAGACAGCAACGCCGAGCTCTCCAGCGGCATACTAATCTAAAACAACATTGCGTCTGGGCAACACATTTTATTCCCTCCCCAGCGAAGCGTGGTTAAATGTGAGATAGGGATCCGCAGATCTCATTACTTAGGGAAGGTTGTGGCCTGCCTCTATGCCCCCCCCCCCCCCCCCCCCCGCCATGTGCAGGTTCCCATCACTACCCTCCTCAGATTGGAAGTGACAGGCCACTCAGGCCGAGGTGTCTGCGTCCCCCCCCCCCCATCAGCAGCCATGCAGCCCCACTCAGAGCTGTCAGCCTGATTATCTATCAGTGGGATGGGGGGGGGGGGGCGTAGGAAAGGAGATGTCCAGCTGGAGACAGAGCGCTAAACGCATCGTCTGTCCTGCTGCCACACATCTGCCGATACGCATTCCCACCTGTCCCCGAGGCTGCCACAAAACCACTCTGAATGTCTTTATCACTCTCCGGCTATCCCAGAGAGAGTCGACTGGTTCTCTCAGTTTTGTTTAATTTCTCTCTCCCCCCTCTCTCTCTCTCTTTCTTTCTTACTTCTCCCAAATTAAAACAAATAGCTTCTCGTTTTCCCTCTCTTTCCATGTGCTTTTTTCTCCCCCCCCGTCTCATCCTCACTCCTCGCTACTGGCACACCACTCATTTACCAACTTCTCATGCTTGTGGCAGCTCATTACACAGATAGAGCTACCTGTCTTCCCTCTGTGGACTGGATGATCAGCTGTGGTTTTCGTGCAGATCAAAAGTAGACGATTAAGTGAAAGAAGCGTTAAATTATCGCAGCCTCTGATGCATCAGAAGCTCCTACCTCTCTTCCACAAGGAGCTGAAAACCATGTTGTTTACCTAAGTGCTGATTTTTTTTTTGTTGTCTCTTTTCTCTTTTCTCTCCCCAAGGCGTGAAGCTTGGAAGCACTCCACGGCAGTCCAGAGAGGTAAGTGTTTACTCCATGTGTCCCAAAACACAGATACGCCGGTTGTTCTAAACTGTTATCTGTAGCTCAAAAGTGATTGTGGGCCTTGTACCTCTCAGCGTATCTGATAGCGTCAGTCAGGAGAGGCCGACCTCGCACTGTGTGTTCAGCCAGTCAGACTTCACTGAGTAAATGTCCCAGTACCTCCAGACCTCCACTTCCACTTTCTGCAACTCTTACGGTAGAAAGTCCCTTACATGTAGGGCCCGACCGATATCGATGATATATCAGCTGATATCTTTCTTAGATCTATCTTCCATCTGTGGGATAGATAGATATAGATATACACATTTATTGCATTGTGCAATTATCAAACACTGGTGGAAAAGATTTACAGTATCATGTAGACAAGATGGTGACTCAACTGGAAAAACTTCATGTACGTGCATCACCCCTCGATGTTCTGCAGAGTGATAATACTTGTTGTAATCCATATAGAACACTCTGCTGGTGAAAGAGAACTACTAGTTTAATACAATGATACTCAAATGAAATGCTATTTGACTGTTGAATAAATCTAGTAATTCTATAATTATTATTATTTGCACTAACATTAGCCAAAGTCACTGGATATGCTAAAATCGGCTGATATGATCGTCTGGTTGATTAATTGGTCGGGCTCTACTTTCTTGTGTTTATATTTTTGGATTATTTACAACTAGTCCAGCTAGATAAACAAAGGTCACACTGATTTATAAGTTCAATCAAAACATTTGGATTTTGCAGCACTAAAAGCGACAACATAATGACTTACTATGACGATCCATTAGTATTTCGCCTCACAACTTTTACAGTTATTTGCATCAAGATGAGTTTGTTGACATTTGACCAAACAACCTAAAATGATAACTTCAAGGTTAAAAAATATCAATCACAATTAATGTGCTAAATTTTCCACGCATTCATCAAAGAGTGAGATAATGTGACTAATAATTTGATTTTTATTGATATTTATTCTAATAAATATCCTGATCAAAATATAGTATCATATAGTCGTATACTTCAGTTGTCTCACACAGTTTTCTATTCACTAAAGACCACTTAAACTGATAGAAACAAAAAGTGAAGCAAATAGCAGTTTCACATTAGATATCAGTGTCTTGCTGACTGAGTTCAGGTTTTTTTTATCTTCCATTGGTCACACATTTTTTTGTGGAAGAAAACGTTTCTGCAGAAAATTAGAAATTATAACAGCTTAAACACTAAATGAAGAGCGTTTACTTTATAGATTAAAGCCTGTCAGAGACTCCTCAATGACCACAGGATGTCTGATGAGCTGCAAAAAAAAAGCACAGGCAGTAGCTCAGTCATTAGAGAGGGTCACCTGTTCAAGTCCCGGTGCAAACCAAAAATATGGAAGTTGAGAGGTGCCAGATCACTTCCCAAGTACTGCCGAGGTGACCTCGAGCAAGGCACCAAACCCCCTGCACGCACTCTCTGCGTAGCAATGTGTAGCAGCCCCACTCTGGCATCTCTCCATTAATGCATGTCCACAGCTCCTGTTTGTGCATGTGTGTATATCAAGCCTATGTGTGTGTATATATGTGTCTCTCAATAAACGAGTGTAAACCTCAGAGATTAATAAAGTATGTCAAAAAAATAGTTGGAGGATAACAGGGGTGGAACGTGTTCATATACTTCATGCAAAATAAAAAACTGATGACTGAGTGGCTTTAGTCACTATTCCAGCTGGGCTGTCTAATCTTTACATATCGAGTAAAAAGGTCATCATTCTTATCAAGGTACATTTTTATCACGATCCCCTAAAGACATCGACGCCAGCTTCATTTTATCATTCTATTGTTACACGTTTAAAATAGTATCACAGAAAGCTGTATCATGTTAGATAATCCATGAATGGGGTTTCTATGTCAGACATGCCGCTCTCCTACTACTGTATCCTCTCTCAGCTGACCCCTGCTTGCTCTCATCTCTGCTGTGATCGTCAGCACCGATGAGAGGCTCACATCAGTGCAAACCTCTGAAGTACGTGCTGTCTGGTGAATAGGTTGCTGCCCTGCGCTCGCCTTGCACATTAAACAGACAGGGAGGAACCACTCCTTCCTTTTTTTTCCCTTCCCCCTCCAGATGTCCCTGCAGATGAAAGAATATGACCATTTAAGTCAGCAGGAGGACGAGCAGAGATTCATGACGGTCTCATCACCTTGTCTGTTGTAAAATTAAAATTAGACATGCAGTCCATTGGCTTTATGATGCCATTACAGCATGTAATTGAAATAAAATGTCAGAATGCATGATGGCCCAGGGCACCAAATGATGCTAATCAGGCAGTAGATGATTTTAATTTAGATTCACCATTAAGTGTTTATAAGACATTTATATGATGTTACAGCGCAGTTTACTGATAGGTCAGAGACGGCATTAGGCAGTGTGACATTTGCATGCTACAAAGTTAGACCTTTTTTTGAGGGGTAGTGAAACAGCAACACCAAATGGCCTGATTGAGTACTGCAGGCCATGTCATTTTTGTGTTGCTAAAACTCAGATAAACCAGCTCAAAGAATCCATTCTATGTTCATTTGGTCATATTTTATCACATGGTCATCTGAAAATATTGCAGTTTGATGTAAAAACCATGTCTGCTGACTCCTACAACCTGTGTTGTCTTTGTTTTATAGACCCTTTCAACACAAGAAAGAGAGAGAGAAAGAGGCAAATCTGATGGTTATCAGGACCATAAGGCAGCAGTGAGCATCTTGTCCAGCCCGATCCCTCCGATGCAGTTCCCACACTTTGAGGAGAGCAGACAGATGGCCACCCCTGGGTCCCAGGAGCAGGACATAGGCTCACTTCATGTCTCCAAAAGACAGCGCAAACTGCTGAAAACAAGCCCTCCGAATCATCAAAACAACAGCCATGTTTCCTCCTCGGCCTCCTCCTCTTCCTCCTCATCCTCTGTCTCCTCCTCCTCCTCTTCCTCCTCTGCCTTTATGGGCTCCTTTTCCCCTGAGAGTTGGAAAAAGCTCTCTGACATCTTGGAAGCACGTCGACAGCTGATGAAGGAGATGTGTGCTAAGTACAAGAGCAGCATCTCCAGGACCATCACTCGTCATCATGTCAAACACATCTTTGTGGAGGACAAGTACAAGTTGCTGTACTGCCAGGTTCCCAAAGCAGGCTGCTCCAACTGGAAGAGGACCCTGATGGTGCTGGCGGGTCAGGCCCCCAACGCACAGAGCATCAAACACGACACAGTCCACTACGGCCACCATCTGAAGAAGCTGGACAGCTTTGACAGACAAGGAATCATGCACCGTCTGGAGACCTACACCAAGGTCATGTTTGTGCGAGAGCCGCTGGAGAGGATGGTGTCGGCTTACAGGGACAAGTTTGAAAATCCCAACAACTACTACCACTCCCTGTTCGGGAAACCCATAATCTCCAAGTATCGCGTGAACCCATCCTGGGCGGCTCTGAAGACAGGCAGCGGGGTCACGTTTAAGGAGTTTGTCCAGTACCTGCTTGACGTCCACCGGCCTGTGGGAATGGACATCCACTGGGAGCAGGCCAACCAGCTCTGCAACCCGTGTCTCATAGACTACGACTTCATCGGCAAGTTCGAAAACATGGAGGAGGAGTCCAACTTCCTCTTGCGATTGACTGGAGCGCCGTCCAACCTCACGCTGCCCACTTTTAAAGACAGGAACCCAACGGACAAGAGGACCTCTATGCAGATCACACAAAAATACTTTACACAGGTCAGCACGTTGGAGAGACAGCGGGTTTACGACTTCTACTACATGGATTATCTGATGTTTAACTATTCCAAACCTTTTAAAGATTTATACTGACTGACTCCCATCGTGACGCCTGAATCACATTCCACTAGGTCTTCATCTCTACCTTGACAGAAAACCTTAACATAAAGAGGCCCCACTCACACACTCATATGGATCTTTGCATCAAAGCAGAACGATCAGAGACGGAACTTTCTCTGAATTTCACAAAAGCTGCTTTTTATGAAAACATTTCTACCAGGATATCTTCATTTGAACCCCACTATGAGATGAGAAGGCTCATGTGATATTGTGTATGAAATCCTCTAAATTTAATTTGAAATGAAACTATTTATCCACTACATGGTACATGGTGAGGTATGATATTAAAATTATAAATGTAATGCTTCTAAAGAAAAGTTCATAATTGTTCAACAGGCTTTAAATCGTGCCTAACTGTGAGTCGGATAGCATTTGCAAATGATTCATCAAAGTCCCCACATCGGAGGGGTTTGATAAAGGTTCTAATCGTTTTTTCTTCATTTAGAACTGATTTCAGTATTTCCACCTACAGTCATATGAATCACACCAAAATGTTAGATTTTTTGATGCATGAGTTTGTGATCGAGTTATTATCATGGCCATGTGCTATAGACTCAACGTTCGACTGAATTAGAAATATTTGCAATTACTATTTGACTCTGAAGGTCAGGCATCTGTTTACCTCTATACAACGCATACTAACAAATATATTTTGTGTAAAAGGTTTTTAACAAGAACCATAACAAACGGAAACTACATATATTATAAATCTTTCAGATGTGTCAAGTGCTGCCCACTTGTAAGCTGTGTGCACTTATTGTAGCATTTTTGTACTTCTAACTTCGACGGTTCGGTTTGTGCTTTAGTCTAACACATGTGCTGAAGGTCCCACATCACATGAGGTATACTACACACACGGCTGGGCTGATGTTAGAAACAGGAAGTCAAGGTGAAAATATCTTCTGATGCCTGTCAGTGTTCCTGACTTACAAAGTATTCAATTTTCAGATTTAGTTAACAGTATTGCCGGGCAAAAGGATGACATTCACAAGAGCAAAAATCAAGCAGAAAAAAGGTTGTAAAAAAAATTCTGACTGGTTTTCATGTCGGTTTAAAAATGCATTTTTGAGCAAAATGAGATAATAAAGAAAAAAAAAGGGCATGCCCAAACTTCTCCATCCATCACACTAACCAACCCTGAACAGCCATCACTCAACAACACGCTCATGTACGTAACCTACAGTAACTCTCTGTATGTAACGCATCTATTGTACACCACCTTATAGGCTTTTTCTGACACTACTGTGTAAAATTGTATAATGGGCATTCAGATGACTATATATTTTTCTATGTATTTCTAAAATCTATATATTCAGTGCTTCTTGGTGAAGGTATGTCTATTTCTCTTTTTGATGTCATTAATTGTTCTTTCAGTAATAGCAGTGTAGAGTGTTGTGTAACAGAAGAGTTTCTTTCCAAAACGAAGTATCCACCAGCTGAAAACCACAAGTCTAACTCTCAAGACGCTCAATGACTGCAAACGTGTGCGCTTTCATTCATATGACTCGGTGCTTTGGAGGTACTAAAGAGTTTTTGTCCCTTTTTTTTTTTTTTTTTTTGAAAATGGGTTTAGAAAAACTTTTGGAAACTAGCTCTTTCTTTCTTATCCCAACCTGTTTGGACTCTATAGACCCTGTACAGATGAGCTGCATTCCACCTATTTACAGTACCCATCCTGGCTAACGACATTTCTACCCACGGCTACTCCACTGTGCGTGTGTTTGTGTGTGAGAGAGAGAGAGAGATACTGAAAGAGTTGTCCAGTTGTTTTTAAACTGTTGTCCTGCATCTTTTGGGATCATATTATATATTGCACACTGCTACAAGACGCTCACTGAAGATGCTTTATCATGCGTTTAACATTATTAGACTGCTATATTGCTAACACACCATCCAGCTTGCACTAAAGTCATTTTTATATCAGCACACCTGTGGAAACTGCATATTCATTTTACCATGAGAAATCTATTACACCCCTGTATAAAATAAGACATGTCTAGACTTTTAATGTGAGGCAAAAGGAAACAGAACAAGTCATTGAATAATCATGTGGTGTCATTGACTGAATGGAGACGTGAGCTAATACAATTTGAGTTTCTAGCTCCTTTTTAAAAAGTCTAAGTTTGCTGTAGGCTTCTTTAAATAAACAACAACAAAGTAAAACACAGTGAAAATTAAACCACGATAGAAAGGTCGGTCTTTATATAAAGAGGGTGACGGTATATATTTAAAATAAAAACACAACAACAAGCTTTTCATTATACCACCTGGTGGCTACTGTCCTCTGACGACAAATGCTGTTACTATGTTGTACACTCACTGCTGTTTGCAAAAATCATAAGCGGAGGGATCCTGAAAAAATCATTAATTTTTTTAACCCCTTTTCGATCAGCAACTGAAAGCACGATGAAAAGAGCAAATCCAGAAGAACACAAGGCCATATTTAAAGTAAAAACAACACACTCGTTAGCATAGCTCAACATTAGCACACAACACTGACGTTAGCTGGCCAACATGACTGCTGGCTAACACAGGATGTATCCAGTTCTAATTGTGTATTATTTTACTATCAAAAGTTATAGTTAGCAAGAAAGAGGTTGAATGCTAATGTTAGCTTTTGTCAAGATTGGAAATATAAGTGCTTTCACACTTGCACAAAACTGCTGAAAAACTCCTGAAGTTTTCAGGGTGAGTGTGTTCATGCGTGAACACAAACAGCCCTATTTTTTACTCTGACTTTATCAGAGTTATTGAACTGTTGCCGAGCAACCCAAACATACTCCTGCACTCTCCTACTCTTATTGTGTCCATGGTTACCACAGAGCCGCTACTTGGTTTTGTGTAAATGTGTATTTTCGTTTTAATTTATTGTGCAACCAGGGAAATCAGAGTGTGTTTTTCTGTGGCTGATTGATGTAAAACAGCTGACAATATAAAAAAATAACTGTCTGCCGTAATGTTAACTGTTTTCAGAGCACCTGGCCGAGGTGCCAGGAGTGAAACCTATTGTAAAATAGGTATAGGTTCCAGTGATGTTCTCCATACCAAAATTCATAAAATGCCTCTTCTCCAATCAGACCACTCGGTCAGAACTCTAATACTTACCTTGACATATGGCCGGTTGTCTTCTGGATTCTCTACTCTCAAATCTCTTTTCCAGTTGCTCATCAATATGGACGTAGTAAGGTAAAACCTGTTAGCTGTTACTATTTTTATAGAGTTTGCCGACCTCGTACACAATAGTATGACATTATGATGGCATTTGGCCTTCATACCCTAAGCATGTTGTCACCGGAAAATAGCCGACATGTAATGATGAACTGTGATTTCAGGAACAACCCAAACAGTCCTCTTTAAAGTAGCAGTTACTGTGTGAGCTTTGCAGCTAATTGGAAATTGTGTTTTATAAAATAACGACACATACTCACCTATGAATCAATGGTATACTATGATATACAAATCTATACACACTATAATCAACTTATGAAGGTCTTTAACAACTTTGGTGGTATAACCCTTTCACGGTGATGGTATCTGTATGAGCTATTGTCAGTATAGTGCGTTGGCTTCTGCTATTCCAAAAGTTAATCTTTGTTTAGGTTGTGGTCAGATTCTGTGTAAGTTAGCTCTGACCGACACAGCTGCTGCATTATAATGAGTACTAATCTTGCAGATACTCTTGTCAGCCCCTGCTCCCTGCTAATGAAGTGTTCTCGGTATGTGGGTGTACGGACAGATTAATCAAAAGCGTAACTACAGTAACAAGTGAATGTATAACTGTTAATCGTTGGTGCAAAAGTGTAAAAAAATATATGATCTAAAGCCCTTTGCCTTATTTTACACTGCCAATCAAATGGTGTATTTCAGGAAGACATTCTTCAGGTGGTTATCATTTCTGGCTGATGAGTGTCTACTAATAAATTGTCTTTAGCATTTTCGATCAGTGGTCTGTTTTTCTCTTCTTGCTGTTGTGTTGATTTTTGTCTTGGGTCCAGAGTGGTTATAAACTTTGTAGAGTCAGCTAATGAGCTCTGGGATGGAAATCAGTTATGCAAGGCTTTGCCATGGCTCATTGTTTGTGAGTTTATTTCAATTTGTGCCTTCTTTTTAACTAATTGCTTTTGAATGCTTCAAAATAACACGACTTAAGGTTTAGAGCTACTGGCTCTGTGAGGCATGCTCACTATATTAAACACTGATATCATGTCCAATGTTTTTCACATGATTTTAGGATAAAGCATTCTTCTCTGAACTCGATACAGAGCAGCTCATGTTGACCAGAAAAGATTACAGATATTTCAACCGGTAAGGACAAATTACACCCATAAGGTCCCTCTCTCCATCGACGGTTCCACCATGCTCCCTTCTGCATCTGTAACCTTGGCATATCAAACACATCACTAAAACAGCCCTTTTCCATCTCAACATTGCCGCCCTCCCTCCATCCCTCTCCTTTTCAGCTGATTAGACCATCACCCACGCATTCATCTCTTCCAGACTAGACTTCTGCGATAGTCTCATCATCATCCAAAACACTCAAGAAGCTACAACATATCCAGAATTCTGTTCTGCTCTTCTTCTAACACACTCTTACACCCATGACCACAACACCCCTGTCCTTCATGACCTCCACTGACTTCACTTCAAACTTCTTATCACCTACAAATAACCCTGCTCCCCCCCTATCTGTCTGAGCTCCTCCATCGGCACACTCCCACCCACACTCTCATCAGGTCTGCTGAAGAAATCCTCCTAACGGGGGAAATCAAGAAACAGTGATCAGGTAACGCACACGGTGAAAAGCGCCTTTCGACTCATTTTCTTCAGAACATGACAATGAACATTGTTTGGTTTCACTTTGAACTTAGAACTTGTAAATACCAAATAGAAACGGTTGGCTCTCACAGTACACACTACAAATCCTGCTGTGTGCGATTGTTACTGTCTGTTCTGTGATTCTCTGTGATGAAGAAAGAGAACAGCAGAGGGGAATGTTAGCGGCTCTAACCTGACAGAAGCTACCCGAAGCCATGGGGGACGAGGCTCATTTTGTCCATTTTAACAAACTGATAAAGAGGTAGACTTTATTTCATATCAAAACTGACAGATCTGACTGTAATTAATATCAAACTGATAAAGACTGGTTGTAAAGTATGACCATATTTTAGCAGATTATTAACATTATTCAGATTCACAATGAATTAAAACTTGATCAGTTATTAATTAATCACACAAACTTGCTTTACAATCAACATCGGCAACTGAATCAAAGGAAATAGCCTGTTAGCTAGTAAGCATGCCTTTTAGCCAAGCTAGCACGCTGTCATGCAGTCTCTCCGAAATCAACAGCAAAAGTTGTTATTTTCGAACTTACTCAAAACACATTCTAGACCGAAACATTACAGAGGGGAGGAGTTTCCCAGGCCCATCGGATATCATGGAGATTCCCACTGGAATGAATGGACTTCCTGTTGACTTGCCTCCGTACAGATACGTAAGTGGTAACCAGGCTGAAGGTGTTGGCTTGCAGTGGGATCAACTACAAGCAAATAGTTTAGCATAACATGGTTTAACCAGAAGCCTATCCGAGCTTAATAGAGTATTTACTTCTTTGGTTAGGTGTGTCAACTACAACACAAATAGCCCGACAGACAAAGTTATTCCGCACAGATTTTCACAGGTTGATCTCTTATCTCAAACATAACCTGCTCCGGAGCAGCTTATGGTTCAGGTATACTGAAAACCCAGGGTAAACCCTCAAGTTACCTCACTAACCCCAAATCCTGCTTCGTAGTGCAGGCTCCTGGAGTCACAAATGGAGACAACTCACAAGATTCAGCCCTGTGAACACAGCTTTGAAGAAAACATCTATGAGGGGAAAACGGTAAAGATCACCTATCGTACTCATTTTCACCTTTCATGATGTTAAACCTATAGATAGCTTTAAAAACCTCCTTATTTATCTCGTACTGGTGTCTTCCTGAAAACGTTTGTTTCAGCAGCTGTCTTTTTCAGGCCCACGTGTCCACTTTCTTCTGATTGGCCAGCTCCCTGGAAGCTTTCTGGGGGAAGCAGAACACTGCAAGGCTGCCGGGGAGGGCTGCTCTCTAGAGCTGAGAAGAGAGCCGTTTCACTGGCCTACGTAGAGGCTTGAAGCCGTCTGGTGAGATTCTTGGTTTCATATCGGGGAACTACTGATTTGCAGAAAAAGCCGTTTAGCACACTCTATTTGTCAACTTAAAGAACATAAACAGCCAATGAAATGAACAATATATATTTTACTCTTGGAATATATATATATATATATATATATATATATATATATATATATATTTATATAAATATAAATATGTTTGATGTTCTACAACACAACAGTTTTGCACAAACTTGACAATATAAGCTCTTTCACAAATCAGTGCTCACAAGTTCAGACCGTATTTAATGATAATAAAGAAGGAACAGTTTGACATATTGTAAACACTTTAGCTCATTAACGGCACAGCGTGGTACACAGCTGCCAACAACAAAACCCAGTTTAGTCTTCTAGCATAGCAGAGTCAAAACTTGAAAACAGATTTGTTCTAAAGTAAATGAGGATTACAAACAAGAAAAATATCAGGTCAGCAAATCTGGATAAAACATATTCAGCTTGTGTAGTTTGAAACTTTTGAGTGGGATTGGAATATCTCTGATTGTGCAGAGAGCTGGATTATAGGAACAAAATGTCATATGGTAAAAAGTATAGGTGAAACAGAACAACATTTTTTACATGAAATTGACATTTTTTGTTTGTTTGTTTTTATTGCTCTTGAATTTCTGAATTTCCTCTTTAAAAAATACTTATAAAACAGCACGCACATCCACAACATTGAGTATGGGCGCTGGACTGAAATAAAGACATAAAAAGGAAGACAGAGTCTGCACACCAGAAGCTGCTTCAAATCACACGCGAGGAGACACACCTCCGTATGAACAACCCCTGGAGTCACCTGACAGGTCATCTGATACAAAGTAAGAATGTACAATAGAAATATAATACAATCATAGTAAACTAATACTCAGAAACATTACGATATACTAGAGCTACATATTACACTGATAATATACAGAAACCCAGACGGTGAAGGCCTGCTGCTTTACATCAGCACCTTACAATCACATGACTGAATCATAATGACATGTTGTTCATGGACAAAAGGATTTTAAGAACTTCTACTGTGACATAGAAGAGTATGTAAACATTAGGGTTGTTAAGTAGTAAACACTTTTTTTTACCCAATAATATATTTTATAAAGTAGCTGTTAATATCAGACATAAAATATGAAACTAAAACAACTCTATGTGTTAATGTTGGCGCCCCCTGTGGACAATGTATATGAAGTTCTGTTTGGAGCACAGGAAATCAGGATTTAGAAATCCTTAAAAGCTTTCATTTGGATCAGGTTGATCCTTTCCAGTTCTTCTTTAAAAAAAAAGATGCCTGATCCTGTATATAGAAAAATAGAAAGATTTAAAAGTTCCAGTCATTCTTTTTCAAACCGGGCCCATGGTACCACAACCCTGAGTGACTGTTACTGTAAGTTATTCATGTCCTTTATATTTTCAATCCTTTAAGTCTGCTTGTTAATATGCACATAAACACAAGCCAGTGGGGGATTCTTTTATTCTTTCAGTTTCTCCATTAAGGAGCCTGTAAATCTTTTCTGTTTCACTTAAGGGTTGGAAGTCAGATTATAGACCCAGGGGCAGCTTTTCTATTACTGTACAAAGCCACACATTTTGAGAAGAAAAACTGCCAATACATTGTGTCAAGTCTGATATCAAAACTTTCATTTTGAGATCTAAATACTTTACAAATCTGTGTTTTTATTTTCCCTCTTACGGAGACGTGTAGTGTCTGAACTCAGGGAATGTATACTTCATTTTCCTTCCTTGTGATTAGATCACAGTAGATACAGTGTGGTGTATAAATGTATAGACATTTGCATGATTTCCACACAATCTACCTACATTTAAAAAGGGAACAACAATCTGTCACAGCAACATTATTGTCACACTAGCATTTTACCTTCCAAGTGACTTGTTTTAATGAGAACAAATAGCAGCTGTTCTTTTGTTTTTCTGCTGACATATATAGGCTACTGTATGTGTGTGTGGGGGTGGGGAGTGTGTGTGTGTGTGTGTGTGTGTGTGTGTGTGTGTGTGTGTGTGTGTGTGTGTGTGTGTGTGTGTGTGTGTGGCAGATGAATATTGCAGCACAAATTGATCACTCTGTAGAGTGAAAAATTTGATTAAATGCTCAAGGCTGATTTCCGCAACAGCTCGTGTATTAGTCATGAGAGCACTTTGGGGGAAGTTAAAACTGTGAGGAAAACAAAAGCCATCCATTTACCTCATTAGTGTGCGTGGAAAAATCTTGACATGCTTTGAAGACAACGTGCTCTTGTAGCTAAATCAGCTTTAGGGCCCAGAGCAGACGTACCAGAGAGGCAACCAAACATCTTCCCGCAGTGATAAACAACCTCGCCTTGGTTTGGAGGAGTGTAAAAAAGAGACTTTGCTCCATTTTTCAAGTCTTACTATGATAGGTTCCTTAGTTTCTCCTCATGTTCCCCTTGCAGCAGCATTAACATGATGACAGGTTTCTGCTGACGACAGAGCTAACACGTATAGAACAAAGACTCTGATCTGCTTACACACACAGTCTACAGTGGGAACAACCGCATCAGTGCCTTTGCAGAATTTTGTCATTTATTAACAAAACAAACGGGTTCTGGCATCGACTCCTCGCTTCATTTGGGAGACGTAGAAAAATATTTCCCCAAACGTCAAATGGAACTTGTCTGATTTAAATGCGCGTCAGGTGAATTCTCCCCTTTTCTTACAAAATCCTTGTTTGTTTTGTGATCTCGAGCAGCACGCTCCAGACTTGTCTCTCAGTGAAATAAACCTCATTAACGTTATTTACCCGAGCTCTGTTGTTAATCAAGCATAGCACAAATGACAAGTGGGAAATAATTTCATGTTGGGAAATCTCAAAACTCAAGTCCTGCTGAGGAGGTGTGCCTCATGAACATCTTATTTGGTTTACAAGCCGGGGTCTTTCATCAACACACTACTCATTCTGCAAGCAAGCACTGGTGTATTGTTTACCAGGATGAAAAGGGAGAATAGCACAAGGACAGCTTCGGAGAAAAGAAAAACTCTGGATAGAACTTTTTTCTAATGTGCTTCAGAAGATCTTCCAATGCCATAAATAATTCCAAATATAAGCTAAGAATGATTTGAATGTTTTATTTTAGTTCAATATTTTATCAAATCAAAAGGTTTGTGAAATGAAATAAAATGTGCCAAAAGCATCAAAGCAATCAAAACATCTTTAGTATTTAGGAACAGCAAGAAAATTGAGCTTTTATAGAATAAATACACAATATGAATGTTCAAGTCATAAGATTTTTTAAGAAGATGATGATGAATGTTAAATAAAGTATAGCACGTCATTTGTACCATGAGCTGAATATCAAGTAGTGCCAATACTTTCAATTCATATTCAAGAATGCAGTGTCTCATTTCAGACGGCTGTCTCTTAGAAGAAAAAAAAGTTATGAGGTGCATCTGGCCTAGCGGTTAGTTCACTCCCCATGTACGGACGCTATAGTCCTCAGAGCGGGCGGCCTGGGTTCAAGTCCGATCTGCGGCTCCTTTTCCTGCATGTCCTTCCTCGCTCTCTCTCTCTACCTATTTCATACTCTATCCACTGTCCTATCAAATAAAGGAAAGGCCCAGAAAAAAAACTTTAAGAATCAAAACTTATACAAAAAGTATTTATGTTAGAGAAAGTGCATTCACAGTATTTCTTTAAAATCTTTGAATGCCCAGCTGTGCAGTCTCTGATACTTTGGATATATTGCCACTTGATGGCAGCACTGCATCTGAAATATTTCAGACCCCAGCACTGGCTCTGCTTTTCAAACAGTGATGCCCCCCATGTATACATCCATGCACATGGAGTATATGTGTATTATAGTAATGTGCACTTTGTTACCTCATTTGCCACCACCACCTGTCATGTTTCAGTCTGACACTAAAACACCCGTGAAATGGTCTAATTAAACTATGTGCTGTGTTTGACATGCATTATGCAGCAGCTTTAATGAACCTGAATCAATAAACACAGGATCTATAATGAAGCCAGTCACACGGGCTGCTGTGGGCTCAGTGATGCTTTAACCTTGAGGCTGTAGCTTTACCGTCTGACACAACCGCAGGGAACGGCTGAAACATTTGGCTGAATAAAATAATCCTGCACTTTCTTTCCTTTTTTTTATGACATCATATACCCTCCCCCGACTCTAATGACGGCATATTGTGGATGGGTTTTTTTTTAATGTAGAAACACATCAAGGGACGAGGCAAACATCTGGCTGGTGATGCTGATGGACAAGAGGAGAAAGAAAGTAAGATAAGAGGAAATGCAAAGATGTACCGTACATTTACCTAACTGCTCTGATTTTATTTTATGTTATGTCAAACAAAACTCCTACAACGTGAGAAGAAACACAACATATCACATTCACAATTAAACACGTCAACGCTCTGGATAACTTTGTAATAATCTTCTTAATAACAGGTAATAACTTAATCATTCACACAGTAGTGACACTCAGAAGGCAGATCTCCTTTGTTGGCATGAGAACTACAGTTTGTGATCTTTTGCAGTCAATTTATGTTCCATTATTGGTCGCTTGATTCCAACATTGCCTCTAAACATTTAACCGAAGTTTACATTGAAAGCAATGTTGCTGCTCTCTTGGCAGAGCAAATCGTAACCTCACACAGCCGTTTGAAATTCTGTTAGCGTTTCAGTGAGCTTTACTGTTTGCAGTAAAACATTCTACAAAGGAGGCAGTACATGATCACACAATCATCTGATGGCTATTTATCATCAACTAATCTCTTTGAGCAGACACCTGCAACTAAATGCAGCGAACAAACTGCTCTGTTATCTCTTGACACCAACTTAATCTGATTGTCTTAATCATGACAAGTGCTGCTGCCCTCTTGGCCAGGTCAACCTTGTGAAAGAGATCTTGATCTCAATGGGTTAATAACTGGTTAAATAAAGGTTAATGGTAAATGGACTTGAGCTTATAAAGCACTTTTCTAGTCTTCCGACTACTCAAAGCGCTTTTACACTGCAGGTCACACCCTTTCACACACTGATGGTAGTGATCGCTATGTAGTATCATCCATCAGAAGTAACTAGTCCCATTCATACACCACCACTGAAGCAGCAGAAGCAATTCAGGTTTAAGTGTCTTGCCCAAGGACACATCGGACATGTTGCCCAGCTGGGGACCGAACCCTCGACCTTCCGGTTGAGAGGTGACGACTCTACCAACTGAGCACAGCCGACCCAGATAAAAAATGAAAAACAAAGGCAATGCTCAGAAAGGAAAGTAGTGGCTAAAAGTCCATTATGGCCAACTCGTGGTTACACCTGAAGCCCTGAAAATGTGGCCTTCACTCCAAGAGGCTATATTGCCATCAGGCGATAGCGGATGTGTTCAGAGATTGGCTTTATAGCTCTTTATTTGGTAAAAGTGACTCAGACTTAACATTAAAAAACGGGTGCAGCTTCAGAATGTAAATTTGAGGCTGTTTTTACTCAACAGGTTGTACTTGTAGAAAAGGTTTCCTTTCCTTTTTAGGGTCATTTACTGAAAAAAATCTTGCACAAAAGGTCAATTGCATTGATGCAACAAAGATTGTTTTATAGACCTGCATTAATAAGAAATGTTCAATCCATCTCTGCATGTATAATATATCTACAGTATGTAACTGCTTTACATTGACACAGTAAATGGACGTGTCTGAAACGTCTCTGCTGAACAGGCCTTCACCCGCTCTAACCGACAGAAGTCCTTCTAATTTAAAGTCCAGCGTAACAGTCTCCTTCACCTTCTCCCAACAATACGGTGTAACAACAACAAACCTGTTGGAGGACACACTTTGTTCTCTACATAAACCACCTGGGACCCTCTGTCGGTTTAAAACATCTCGGGTTCTACATCAATAACATGTATCACACATCAGTGAACGTGTCAACCTCTCATTTTCAAAACAACTTTTGGAGTAACTCTCCCAGCTTCAGCGAGATTGAAAGCATTTTCACAGTCTCTACCTGTTTCCTTGTTGCTGGCAGCTCTCGCAAACACCCAAAAAGGCAACCAGCATGTTTTTTTCCTCTCTTGCTCCCTTTCATGGAGAGAGGTGAGCTTTCAATGAATCACCGGCTGCTCCCGTCGTGTTCCCAACTGTGTCCTCCCTTCGTCAAGCAGCGTGAGTGATGGAAGTGACAAGAGGAGACACCTGCCCTGAACCACCACTCACAGAGAGGGAGGGAGAAAGAGGGAGCGAGGTGGAGGGAGGGGAGACGCACTGCCCGATGGGAGAAACACACAACCAGGCAACAAACTTGCAGAGACTATCACTTATAGTGACAGGCCAGGAGGTGCCGTGCTATTAGCAGGCTGCAGGGTTGGCCCAGAGCACAGCCCGTCCTACCTACGATGGATGGGCCTCTCTCTCGGGACTAAATTAATACTGGGAGTCTAGTGAATTGCTTTTGGAACAATGTCCTCCTAAGGAGCTAATCAGACAGGAGTTATCTAAAAGCGCCTGTAGGCTGGCTGGCGTGGCTGCAGCTCTGTGGCGGCCTGGCAGAAGGCAGGTGCACCTCGCCAGCTCACAGCAGTTCATTCCCCGAGCAGGACACGGTGGTGGTATTCATTCGACTCAGCTGATGATGAATTCCAAGAGTTTCTAAAAAGAGTGTTTTCCTATAAGTGCTTTAAGTAAAGAAACATAGCACACAGAGAGGTTTTTAATTGAGCCCATAAAACAAAACATAGTAAAGGATCCGTACTCATTGGGTAAAAACACAAACCATGGAAAAAAATTACAATTTAAAACCTATCATTGAAATTGCACAGCTCATTTACATATTTAAAGGTACACACACAGAAACAGCCTGTTCTGAGCAGGGCTGAAATAGAGGGGTTTATAGACATGATCAAATACAGGATCAGAGTGGATTAAGAACAAGAAACTTCACACACATGTTTCGGGGAGCTCTGCGACTTATATAAACTGGTTGAAAAGGAGGAGAATATGTGACCTTTAAGTAATAATTAACTTCTCTATAAAATTTGAGTTTTTCACTATCAACCCATTAACTGATTGTTACTGAAAAAAGTTCCTCTTTCATTCCTCAGCACCTTTGCAAAGTATGTGTACCTTATTGTAAAGTGTTACTGATAAAGCTTTGAATATGGAATTGAAAAAAATGTCATGTTATAAACTGAACACACAGAAAAACATGAACATTTAAGTTGTTCTTTTTGCTCAGGTTTTGTCTCCACCAACTTGTTTGAGAAATGTGGCGTTCTTTCTGTCAAATTGTCCTTTGTGTTCGCGAGCTAGCTAACTTGATTTGTTTTGACATTTCCTTCCAGGTTTTGATTTTTTCCTCTGGTGGATCTCCAAGAATAAAAAACAACTAGGAATGTACATTTATGTAGTTTGATTCATGTAATCAGACAACAGGACCAATCATCCAATCAAATGGCACATCAAGAAGAAAAGTAAACATCATCACTCAGGCACAACACTAAAGATGATCTCATCTAGAAACATGTTCATCATTAATATCTCATCTATACTTTTAAGCCTTATCATGTCTCTATGTGTACAGTTCACTTTTTTTATCCCAGTATTTGTCATGACCAAGTAACCTTTCGAGGACAGGTGTCAGCCTTTGTCAGGGGGAACTTATACAGTCAGATGAGACATTACAAGAAAGTGTTGACACAGAGACAGGGGATCGAGATTGGACATGAGGACACTGACTTTTGAGTCTCAGATTTACACTTCCAGACAAACTGAAGAAGATCTAAACTACAGAATGGCTGACAGAGGTTTGCTAGTCGTCCACACAGAAGTGGAGCATCTCTCCATATCAGAGGTACGATCTGACAGGATTAGGTCAGAGCAGAAACATAGGGAGAAAAACCCTGAGACCACACACATGAGTGAACCGTATTGATGTGTGAGGGACTAAATCTCTGGTTGCATGCACAATAGAAACCCAGCGTTACTTATGGCCACTTAACACAAAGTGTTGGTAAAAGAAAGCAATGACCGGGGGGGGGGGGAACTGGCTCCTCAGCCTGCATCAAGCCAGCCTGTAGACATCTGTGCCTCCGGCCAGCCTGAGCTTCCTCTCCGTGTTACCCTCTGGAGGACGACAAACACATTCAGAGCATGATTCACTGCACAAAACAGATACATCACAGGATAACAGGCCTGCAACACTTTGTCCCACAAAAACGGAGATTCTGGGCCTTGTTGTGAAGTAGCAATGATGAAGATAAATGCTACTCAGTGGAGGCGGTAGGGTCTTATATCATCTGCTTGTACATTAGCATTTCCAGTTATGGTGCAACGTATTGAAAAGGTATAAAATTAGAGTTAAAAATTATTTCTCTCAGAAGTCACTGCATGACTTGACCAATTACTGCATATAAAATTAAGTGGCCTGATTTTTTTTGAAGGTTTATTTTGGGCTTTTTGTGATAGGACAGTGGATAGAGTTGGAAATTGCAGGGAAGAGAGAGAGAGAGTGGGGAACGACACTGAGAAAGGAGCCGCAGGTCAGATTCGAACCATGGCCATGGTTTTTTTAAATATAAAACTTACTTTGTTTCTTTATTTCAGCCACATAGGTTTAATGTTCAGCATTTAAAACATTTCAATGAGGAGAGACAAGTACATGAATTAAAAATCAACATTTATTTTACAGAGATGATGTGAATATTGTCAGAGAGTATTTGGCTTAAGCCACAAGTTCTTTTAAGTGTAACATCACTTCACACTGTTCTACTTGTCCCTACAAGTACACATGAAATTAAAGAAAAATACATTAGAGATACATTTATATCCATTAATTTAATTATGTTTTTTGTATTTAACTAGTACCTGTCAGATTATTGTAATGGAGTAAATATTAGAATAATTTCATCTGAGATACAGTGAGTGAAAGTGTAAATCAACATGAAATGTGAATATTAGCTCAGCATTGCTCTTAAGGGCAGTACTTCATAGACATTACACTTGGTCATTTAAAACCTTTGAATTAGGGCCTATAATGGCTGTGACTATCAATAATAATATTACATGATTAACTGGAAATGAAAGATTATTGGTGCACTTTGTACAGCATGTTTTTAGCTCCTGTTTTTGCTTCTTTGAAGTTGCACAATTTACACATTTGAAATAAATCTAGTAATCCTCCATGTGGAATAAATCATGAGGGTATTTTACTACCTGCTGTTCTATTTACTGTGAAAGAAGTAAAACTCAACAGACGTGATGACACAAAGAACTGCTTTACTCTTTGTGTGTGGCTGTATGAACAAAACAAAAAAAAAACACCAGCGTTCAGTGCATGAAAAGTGGATTTTCACCAACTAAAACTTGGTGGGATTGCATGTTGTGACCATAAAATGTCATCAGCCAGCAGCCTCAGTCCCTCTCAGGCAGTCTGCTGTACAGAGCACTCTCCTCCAGCCTCGGGCGCTGTATAGCCACTCTCGCTGGCACCCTTCCCCCACGTTGCCTCCCTTTCTCTCTCCCTCTCTCTCTCTCTCTCTCTCTCTCTCTCCTTCTCTGTCTGTCTCCCTTCACCAATGACCCACCCTCCTCTCCCCTCCCCGTCACCCCAAGGCGCTAAATAGTGTCAGTGCAGAGGCCTCAGTGTTGACAAAGCAGCAGGCCTTCAGAAGACACATCAAACCCTGTCCCTTCTCTGCGCTGTGAGGGACAACAAAAGGAGGACAGGGACTCCGGTTTGGGTCTCAGGCCATTTACTAGTCCCAACAACATGGCTGCAGACAGAAACCCCCCCGAGGAGGCCTCACGTATCGCGAGTTACAAACACAGGCTCAAACCGTTCAGGACCGGCTCCGTCTTCTCTGACTGTTGTGATGACAGTGTCGTGATGGATAATTGTAAATATAAAAGCATAAGTCAAGGCTGCGGGTTGACGCCATAGTGACACATGCAGTCTAATGAGGACTGTGGGTGCTCCTCTGTGCCAGGGACTCCCCCTCCGGGCACGCTGAGCGGAGGGGGAATGCTATGTGATGCATACCAGATGTGATTGGCGACATCACACAGTTCATGTTGTTACTGCAAAGCAAATAGTCGCAGCAACAAAGCAAAAGAGCATTTTTCCTCTGTTCACACATTCAAAGCATGATGCTGGATGTGTGTAAGACTGGTCGGAGCCTGAAGCACAATAACACATTTCAGAGGTTTTTTTAAAAGTCTTTCAGAGAGGCTTGTACTCAGAATATCTCAGTTTGGTGAGGGATATCACGGTAGACACAAAACAAAGACATGGTATCACTCTCCCTGCATTACCTAATACAGAAAATGTTTTCTAAATGTATCCTTTACTTTGACGCATCATTCACAAACCCTTTACCAACATATAGAGATGTTGTTTCTGCATGTGTGTCCAAATCATAGACTGTAAGTCCAAACATGATGACAGAGGCCTCTATTACCTGGAGGCCTTCTTCACAGGCACACAGCAGCTAGTTACAGCTTGTTCATATGCTGTAATTAGAGCTTCAGACCACATGATGGCAGCAGACAGATCCTGTAACCAAATCTCAAACACTTTTTTTTTTTTTTTTGATGCGGTTGATCCATAAGACCAGAAAAGTGATGAAACTATGGTTTTGAGGCAGAAATTTCAGTATGAAATCAAGTATGGTTGAAATCAGGCCATCAGCACTTCAGTCAATAGTTACACATGTTCTTCATATGTGTGTTGACAAAACAGTGATTCAGTGTTTAACCAAACCTGTGGGTGAGGCCTCCATGAGAGGGGTTGAGGGTATACAATTGCCTCAGGGGATGTGAGATGAGAAAAGAATTTAAGTAAGAGGTTTATTGCATCATCAAATTCATAAACAATGTTTTTTATATGAATATTCATCTGATTATGATGTATCATGAACATGTTTTTGTTGACAGTCTTTATTTATGTGTTTTATGTGATTGTGTATTTTTCATTAATCTGTGACCCAATGAGAAAAAGGTCAGGTGAAAAGCAAAACTGTTTGAAAATAAGATCGTTGGAAGCAAACCAGAGGTTGTGTATTGGCAGCATTCAAATAGAAAACACATATACTGTACCAAGTCTTAAATAGGTTTAATTTCTAAATCTGTTCTTTGTATCTAATAATGTAGAAATCGGTTCAGTTAGTTGATTTAAATGTAATTACTGAAAGCACCTGCAAAGCTTGTTCACAACTAGTTTCAAGAGATGTTTAACTTTTAATTTGTTCTTCTTTCATTTACTTAATTTTAATAGTGAATAAAATGGAAATGGGGAATAAAAAGAAGGGACCTAAAACACAAACATATTTGTATTTTTCTATTTAAAAAACTGAACATTTAATTAGTCTGAACAGAAGATAATGAACTATACCTACAAAGACAATATTTTTGAAGGAACAGCTCACAACTTATGGACTGACAGTCCTCGAGGAAGAACAAGTTCAGAAGTAAAAATCAATATAATACAACCTTCACAACAGGGTCCTAAGACGCTGACTAGACTCTTCTCCTCTGTCGCCCCCCGGTGGTGGAATGAACTTCCAAACTCCATTCGATCTGCAGAGTCCCTCTGCACCTTTAAGAAAAAGCTAAAGACCCAGCTCTTTCATGAATACCTACTAACTTAATGATGATGGTCTCCATATTATTGATGATGATGATGGTAATGACGATTGTTTTTGTTTGATAATGACGACTTATAAAATGGTTTCTATACTGATTAGAGCTCTCAAGAACTGCCCTCAATGTTGTGCTTTGCCTCTGGTCACTTCCTGTCAGCACCTGTGTGTCCAATCAGACTCAAAGCTGATCGTTTGCTCTTACTGACATTGTTTCCTTTTTTCTAGACCCTTGCTTGTGTTGTACTTACTCGCTGATGTACGTCGCTTTGGATAAAAGAGTCTGCTAAGTGAATTGTAGAATATAATGATATCCAAAGTTAGGAAAACGGGAAACAGCTACTTTCTGGTTTTATTATGAATTACATGATCAATTCCCTTAAAGCAGCTTCTGACTGTTACAATCTTTAGCAGTTTAATCTCATTATGTGGTTTGATATAAACATTTGAATTTGCATTTATGTCAAGATTGGACAACAAGAGATGTGTTATTAATGAAGAAGGATAAAAGTACTGGATTTCCTTCTTGAAAATGTATACGAGTGGTCCACCTGGGGTACTGATTCATTCAGAGGGGAATGAAGTTAGGAGGCACACGCACATGAATGATTTCATTTATTTACCCTTTCTATCTCTACTAATCATGTACTTGTAAGTAACACAATTTGGCAACAAGTAAATCTCATTATCTTAATGGTTTGAGGACTCAAAAAGAAGATGCATGTCCAAAGTCGCTGTCTAACTTGCAAAAATAAATGTACTGGCAAGAAAGTCCATTGCAAGCTAGTCAAAGTACCCACGTTTTTGCTACAATTGTTTTATGGAAATAGAAAAGTATGCTAAGTATTTAATGACAACTGAAAGTATCAAAAACATACTGTATACTACATTGACAAATAAAGAAAACTACCAGCTGTCCGTCAAACACAGCCTAAATAGTTGATATTAACTTAAATCCCGCCTCTGATTAAGCAAATAGTCAATCATAGATTGGGATTGGGGTGGCCAATTAGATTTCAAGGGAGGCCGATGCCACCCCTCTGGACACGCGCCCGGTAACTGTAGCTTTTACTGTACGTGGTTTTCCAATATTACACATCACGATATGAGCTGAAGGAGTGAAAGTGTACTGCCTAAGGAGGACACCTTGGCTGGTATTTACTATACCTCTCAACCAATCCAATGATTACCAGAGTGCAGTGAAGAGTGAACTTGACAGCACCAGGGTCAGGGCAGTTTTACCTGAAAAAGACACACTGACTGATAACAGGAGCTCTCAGAAGTACAGAGATAACACACTCTCTCTGTACTCGGCTTTTTGGGAAACTTAATTGCTGAATTAAACACTTGAGGGAATTCTGCACTGAGCTTGTTAGGTGTTTATGTGCAACACAACCCAACACGGTCTATTAATACACTGACACCCTCTTACTCTCTCTCTCTCTCTCTCTCTCTCTCTCTCTGAAATAATGAACAATAAGTGTCGCTGCGGCACCTCAGTCACACACCAACATCAAGCAGAATGTCAAATGGCTTGAAGAACGCAGCGATTGACAGCAGCCGGGCTCCACGAGGCATGCAGATTACTAAAAGCAAGTTCTGAATGTTCTTTTCCAACTTTCCCCTCATGCCGGAGGGAAAGCAGGAGTGTTGATCTGAGGAGAAAAGCTTGAAAGAGATTCTTGCAAATGCCCGCGTTTAGAGGCATGAATGTGACTGTATTGTTTTCTGTTTTCACCTTAGTGTATGTACAGTGTGAGGGTGACCTTGATTCTGTGTATCACAGTAAGATGTCCATCAGCGGGATTCCCTGAAGACTTCCATTGAAATAACATAGAAAGGTGAAAGTCTGCTCAGGTGAGAATTTCATTTTTGACATCAAAAACATAGAAGGCTCGTCCAGCAACCTCTCAATCTACGCACAGGTGTTAAACTGCCTGTAAGTACATTCATACACTGGGATCATCTGTCTGATGGCTCATGCATAGTTTTACTGTTAACCAGCAGATGGTACTATGTCCCAACTTTGTTCCAAATTTATCATCGATACACATTAAAAATCTGAATATATTGATTCCTAACTGGGACTGTGGCCTATTTGTACAATGATGCAAACTCAAAAAGACGTTTAAGTCCAGTTAAAAGTGAAATAGACTTCACTATGAATGAATGTCACAAACTAACGATATATTGTGGACTCTGAATGTGTGCCTTAGTTTCTTTATAATCTTTATGACAAAATATTGTTGAAGAGTTTTATGTTGAACAGAGCTCCGGGTTAAAGGCTTTCACGTGTTGTAAATTAAAAGTCAATCGTATATGGTATGTTATGAAAGCGTAAAAAAACAGTTTGATTACCTAGTATAAAAAAAAAGAACAGAGCAATGTGAGGTAGAGAGGGCACAATGTTGTCGTATTTAGGCAACAATAGCAGCTGTTGGCAAAGCTTTCATTCTCACACGTTCATTCATACTCATTATTGGCACATGATGTCTGCAGGAGATGTGCACATTTAGTTCATGTAGATTCAAATAATGTTTTGTTGTTCTTACATGTTGAATATTTATAAACTGTTTACTCTAAGACCATCTAGGTCAGGCTTTCCCAGCCTGGGGGTCCTGACCCCACGTACAGGGTCTCATCAAATCAAAATGTGGTCACCTGACATTTGTATTTATTGACCAATAAAATATTCTATATTCAAATATATGGAACACATGCTACTGTGGCTACTATCAATGCTAAAACGATACACTTGCAGAGTCTCTGTTTGTCTGTCTTCCAGAAAAACTAAACAAAAACAATTAATTTTAGTAAAAGCTTTATGTGTCTTGAATGTCTGGGGTTGCCAGAGTTTTTGAATTCAAAGTGGGGTCACGAGCTACAAAAGGTTGGGAACCACTGATCTCGGTTCAAGAGTTGGACTTTACACACTCTCTGTGCAGCACATCAGTTTCATGTTCTGTTTTAAAACTATGATGGATTACACACTCAATTCAACTAAAAGTTACACAATATTTTAACATAGTAATCAAATTTCCATATTTAAATAGTGGAACAATCCTTTAATGAACAGTGCTTCAGAAACACCACACAGAATCTCATCACTAGGGTCAACTATAAGTTCTGCATGTCCCTTCTCCCCCACCGAACAAAGTGCTCTTAAATCGTTGCAGTCATAGAAATACAAATGTCGTTGTGTCCTTTCACCTGCTCAAGTGTCAGGTGGTCTGGAGGGTCACATGTTTGCATCTGTTGTGAGATCTCAAAGCTTTATTCAAATCGTCAAGATGACCTACTTCTCCTCTTCCACATAGACACTCCGCTAAAATCCATAAATTAAGGAAATTAACTGATGGGGCCCGGGGCCACTTTGTAAGCTATTTAAATCTTTAAATTTACAACATCCCTGCATACTTCGTGTAATTGAACTCACTCCGGGCTTGTTTCCTTTAATGAGAAAAAAAAATCCAGTTTCCCCTCCGGTTTTGTACCTCTGGAAACAACAAATCTGAGCCAGAGGGGACGATGGGAGCGCTGAGAGGCTGTCTAATTATGAGGAAGAGTTGGCTTCAAGGAGAGACGCATCCTCACACTCCTACCAGTCCTACTGTCAGATCACAAGCAGAAATGTTTCATTTTCAGTTTAAATACGTTTTGTATTATTTTGACTTTATGCAGACAGGAGCCGCAGGGAGTTTTTTGTATAACTTCTCAAAGACAACGTAGCTATCACAGTTGTGTTATGCTGATACCAGAAAAAAATAAAGATAATTTAAGTGTTGATATCAGTAAGAAATTATATTTTCTTCCTGTGGTACATTTAAAAAAAAAAACGTTCCTTAAATAAGTATCTTTAGTGGACCAATAATAAGTTCCACTGGTTGGCGCCAAATATCAAGGAACGAACCTCCACCTCTGTTTGGATGCTCTTACAGAGTAATTACTGGGCTCAATGTTGCATCAATTATTCACAGTTATTTACCCGCAAAAAAACAAACATGCAAATAAATAAATAATCAAGACTTTGGTGTGAGCACCTGCTTGACTCTTCACTTCCTTTTCTCTAAGCACAAAACAGGCGCACCACTTCAGCGTCTCATCACTTTGCATTGTGTCTTCATATGTTGAAAAAATAACAATGATCAGCCCAAATCTTATTTTCCCCCCCTCCAAAAAAAATAAAGTCTGGAGGCTTTCTGCTTTTACTGAGAGTGAGGGTGGAAAGGAGGGAGGGGAGGGGGCGGAGGTGGTTGGGGGGGGGGGGGGGTGGGGGGTTGTTCTGGGCAGATATCTCCATCTAAGCCCTGCGCTATAATTGAAATGGCGCATTTGGCTGCAGGCAGGTTGTGAGGGCGCTTTCTGCAGCAGCATGCATGCATGTCCATAGACGTCATTTGATTTTAATGGCCTGCAGGAAATTTGGCGTTACAACTCCAGACATTAAGGCAAGAGAGGGAGAGACAGAGGGAGAGACAGAGGGAGCGGGGACACTGGGGGAAAATCACCGCATGAAAAAAAAGATATTGGTTCAAGGATATCTCTTCACTTCCAACATATTTTTCCTGCTGGGACTTTATCAACAAGTTACTGCGCCTTTCTTGCATGTTGCCTGAGTGAAGGACTATGGCAGCTCGCCTGGTTTTAAACTTTACATTCAGACTGGAGATGAGGATGGAAATGTATGCCTACTAGCTGGAACTGCCTGGGGAGCTGTTACATCAGACGAAGTGACAATGATTAAAATCTGCTTTTTGCTGCTCTAAATCTATTGAGCGACTATCAGCTGCCTGTTAGGTTTCCGTCCCCCCCTCTAAATCACAACTTCATTACGATCTACTTTTGCCGGCAAAAGAAAAATAAGTTATTAAATCTGTACAGTCATAATTTCGGGAGTAGAAGGGTATCACGTTTTCTTCCTTGAGAAAATTGCCTGGGCGAGAGAGTGGAGTTGAGCTAATTGTAGCCTAATCCCTGGCCCAGAGGCGCTTGGGCAGCCCGGAGCGAGAATTTTCTTTTTTAGCTCTGCTCTGTTATTTAGAGACGGATTATTGGCTTTCTTCTTCTCATAACAAACCACAGGGGCAGTTTCATTTAGGCAAAAAAAGCAGACAAGAAGCCGAAATACGAAGCAGGATTCCAACAAGAGCGCACATTTTACGCGTATCCAAATAAGAGCAAAGAAGGGGAAGGAGATCATCTCATCTATGTACAAGGTAAGGACGCTTCCTGTGCGCTTTGGTACAAAGAAGCTTGCTGAGGACAGGTCGAGGCAGCCTTGCAATAGAGCCTTTAAAGCCACAGAGACTCTTTGCAAGCAGTCCATCCCGGCCGCAGCCTAGTAGTGTCTTTTAAAAGCAGTTTAGTACAGGATACAGAGGAGAGACTTGGCTTCACTGTGCGGCTGTGTAGGTTCGTGCTGGAGCTGGATGCTGTAGTTGTACCACAAACTCGGGGAGAAAATATTTAACATTTTCGGGGGTTACGCGGACAGCAGCAGCTGGGACTGATCCGGCACGGATTTCCTCTGGACTCCCTACAATGTTTGAAACGGTAGGGTGCTCAAATTAACATTTCAGAATGGTTTATTTTTTTACGCACAGATATCGCAGGCTCAATCTGGGCAGTTTTCGACGAGTGTAGTCGAACTGGTGCCGACGAGTATCGTGAATACAGCTCAACACAAAGTAGGGATTTTCCCCTGAACCGGACATCACATGTGTGGGATGAATATCTAGAGGATGGTGAATTCAGCTACATGTGTCGGGGGTTATGCTTTTAATTGCAGCGCTGGAGTAAGACGCCATATTGAGCGTTTTGTAGAATTAAAGGCAGAGCACGGGCTTGTAGTGGTCGTGAGCAGAATATAGGACCAGCTTGTTTTCTGTAAAACATTTCTCTATGTATGGCTATTCTCATTTCGAGTTTATCAGGGTCATTTTACGACAATGTCGTGTGCTTGGAGTCGGCTACAACACTTTAGCAGGGTCAGGTGAAGGAGGCTGGAACACGGCAGATCTAAGGAGAAAGTTAATGTCTCTACAGCGGCTGTGCTTTTGTAAAGGAATTTATCATATGTGGTGTGTGTGTGTGTGTGTGTGTGTGTGTGTGTGTGTGTGTGTGTGTGTGTGTGTGTGTGTTCGTGTGTGTAGAGAGGAGGGGGGGATACGGATTAAAAGAGAAAGAAGGTTGAAATTATTGTGAATGATTAAAACATTGAAATTCATTTTGGAAATGGGAGATTTGTGAGTCTTGCTGTTGTATGCGTACACCGCGTACAACTTAATTTAATGAGTTAATTGATTGGTGTGTGTGTGTGTGTGTGTGTGTGTGTGTGTGTGTGTGTGTGTGTGTGTGTGTGTGTGTCACTGGGACAGCTCTGAATGAACCCCAGACTTCTTAAATCCCTCCAAGTTTTTTTTTCTCCTCTTTCCTGGGATTTGAAATGTAATCCCGTCCTGCTGTAATCGTATTAAACGAACACGATACTGCTGTGAGGCGGGAAACACCGTGTGAAAAAAAAAAACTCGTGTCTCTCTTTGTACCCAGCAGCACTTTCTCTCAGGGCCCTCAGGAACTGATCCGCGTATTCCAAGTGACCTTTAGTTCAGTGAAACGGCACCATATGTGCAAAAGTAAACTGATCAATAGTTATTATTTACTGAACAGTGCTGTGGTTTATTCTTCATCGCTTGTAAACACATGCACTTGACTGTAAAGCTCCAGTCGTTATTCTAAGCTTAAAGATATGAATATAGATGCTTAATCGTTAGAAAAATACCAAATGGTTCATTTGTTCGACTAATATTATCTTCACTTCTTCTTCTATTATTAACTGAGAACAGTCAGTCACATCACAGCGTGGCCAGTCTGATGTGAGGAGGTTCACCTGCAAGCTGTTGGCAAACAAATTACGCACCAGTGAGTTGATGGTTTTACGCGTCCTCTGCTCTTCCATGGAGCTGTGCGGAATCTAATGGTGTCGAAGTGGATTAAAAACAAATATATATTCTGTAACATTTTAGCTGCAAATCAAAGTGAGCTGCGTGTTGACCTCAGAGTGCACCGCGACGCTCACACATCTCAAAACTTCCGGAGTCCCCGTTACTCACGGTCCTGACCTTCAGTATAACGATGCTTTCGTTTTATTATACATTTAGGAACATACATTATCATTATGATATTGATCAGCACAACGACGGGGTTCCTTCGTTGTTGTGTTTTTTACGCACATTTTAATAAAGTCATTTCTTGTGTCATGGCCTGTACAAAAACTGCAGTCAACTGTCAGTAGTTAATCTTTGTTTGTGAGGGATGTATGTGAGACAGGAGTGAAAAGTTGCCCCTCTTCTTCTTCTTCTTCTGCTTCTTCTTCTTCTTCTTCTCCGTTTTGCCTTGCTCTCAGTTTGGTGCTCGGTGTGTCTGGGCGCATCACATCTAACACATAAGGCGACCTTTAATTAGAATAATGCAGCAGCAGTTTGTTTTATTCCCCTGGAGGCTGACACCTAGCATCCCCCCCCCTCTCTTTCACTCCCCCTCTCTTTCTCTGTCTTTCTATCTGTCCATCTCTCCCTCTCTCTCTTCTCCTCCTCCTCCTCCTCCTCCTCCTCCTCTCTCTCTCTCCTTCTCTCTCTCCCTATGTCTCTCTCTCTCTAATAAGCATCCTCCTATCCTCGCCTCCGGTGCTGCATGAAAAGATGCAAACATACTTAATTAGAGCGGTGGCAATAATTTCCAGGCTAAATATGCGACCAGACAGACATGGAAGTGATCTGATAGCACTCAGAGAGGAAACTACCTGCTCCCCTGTGTAGGATCACTCTGTGTTTTTATATATATATATATATATACACTACATATCCTTTCTTTTTTCTTTTTTTATTTCCATGGCTTTTCTTTACACCTGCTTTCAGGAGGGAAGAAGCATGTCACGGCTGTCACTGACCCGGTCCCCGGTCTCTCCCCTGGCCGCTCAGGGGATCCCTCTGCCGGCTCAGCTGACCAAGTCGAACGCTCCGGTGCACATCGATGTCGGGGGACACATGTACACCAGCAGCCTGGCGACCCTTACCAAGTGCCCAGACTCAAGGTAAGACTCTTGATCTGTTACGTCTTATTGCTGCCGTTAGTTTATCATTGTCCTATTAGTATTCATTAAATAAAGAAATATTTGGGATTTACATCGTTTTTTGATCACATTTGGAAAAACCACACATTAACTAGGTCTCTTATTAAAGTGTCAAATCCCTTTAAATCTTCAAGCATATCTTAATTTAATAACTTAATATAATATTTGCGTCATTAAATCAATGTTTTCATTCTTTGACTGGTGCTTTCTTAATTGGATTTATGCTGTTAACAAGTCTTTTAGTTGACTGGCATCAGGACAAACTCCAATGTAACTTCCATAATGACAATTACTGATATCTTTTCAAACCATGAGGGGACATTTGTCACCAATCACCATTATTATTATTATTATTATTGTTATTATTATTGGACTCTTATAGATTTAAAATGGTGCATTTGATTGTTTTGTTTGTTCCTCTGTTTAATTGTTGAACAAATACCTCCAGGGCGTTCATTTTTTATCTCCTTTCACACAGTGTTGATATTTGAGAATTCAGCTGCTGTCAAGTTGGCAACTGTGTGCCGTCACTCGCTGATTTTAGTGTTGGTGTGATTAACACATCGCTCACACATTTCTGCATGCACTACACCCACTTTCACTGTCTTTCTCTCTGGTTAGTGGATCAGGGTGCTGTGAGGAAACCTTGGAGGAGAAACGATGAAGTAAATGTCTCTAAATAACTAGTTTATTGATGCAGCATGTATTGATTTTCTGGATTATTTCATCCTTATTAGAGTATTTATTTGGAATCAAATACATTTTTTTCAGGATATATGTATTAAAAAAAATCTTTTCATATGGTACATTCCTTTTGACATCAAGGGTTGTTATTTTAAGTTTTCAAAAAGCCAGAGAGACTAAAAGGAGACTCATATTTACAGTCAAACTTTAAATGAGATAACAGGGACTCCTGCTCTCTCTCTCTATCTATCTCTCTTTTTTTTCTCTCACTCTCTGTTATCTGTTTCTCACACGCAGAGCAAACGGGTATTTTTTTGTTGTTGTGCGTCCTTTTGTAAGTTTTAGTCATGATGATTCAGATTGTGTAAGAGCTGTTTTTATTTAATCCACCCTCCCACTTTATTCACGTTTTTAGCTCCATCCACAAACAGGGTGACCCCAGTGGAGGGAGCTGGGGGGAAAGCAAACACACCTGAGATCAAAATGATATAAAATGATTTTCTCCCATCTCTTTTTTGTCGGCTTTTTTCTCTCAAATGCTGTAGTGTTATTCATAACATTATGCAGCCTTTTGATTGTGCGTTACTGACAGTCAGAGTCCCGTGTGGGCCAAGGTAAACATTCACCAGGTGGTTAGAAAAATCTGGCGAATTGGCTACAGGAAACAATCCACATAATCCCTGGGTAATAAAGTCTTGATATTGTTAGAGTCTGCTGACAGGAAATCCCTGACAGCTCTGCTTTTATTCCTGACTGCAACACGTCATGAGGAAAACAAGACTCATCCAAGACAAGGGCCTGTGACTGTTTACTTTCACTTACTAAGATCCTTTATGTTTTTCTTACACACTGTCATGGCGTCGTGTTGGCTTGATACAAGACAAGAATACAGTTATTCTTTAATCAAAAGCGCTCATGTTTTTAAGATCTGATTTTCAAAGTTATTGAAAGCAATTTGTATCTGCTTCAGAGCAAGTTTCAAGATGTTTTTATTTAGAGTGCTGGACTATTTTCTAACAGAAATTCTTATTTCTTGTTTGGGAATTATTTATTGTGTAGCTGTATTTTCTCTGCTGTTGTGCAACAACTACTCACTACAAGGCTGTTATTCATAGGGGGACACACACAGGGCACCATGTAAATGGAGCACAGAGTCATGTCAGAGCACCAAACAGTGTTTTTACAGTCAGAGTAAAGAGCGGATACCAGTGTGAGTGTTAGTTGGAGTGCTCTCTCCCTCTCCCTCTCCCTCACTCTCTCTCTCTCTCTTTTTGTTCCTTTCTCACTCTTGATCACACACACACAAACACATACACACACACGCATACACTCACACGCTCTCTCTCTCTCTCTCTCTCTCTCTCTCTCTCTCTCTCTCTCTCTCTCTCTCTCTCTCTCTCTCTCTCTCTCTCAGCCTCCTCAGTGTACAGTTGGCCTCGGGGCTCCACTTTCTGCTGGAGCCAGTGGAAGGAGGGGCCCTTTTGTGTGAATTAGGATAATGGCTGACAGCAGAAAGCAAAACAATTACTCTGGCATCGCCACATACGTTGCGTTTAAGCCACTTCCGCTCTTAGCAGGACACGCTGGAAATACAGGGGAAAAGGTGACGGCTAAAAAGAGCAGGGTTAAAGAGTTTAAAGTTGATGATTACTTTTAATAGATTGTCTGCTAAATAATGCAACGTGCCAAGAGAAAGTTAGTCTAGTAACTAATGTGTGGTGATTCATCTTCCTCTGCGCAGGCCATATTAAGGGACAGGGGTCATGAAACTTTGATGCGCACTCTGTGTGGCTCTCGCAGAGGACAGTGGGAGCAGTCACTTGAACAGAAGCTGAGGAAATTAGGGGGAAATGTTCCACAGACAAGGAAACTATTTTGAAAGGACCACTGGACATTTTTCTCTTTGACATCGAGCTTTCTGTGTCCAGAAAACGATTGATCTCCACTGGCTTCATGTGCTCTCTTTTAGTAGTCCTCTTCATCTAAAAGCTTCCTTTTCTACAAGCTGAATCTTTCACGATATGTACGTTTCAGAAAGCGGTCTATTGCCGTATACTGTATTTCCAGTCTTTAATTAGGTCTTTCAAACTGCTGTAAACATGGTCTCAAGTCTTTCTTTGGACTGTTAATCCTTTCAAAGAACATTTTTTCTAATTTTTTCATTGGCATGCATTATTAAGAAAGACTGTAAGGCCACATTCATGTTTGAGGCCTCATTTATTGAAGGGCTATAACAAAACCTGGAGGATATCAGCTCAAACAAGAAGGATGTTTTTGCTCTGTTCTTCAGTAAATTATAGCATTTAGCAATAAAAATAAATGTCTGAATGATCAGATCATGAAAATCAACATACATCTTAAACACAATGTCAATATACGTTTGTAATTCTTTAGACCGCTAGAGTTTGTAGTTTGTGCTATGACTGGATTTGAACAAGTAAGCGAGGCTTCATGGCACCAGAAATCTGCATAATGTAATTCAAAATCAGCTGTTTGATAAGACTTTTAGTTTTAATCACTTCACATGAAATAATAATGAGCATTAATTGTTACTCCTGTGCAGAATAATTCACACTATACAGCTCAACATGAAGAGGATAACTGCTGAAACACTGTGATTATTAGCTCTTCACATTGTGAGTGTAAGAGCGGAGATGTTTGGTTAAAGCATCATAAACAAACATCATGTAGGTCTGCAGCTAAATATTACTTTGGTGCTTGATTAATCTGCAGACTATTTTGTAGGACTAGTAGATTTATCGTTTAGTCTATAAAATGTCAGAAAGTTGTCAAAAAAAATACTCGCCTTAAAATGATGTCTTCATTAGGGCCTGACCGATATGGGATTTCTGGGGACGATACCAATATTGTATTAGGAAGATTAAAAAAATCAGATACCGATAACTTGGTTGATAACTATCTTTGATCTATGTTCGATCTGTAGAGATAGATATGGATATAAACATTTTATGCATCCCTCAAATGCAGTTATCCAACACTTGTAGAAAAGATATATAATGAAGGCAAGATGGCCACTCAACTGGAAAGTAAAATCGTCCGATTAATCGGTTGGGCTTTAGTCTTCATTTTGCCTTTTTGTCCAAAAAACAAAAGTTAGAGACTAATCACTCACAAGATGACAAATCTTTACTTTCTAAAGGCTGGAACAGGATCATAATGTGAGAGTCTCTGCTTGAGAAATCAACAATACAATTCATCGGTTATTGAAATATGAGGCTATTTAATGTTCTCTTGTCAATTCATCCTTTATTTGTTTAATTGCTGCAACCTTGTGAACTAAAGCTTTATGAGAACAGCGTGATTTTTTATTCCTACCCCCTGATTTAGAATGAAATGAGGAAATGTGCTAAGAGTTAGACAGAAACTTGATCCATCCTTGACTAAAATATCATTATTTTTTGGCAATATTAAACTTTGGTCTAACAGTCTTTGGAGCAGATTTTGACAACTGTCAGTTTAAATATCCTCAGCAGATCTCAGCCAATCAGAGTCAGGCACAGTATAGAGAACAAGGAGTTTGACTTCAGCCTCCCCCTTACAAGCCTGTGTTTGTTCCACTTTGAAGTAATGGGCTGTGTGTCCTGTGTTCATCAGGCCACCGTCAGTGTTAGATCTGTCTCATAGAATCAGAGATACCTGTGCTGCGTCCCCTCTCTCTAACACGTATCTCCAGCAGCTGAGAGTAGCTGCTGCCAGATATTGCCCACCTACCCTACCCCGCTGCCTGCCCTCACTTGGCACGGCTGTGGTGGGAGATCTGAGCTGCTCCTGTCCTCGATAACCTCCCACACCCACCACCTCCCCCTCACCCTCCCTGACTCTTTCTACATGTCTTTCTGTGTAGCTCTGTCATGGCTTTTTTTTCTCCCACTCTCTTTCTGTCTTCCACTCATATTCTGTTTATTTCTTTTTTTTTTTTTTTTTTTTTACTTCTCTTCAGTTTTTCTCTTCTTTCTTTTCCCTATATCTTTGCCTTTAGCTCTCCCTTTCTCTTTGTCTTTTGGCACGTCTGTTTATGAGTCTTTTCTCTTAATTTTTCATATATCCCCCCCCCCACACACCCCTTTTCCTCTCCCTACCTGTTAAAAACACCCCTACCCCTCCAATTCAGGGATTCAACAGAAAGTGAAAAAAGAAAATGAGTAGACCAACAGAGAAAGAGAGAGAGAGAGAGAAAGAGAGAGAGAGAGTGAAGGGAGTAGGGGAGAGGGAAAGAAAAAGAAAAACAGGCAGCATTTTAATTGCTTTTTAAAAAAGTGGAGATGAAAAACAGAGTTAGCCTGGAGGGGTATGGTGAAATTCTAGCTGGAAGAATTGCAAGACCATATGAGAAAGGAACACCTCGGGCAAAACAGGGAGATGAGTATTGGTTTTTTATAAAGCATTTTGCATCGATTTCCAGAGAGAAAGCGAGTAAGGGAGAAGGATGGAGACAGGGAGAGAAAGAAAGAAAAAGAGGAAGAAAGAAAAAGAAAGAAGGAAAGAAAGGAAGAGAGGAAGGATGGCAGGAGGCGAGGGAGGGAGAGCCATCTTTGCTCTGCTTCTTCACACAGTCAAGTCAAAGAAAAAGAAACAGAGTGGATTTGACATGATAGCTTCAGTGTGTTGAGCCGACACATCGGGGTCAGGAGATACCTGATACAAGCGTTAAATACAAGCTCACACACTTTTTTTTTGACAAAGAACAATGTTGTAATAGTAAATCCAGTAAAAATGAGTCTGTGTGTGAAGCTGCTCCTGCTGTTTGTTCACTGACATTCCCTCTGCGGCTCCCTTACTCTGCCTTCAAATAGAGTTTGACAACGCCGGTGCTCAGGCAGAGCTGGGAGTATGAGCGTGTTGGTTTGCAAATAGGTTTTCCAATTTTCTTTGTCATACAACTCTGTTAGCTGGCATGGAAGCTGTTACTGTGATTAAAGAGTTGATTACATTGAAATGACGAGGAAAGCAGCAGTGCAGCATCCTCCTTTCTCAGGAACACAATGAAGTCAAACCTTTAAGCAGTTGTTTGGCAACAGATTCATGAAGTAAATCATAACTCAGAACATAATCATAACTACATAGCACACTTCACCTCACATTCAATATGCTAAAAAAACTTTATTCAATAATTGCAGAGGGTTTGTTAAGCATGTGCAAATGAACAAACAGACGAAGACGAGGTGCCTAGATGAGATTATTATACCAGCAAAGAGAGAGAGAGAGAGGGACCTGCAGGTAAAACTTTCAGGAAAACCGCAAAGAGACAAAGGGAAAATGAATATCTGTCCAAGGATGTCTCGAGGCGTAGCACCATCGCGGTGTGATGAAAGTTTAAAGATAACAGCAATTTTCACTCTTTGCCTTGATGAGCCCCTGTAGCCAACTTCAACCAAGACCCCCTCAATCTTACAGTGCACTCGTGGAAGAGGTTAAACGTGGGACAAACTTGTGTCTCATAAATACACAAAAGATGTGTCAATGTTTGAGAAAAACTCAAAACATATATATGTAATTACGTTTTGAAATGAATGAACAAATTTCTTAATAGGGACGTATTGTTGATGTAATTTGGGGTAATGTGACTTTTAATTCATTCAGTTGTAGTTCTCTCTTTATGATGTTCTTAAATCTTTTCATTTGAGCCACATGACTCGTTAAATTCTACTGCACCAAACCACCGTCTGAGTGCGCCATGTTTTCTTTAAGAACTGGAATGGTCCCTGATAACACATCACATTTGAATTTTCACATCCACTCTGGTTGTCCAATTTCAGCCAAAAATGTCATAGGAAAAAGAATGATGGATTGCTTCAGAGTAAAAATCAAATGGATGTAGTTTTGGAAGGACAATACCAGATAAGATGTATTAAAGTCCAAGCACAATGATGGGCAGAGTTATGTGGTAAGATTGTGTTTAGAAATGAAGTACAGAGCATTGCTGTAGGAATAATCACTTACTGTAACTCTGCATTAAGTATGGCATACGTTTGGGATGCAGCTGTCCAAACCCCTGCCACATTCATAACAAAAAAAAAATCAAATAAAAGTAAAACACTTTCTCCAGATGTCCTCCTCACATTAGTATGTAGCCCTCCATCGTTTCCTACCTCTGTTTCATTTCCAGCCCTCTGACAGATGGAATAATAGAGCTGTAATGCTACATTCATGCCATTAATTTCTGTAAGTACAAGCAGTGAGCGTGTGTGTTGTTATAATCTTTCTGCAGAAGGGACACTTCAAACAAGTCTGGAATGGAGGAACGGTGCCTAAAGCCCCTTGTTTCAACCTGGGATGCTAATGCATTTCAAGCTTAGTGCTAATAAAATTGAAAAATAAATGGAGGGTAATTGTTTCATGCATTTGAAGGGAGCTGGCTCATTCCATTTTCTCTCTGTGTGTGTGTTTGTGTGTGCGGCTGCCTGCGTGCGTGCCTGTTTGTGTGTGTGTATTTCAATTTTCAGAATCAGTCGTCTGTTCAATGGCACCGAGCCCATCGTGTTGGACAGCTTGAAGCAGCACTACTTCATAGATCGGGACGGCGAGATATTCCGCTACATTCTCAGTTTCCTCAGGACCAGCAAATTGCTCCTTCCAGATGACTTCAAGGTACATATCCACAACACAACATACTGTATTGTGTGTACTTGTGTACACCAGTTTGAGCAACATCGCAGCATAAAGAAAGCTTGAGTACATAAACCCATCTGTGCTGAGACACAGTGGTGTTGTGTGAAATTCTTGATTTTTTCTCATGATAATACAGCAAAGTGTGAACATGTTTGTGTTTATTCAAGTTTTTCTGTGCTCTCAGGGGGTGGATGTTCACAACAGAGTTATTTTTTCACAATGCCTCATGTAGATCCCCCTCCTCTCACTCAACACATTAATTACCTGTAGTGTAGACATAAGAAGTAATTAGGAAACTTAGAAATATGGAACAGACTCGGTTGGAGTTAACAGTGGTGTGGAGGTAAAATGCTAACAGGCTAATTTAGCACGGCCTTGTGATGTGTTCCCCAAAGCCCTGTGCTGTTGTTTATTGTTTTGTCTTTTATACCCAGTGGTTTCTACAGGTGAAATACCACAATATCTTATGACCAGATCCCACTCAAAATAGTCACTGACATCACGTTTATTCCTTTTACCAGGCTGCACACTCCTGCCTCCTAGTGCTGTCAGTCTTGGTATGACTATAAAGTCAGTGTAAAGCAATAACAAATATGTGTTTTTTTAAGTTTGCCATGCAGAGGACCGTGTTATTAACCACCAGGCCAAATTTCAGTAATGAAAGAAATTGCTAAGAATATAAAATTCAGCTTCAAAATCATGAAAACTCAAGTAGTGATCTTTGCTCTGGAAGGCTGTTGGTGTGTCTGTTTATTTTACGAAACCAAGCCTCTCTGAACTGACAGAAACTCCTGCTACCTGCTTCAGTGGAGGGTTCATTTCGCTGCTCTATTGGACCTGTTCTTGTTTGAGCCCCTGAAGACAGACACTGACCTCCGCATCCTGAGGGAAGTTGAGTAAACAGACCGAGTAGTTACCCCAAATTTTTTCCTGAAATCTGTTTTCAACAAAATAATATTTAATTGTTATTTTTTTATTAAAGTTTATATGCATTAAAATGATATGACGAATATGTTGGTCCAGACATGGAGCGTCATGGAGAGTATATTTTTCATTCTGTCCAACTCAGAACACAAGTTCAGTATCTTCTTTCCTTGTAGCTCTGGTTTGGTCTCTTCCACTGTAGCTGCAGGTTTCACTCTGTTCCTCTGAAGTCATTAACAGTGTCAGTCTGACATTTGTTTTCTGATTAATGGCATTTTAACTGAAAAATTAGCCTGGAAAAAGTAACTCAGAACATAAGAGTTGCTGCGGCCATTCAACCAAAACAATGAAGCTGAAGGTAGCTAAAGGGCTCTGAATGCTAAGAGGAACTGCAGAACCATGTGATAAAGGTTTGAACCAATCAACAGGTTTTAATCTAGTCTCATAGAAACAGAGAAATGTTAAATTACATGCAGGCAGCGCACAAACTTTTTCAAAGCGTTTTCAAAGTCAAATAGGTTTTTTTTTTTTTGTGGGGTTTCTGTGATTCCTTTATTAAGTCTGGTGTTGAGATATAAATACTCCTGAAATGCACACAGGACAACCAACGAGGAGGTTGGAGTTCAGTTCCCATTTTAGACCAAACTGTGTCAATTGTCTCCAATGTTCCAACACACATTTCAACATATTTTGTGCCACTACTACCCTGTAATCAAGTGTAATTTCATTTTCTGCGAGACAATGTTGGAACATCTCTTTTTGTTAGTCACTCAGAGCAGACCTCTATCATACAATAGTTAATCCATTGTTGAAATAAAAAATATTGATTAGTGCAGCTTTAAACCAAACCGTGCAGGGTTAGTCACACGCCACAGAAGTGTCCACACAACTCGAGTGGCTTTGTCAAAATCATTATAAATTCTGCCTCCAGCTCCATCCTGTTCAAGGTTTTTATTCAGTGCTGCTGCTGCTTCCTAGGTGTATTCTATTCTTCACTTCTTCTCCGCCTTAACTTGCGTGACCTTTCCACCGGGCTGCCGCTTGTTCATCATTCTTCTACGAGGGAACAAGGCGAGGCCGAGCCACACAGAGCCGCAGGCTAACTCTCCGGGCCTCACGGATAGTCTGAACAAGAGCCAAACCTCAGACAACAGAACACAACATGAAAGCCCTGCATATTTTCAGCAAATGATGGCCTGACTCAGTAGCGATTAGTTTTCCCCTTCTTATTCATCCTTTTCCCTCCCTCTCTGTGAAGTCTTGACAGTCCAATCAGGCACAGTGGTTGAAGAAAATGCATTGGACCTCATTGTTTCAACCCATTACGATCCCCTCGTATAAGCCCGTGTTGATCTGCATACCTTTCAATTTGCGTGAAGCCGGAGAAAAAAAAATGCAAATAGTGCGAGGCAGAATTGAGCATGTCCTTATCTGAACACAATCAGGCTTGCCGTCGCCAGAGGGCTGGCTCTGTTCTGCTGCTGGCAGCCACGGCGCTGTGTGTTTTGCTAAATCAATGTGAAAGTCTGAGCAGAATAGGAAAAAGAAATTTTTCAGCCTACATCAGTGGAACAAAATATTCACTATTAATATCCTCCCTCATCTCATTATTCAAACCACAATTAATCACAAGAGTGTAAGCAATGCTCAGTCATATCGAGGGCATGGTTATAAACCGCTAAGAGTGAGTGCTTTCTGGCGCGCTGTATTCAGGCTTTTATTGCACTTTAAATCAATAATGCTTTGTGTTTCTTTTGGTATCACATCTTTTAAAAATAATAGGAAAGAGCGTTTGCTTTTATTTTTTGTTGATGCTGTTATATAGTTTGTAGCAGGTTGGGTTTTTTTTTTGTTTTTTGTCAGTGGCCTGTCTACTTGTGTGGCTTTCCTCATTTTTTGTCCAAAACATACGGTTCTTTATCAGTTCTCCAACTCCCTCTTAGTGACAGTTTCTATCATTTTCCTCCTCTTCTTCTCTTTCTCTGCCGCCCTCTCCGTCTCTCCCTCCCTCTGTCCTTCCCTGAGATGTTGCCTTGCCGGTGGGCGATCAGGTCGGATCATTATTTTGAAGCTCAAACGGGCTGTCTGGACACAGGATTGGGGGATGAATTGTCTCGTAAGAGCTGGCAGCGGTAGCAGCAGCTCCAGCAGCCAGGACGGAGCTGCTGGCCCCCGTCTCCCTCTCATCCTCACCTTAGTGCTTAGGATTACTCTGTTGTTTTGTGCGTTGCTCAGGATGACTAAAGTGCCTCGCAGACAGACCCCTGTTAAAAACATATCCATCCATGGCTTCAGACCTGTGAAGGATGAGGAGCTACACTTTGATACAGAGAGCCGCCTGAAGGAGAGCGTCTCAGTATGAGTTTTGTCAGCTGCAGCAAGAGGGCCGGGAGAGAAAAAGACAGGGAGAAAGGAAGAGAAAAAGGGAAAAAAAGGACCCACTCCCTCCCTTCTTTCGCATTCTGAAATCTTAAATATTAGACCGTCAGCTTAAGATGTGTTGCGTCAACACTCGTCCAGATAGAGTTGTTTTTGGGTGTCGTTCTCTCGCCTCAGATGAAGGCACAGCTTAGACGATGGAGGGAGGCTTTGCAAGGCTAAAGAGTCTGACAAAAGCAGCAGGGTTAATGAATATGCTGTCTGCTGCCATGCTCTGTTTCTATACCCAGCAGTGGTCCTGAGAAGGGAAGGGGAAAAACTATTTTTTTCAGATCCCCGCTTAACAACACCAAGGATGCAGACAATACGAAGCATATGTTGTTTCCGCAGCACAAAAACACAGCGTCTCACCTTTCAAGGACGTTTAGACTTTTAATTTTTACCAATATGTGCAACCTCTATCTGTTCTAGTAGCTGTGCTAGTAGCTGTTCAAATGTTACACACACTTTTGCGTTGTGTTTTGATAATGTGCATTCACTTAAACACATTGTAGCCATTAGCACAGGAACATGGGCATCATGTAACTTTGACTGTCAGTGATGAGAAGCTGAGAATGAATGAAACTGTCATTCTATGTCACTGAGAACACTAATCAGAACACAGATATATTAATGACTAATTGTTTAACAGATAGATTTGCTGCATTTAGGTGTTACCTAATTAAATCTTGTTCTAATAGGAGCTTAACATCGGGCCATGAGCCTCATTAACATAAAACTCCCTCCATATGAGGAATACATTAAAATCCTTCCTTGGCTGATGATTGTCCTCATGTTCACTTGCACATATCTTTTCCTCACCTCCTGTCTGCTTCCAATAGCGAAACCTCCGCCTCCCTGTATTTGCAATGGTAGTGGTGAATGATGGTGCCATCTGGTCTTATGGGAAATTAGAGGCAAGAGCGCCGGGGCAAATGGCCCCCAGCAAGCCCTACCCAGGAGGGAGAGGCAGACAATCTGCTGCAGACTGTCTGCACACAGGAATGCACCATCCCACTTCATTGGAGCCCCCACTGATGGCCTTTCTGGAGTCGGCTCACTGAAACATGCTAAGGGCTAGCGCAGCTCTGCCAAGAGCTACCGTAGAGGAGAGCTGCAGCATGGCTATGCTTTGTTTATGGAGAGTGTTGTCCTGCTGGTCGGAAGCCATCACTAATCCTGGTTTATTGTTCTTCTGTCTTAAATGTGTTTTACAAGGCAGTGAGATGTCAAACACTGCGCTGTTATTGAATCTGTGTTAATCAGATATTCTTTAGTTAACAAGAATAACTCAAGAATTTTTACATTTATATTACATTTATTAAGATGTTGTTTTTCCAGATATTATAACCATGTGTGCATAAGAATACATTTGAACACGTAGGAAAGTGAGAAGCTTCAGTAACAAGTTTATGACATGTCTAAGACATGGTGCCATGAGCCCTTTTCTGATGGTTTCTTAAAACAAGGGACACTGATGTTATCTGCCACACAGAAATTTGTTTCAGAAAAATATCCATAAAACGGTTGGACTATATTTATCACTGTTCCATCAGTTATTTGTTCTCTCATTCTGTAGCGCACTGTTTCACTACAGCAGAGGGGTCAAAGAGCAGAAGCAGCCTGAGCAGTTCTAGTGGAGTAATTAGAGGTTAAGTGTCTTGCTCAAGGACACGTTGTCATTAGTTGCTGTGGGGGAGCTACAAGGATACTCTGTAAACATATCTTCCAGTCATTTCATCATAATGTTGCACAGTGCTGTATACTGTAAGTGTGGCGTTTTGTCCGGACGACCTTGGTGATGAACTGTAATGCAGTTAGTCACACATATAGCCAAGAGGACCGTACACACACATGCAAATGAGTTGCACTAATTTCCCTGCTCCTCTGACTGTATAGGACTTCCACCTGCTGTACGAGGAGGCACGCTTTTACCAGCTGACGCCCATGATCAAGGAGCTGGAGCGCTGGAAGCAGGAGCGAGAGCAGCGGCGGATGGCCCAGCCCTGTGACTGCCTGGTTGTTCGCGTCACCCCAGACCTGGGCGAGAGGATCGCCCTGAGCGGGGAAAAGGTGCTCATTGAGGAGATCTTTCCTGAGACCGGAGACGTCATGTGTAACTCAGTCAATGCTGGCTGGAACCAGGACCCAACACACGTAATCCGCTTCCCCCTCAATGGCTACTGCAGACTCAACTCTGTCCAGGTAACAGTCTAGAAATACTTCTCTGTTTGTTTTGTCCTCTCCTTCTATATGTGGAACTTTTATTAGAAACTGCATTATTTCTACATAACACACACTGAACAACAGAGAGAGCCCTTTTAACTAATGCATCTATTCATTGATTTAATACATTTTATTTAAGCTGAAATTATAATGCAGAAATATCAATTGAGTGCCAGTTATTATGTGTACTTGTTAATGGCATGACATCAGATTCAAACCAGAGCATTCTCATCAGCATTAGCACTCTCACAAGTTATTTCCATCTTGTTCACTGGTGTGTCTATATCTGCAAATGTCAGTATGCTCTCTCTAGTTTGACGGTATCAATGTCTAGTAGTGCTGTATTCCCAAAAAGCTTGCTTTTTCTGAGAGATAAAAAAAAACATGAAATCAAACTTAGAACTAGTTCCAGGTTCTCACACAGCTGTGGTGACAAAGCTGGCTATCTGGTACTCTGTTTACAAATGGACATACATCAGGATAACATCTATGCTAACCATAAAGCTTATCTGTGTCCTCTGCAAGCGACCACTGACCAGTAGAAACAGTTTGCAGCATGCAGGGTTTAATATTGGCTTCGGCAAGTGTGCAATAAAGTTGTTTAACTACTTTTTTAATGCATGAGTTTTTAAGTTCTGAAAATAAAGTTATGGTATATAATTTCAGTGTAAAACAAAAACTTTACGTGTTTCCTTATATTAACGAGGTCATAGCACATTTGTTAAGGATACAATCTCCACACCAGGAGATGAAGATAATTCCTTGAAATGCTCAGCTCTCATAATGAAACCCTTGTATACATTCTGTCTGTACAAGGAAGTTTGTGACTGGCACCGTAGGTGTTTTATGGCGTCAGTTCAGTGTTTGAGGTTAGCCGAAGGGCGCACATTTCTGACTTTGCCATGAGTGAGTCAGCATGATTTGTGTGTTTTAACACATACAGTAGTGCCTTTTTTTAAAAAAAAAAACCTTTGTTTATACAGCAAATGATTTTGCTGAGCAAGCCATCCATTTTTCACCACCACCCATCAACACATAATACACACCTGGCTGTTATTTGTACTGTCCAACCAGCTCTTTGACAGCTGGGCTACTGTACAGCTCCTCTGTTGCTTAAGCTTTAGATCACTTGCTAACAGGACATTGGTGCTAAAATAGAAAATGAACTTTATCGATTTAAACTCTCACTCCTGTTATACTCTGTCAGTTTAAAGATGTAATATTCAGGTTACAATTAGAGTGTTTTTCAGATACTGATATCAGTAAACACCTCATACAGACCTAGCCTAAATGTGGTAACAGGTATCAGTCAAGATAATTGAATAGCTACCCTAAAAATCTACTTGTCTTTTCTTCCACAAATCACAGTAGTCTGCTTTATATTTATTTTATAATCTGGCTGTCACTATGAGTTACTTTTTTAAAGCAGCAAAGAAGAACATGTAAATTATGACATTAGCAAACAACAGTCAGTGCTAGCAGAGAGTTGAACGTGAGCCATAGCTATAATGTCAGCAGTTAGTGTTTTAGCGTCACATTTTCTTTTTTTCACTATTAGAGGTTTTGGGGAAAAAAATAGGAAGAAAAACAAACAATAATAAGGGGTTAGCAGGATGCATTGTGGCCAAGAGCCAAGCTGCTACTAACATTAGCTTATTGTTTCTAGGTGCTTAGCTAGTTTTCAGTAAAGAGGCCTCAGTGTAGGCTACTGAGCAAGGATGCACACGTTTCTCAAAATGTCATCTCCATACACGTTCAGTTGTATAAACTATTCAAAAAAGTAGTGATAATGTACTTGTATGCCATTGTTATTATTGAATTTAATGTGAACTCGGCAGGTCAAAGAAGGAAAAATAGTAAGCTACAATTAGTCTATGAAGACTATACTAGTTGTTTTATAAGCCAGAAAACCACCTTAAAAAGTTGCTTTTAGGCTGTTAGCTTGATTTGGGGCCCTTTGTGCTACATTTTGCCACTGTAGTTTAGAGCCTGATGTCAAGAAAGGGGATACGAGCTGCTCAGATTGAGCTACAGTCAGTTTGTAGACGGGTTAGCATCATGACAGGTGTACAGAGTTTATCTAGGTTTATCATTCTGACACAGCTTTAATGATTGAACCTCATTTAGAAACTAAGCTCAATATCATTCATTACGTATATATATGACATATTACACCAAAATACACACTTTTAAACATGCAGTCTGTCTGATAAATAAAAAATCTTTTCCGACTTCCAACTCTTTCAAACTTCAGAAAACTAGTTTTACAGTTGTGTTACCCAGAGAGCTCCGTGAGAGGGAGGAAACATAACAGCCTCACACCACAGGCTCGATATAACACACTCTGGTGCCCACAGCAATGAACAGGCCAACACATAGATGAGCCTTCCCCCCCCTCCAGCACCCAAAGGGAGCTTCTCCAAGGCAGGCTAGCGCGCTCTGACACCTACACCTCCCCCCTGCCAGTGTGCGAGACCACCTCCAGGGAGGAGAGGCGAGCGAGCGGGACAGAGCACGTGTGGACTGCGGCCATGTTTTCCTGCGAAAAAATGAAGAAGAGGAATGGAGAGGGGGGGGAAATGATATGCATAATTTACGCTTTACTCCTTTTTAAGACACAGCTCCTTTTTTTAAAAAAGACTCCAATATAACACCGCTCAAGGCAATTGAAATACACGTATTGCATTTTTTAATACCATACTTACAATTTCTCAAACAGCCTAAACCGGTTTATACTTCTTTTATAGATTTTTAAATGACTTGCAATATAATTAATTGGCCGCATCAACTAACACAACATTTTCCCCCTCTGTTTACCAGAGAGACTGGTTATGGAGTGTGAGTGCATCAGACTTACATGGTCTGAAACAAGTTTTTAATATTTAGCTCTTTATTGGGGCTGCTGTGTTTGAAGGCGAGCTGAGCTGAAATCCTCTTCTCAGACAAACCGCTTAGAGGAAGAGGACATGGATCTTCCAGGTTTCCTGTAAGCGATGCTCCCTTTTGTCTCACTGCATGGCCTCTTGCATTGTTTTGTCTCATGTTAGCCCCTTACAGACACACAAATACACAAAATTCAGTCAAAAAAGTAAACGCACCGCAAGCACAGTCGAAGGGCCCGGTTCATTGAGTCGATGTAGAAGAGGACACGAGGAGCAGATGGAGGTGTTTTTCGGTGTAAGGGGAGATTTTTCTAAACAACTTACTCATTCTGTCCTCCCTCTCATTGTTGCGTGAAGGCATGAGAAGGTTAGGAAAGTAATCCTTGTCTTACCCGCCAGACAATGAGCCTCTGATCTGATTTCAGCCCTGGACCCCAACCCAGGGGAACACACACACACACAGCCACACCCTGCCCACAGAGGACGAGCAGGCCTGCGGAATACAGCGCAGTCTGGAACAAAGTGTTTATGACCGTTTTTTGAGGTCCCGACAAGAAAGAGATGGATATGCAACAACTTTTAAATATCCTCTGTTTTCAATTTATGATGTCACGGGCGTAGAGAATTCATTTTCGTCTCAAATGATTTTATTGAAGCTAAGGTACTGTTGCCGTCTTCCCCCGGGCTGGAAACTGCTCGACCTTGTGATACGTTGGTCACAATGAGATAACATGACATTTCTCAATACTTTACTGTACACTAGACACAGCAGCCTAGTTTTTCCAGTTTATTATTCGGTTTTTATTCACTGAAAGATAAAGTAACATCCCCGAGGTAGGTGAAATTTGTTAGACTTTGGAGTAAAATATCTAAATTACTCGGTGATATTTACAGGATTACAAGGCCTCTCTTTCGTAGGGCTTTATTTAACAAGGAAACATGTTTAAGAAACCATTAAAACATCTTATTTTACTTGGAGAAATACTAGAAGAGCTGCAAGATCAATTGAATAATTGAGCCCAAGATAATTAGTCTACCACTCCCAGGATGAAGAAGTAACTGTTTTGAGAATATTTCCAGCTAAAAGGTCAAACATTTGCTGGTTTGAGCGTCCTAAATGTGAGGAGTTACTGCTTTTTCACGGTGCAAATGAAAAGTCTTGGATTGTAATTGTTGTTTTGACATAAGAAGCAGGTTGAATATGTCACATTTGGCCCTTGGAAAATGTGATGAGATTTTATTTTGGTAACTTCCTTGTATTTTTTGTGGACTAAATGATAAACTGATTATTTGTATAATTATTAAGCAATTCTTTAATTAATTCTCTGTTGTAGCCCTATGTATAAAAACAGGAAAATTCTTTCTGTTTGTGTCTGTCTACATGGAGAATAACTTTGAAGGAAAATCATAGAATATTAAAATGTAAGCTGTGAATGTAGCCTTTTCTTAACACCCTCATCTCGTGTCTTTGAATGTGCGAGAGTGAGAATAAAGAGCCCCACCTTGGCTTGTGATTCTCCATGAAGTCATGAGTGGAATTTAGGAAATAATGCAAACCACCTGTGCTGTGATGTAGATCCAGCGGAGAGAAACAGAGAGCAGCAGCAACTTAAAGGAAGGAAAACATTTAGCCAAAGAGCCACAGAGGTGTACACACAAACACGAGTCCCAGAACTGGAGCTCGCCCGGCTGTCCATACATCACCGTGATGAAGCACTCAGATCAGACCGGAGCCAATCCGTCCTTCATCAATGTGACAGCGGAGGCGGTCGCAAAAGAGGGCCTCCCTGTCCCCCCTGCCGCCCAGGCGGGGAACGCAACACGTCGTAACACTCTCTTACATGTCACACTGCCACTCCATCAATCCTGAGTCGGTGGAGAGAGAAAGCACATCAGAGCAGGCGAGGCCAAGCAAACACCTCCACTCTGCTCTTCAGCGGCAGAACGAGACATTAGCACGGCTGTGGTTAGAGACTGTGTGACTGAGTGCACAGTGTAGGGCACTGAGGCTCAACAGGCTGCACTTGAACCTGCAGCGTGGAGAAGAGAAACACTGGACCAGGCTGTCTGCTCACACCTTCAGCAGCTGCTGCCAGAAAAAATGTTTCACAAATATAATCTTTTGGAGGCAGCATGGTTATCTTGTGTCAAGTTGATCTTTCAAAGAGTAACTCTGGCATTAACCACGAGGCATTAAGATAACCCTTAAGGTAAAATAGAACAAATGAGAGATTATTATTCAGATGATTTCCAAATTTGAACACAGTTTTAACAAAATAAATACACTTGGATTAAATTTAATTTGCAGATAACCTGTTAATTTTTCCCCAAGTTTATTGAGTAAAACTTAGCTTAATAGAATTAAAAATTGATTACTATCATACAGTATATATTTATATTGTATTCTGTATTCATTTGTATGATTTAGACAGGGGATTACATCAAATGGGACACTTTGCCCACAATTTTATTGATGATTGAGATAGTGGAGTGATAAAATAAGTGATATTATATGTGACCTGTTCGTCTCATTGTTGTCCAATGAGACAGACATAAAGACACAGAAGTTATGCCAGGGCTCTTGCACACATCCCGCAAGGTCAATTCAGTATATGCTGGAGGTTTAGTTCAGTATACGTTGTCTCTAATAAACACTGTTGAAATAGAATAAAGAGGGTCTCTATCCACATTAGAACACAAATACAAAGTAATAATGTACTTGAGTAAAGGTTTTTTTTAAGTTCTACATTTCAACTCACACTTAAGTCAGAGCACAACATTAACAAGATGTACTTCAATTCCAAATGTCACCAAATCTTTGTTACTGATATAGTTTTGTGTTTATTGTTTTATTCATATTAAGTAATTAAGATATCATATTTTTAAAGCTGATGGTTTTATTCAATCTTAAATATACAAAATCCAGCAGTTACTATTCCTGTGAAATCAGACTAGTGGTATTAAAAAATACATTTCTCCCTGAAGTTGGTGTAGATATTTGCATTAGATAGAACTACTCAAGTGTAAAAAACTTAAATTTGCAAGTTCTGTGCTTAGGTATATATACTTTGCTTTGTTACACATCTGGTTAACATTATTCTAGTAGCAGAAAGCCAAGATATGATGAATAAAATAATTCTGAATGAGTCATGTAGAGAAACATGTTTCATCCTTTCTTGCTTTTCCTTCTGGAGCTAACCTGAACGTTACTACACTCCGTGTCCCTGTTTAGCGACCCTGAAGCAGTCATTTGTAATGGCGCGCTCTGTCTCGTCGGCTTTGCAAACACAGTCACGTGAAATTGTGCCACAAATGCTTTAAGAATGTTTTCTAATTTCAAAATGTTTTTGAAATGTGAATCCTGAAAAAGCTGGCAGATGGCTGAGAGAATGAGAAATAGTTGGAGCTTCTCGGCTGTTTTGTGCCAGATGCTCGTGATAAGCGGAGGATGCGATGCAGAGACTGCAGTTAGCGCTCCATGTCATGTATGAAAGACTTTGCATAGTTAAACAAAGGCGACCCCCTGAGTGCAGCGCCCATCGCATGCTATAGTTTGTGCGTGTGTGTGTGTGTGTGTATCAGACGTGTCAATCAACTCTAAACCCTGTGCCACAAGGAGCAAGTGTCTTCCAGCGCCTCCTGAGAGGAGCTGCAAGTGTGTGTTGCACTCTGGTGGCCATCAATATTACATTGTGCTCTGGTTTCCAGCCATGAGAATCAACCACTTTGATTCCTGCCTGTGTTGGAAATATACAGAGCTTGGAGTTTGGAGGAGTGAGTTTTCCCCATTCTGACCCTCGCTTGAGTGACAGCTCTGTGAGATGTGTTCAATGGTATATATGTCTGTTTTGGGGGCAGATCCCAGTGCAGCCAATCGACCCTGTAACAGAAAGGAAAGTTTATCATGAGTCAAATTTTTTATCATCACTGGGGATGAAGAGGATGAAGAGATGCTTTAATTCAGCTTTCTGTTTTGATCACAAAGAAGAAGACGAGGGAAAGTTCAGGGTGAAACTTTAGCAAAGTGTTTCTGAATCCACGGTATATTGCCGTGTTGTGATTTCCTGTTCTGCAAATGAAAAGCGGTAAAAGGACTGCAGCTATACAACACTTTTCTACTTTAAACAGAAAAGCGCTCTATAGTGGAAGCAACACACCTCACATTTTATCATGGCAAATCTGGACTGAATCTCTAAGCTGAACAAAAATGACATTACAATTTAAAAAACAAATAACGCTAATTAGCAATTTTTTCTCTCTTTCACGGAAAGCATCACGGTTGGAAAGAAACTTGGATCCATCAGATTGCTCTCATGCAACCCTGCTGTTAGTGTATTTTGCTTTGGTTTCGCTCAAGTGAGGCAGGAAAGTAAGCAGAGAAATCTGCATAAGTACAACACAAGTCTGAAAGCCTGCAGTCACAAGTATGTAGAGCTGAACTGAGCCACCAGGACATGTGTTAGCTTTTTAAGAGGGTGCAGTACTTTCTGCTGTCAGCTGGGACTGATTTCAGGACATTGTCCCATGGACATTGGAACCTTTTGCTTGGTTTATCTTAATTATTCAATGTATTGTTTATTCCCCCGTGGCTCTAATTCACTGTGTCAAACTGGATGTGAAGTTTTTTTTATGGCTTCTTATAGTCATTACAGTACTCTTGAATCAGTTACAACTATCTGTAATAATATCCTTAAGTCTTTTTGTTGCCAGGCATTAATGATAAAAGTGTTTTCAGACTATCTTTATTGATTGGGCCATTCTCCTCTGTGACCAAATTCATTGCCGAACATGACAGAGTCCCACATGCGTTAAGAGATGATGGGGAAAAATGCAATGTGATGCAATGATCAAAGACGGCTATGTAATATCATTTCCATAATCGTTAGGCTCCTCCGTCGTCTGTCATGGATTTGGGAGTGTTTGATGCTTGGGCAGGTCTCTTAATTAGCCATCCTCACCATCAGCTGTCTGCCGCCCCTTCTGTCTCACAAATTACAGAGTTTGTCGTTGGCGTATGGCCAGAGGACAAAAAAGGAGGAGGAAGAGGAGGAGGGGGGGTAACTTCTCCAAGTGGTCCTTTCTGTTTACAAGTTGCACGTCAGCCAACATTTTAGTTTTAATCAGGTAGTGTTGTTTTTTGGGGGGAGGGTTGTTTTGGTCTGTTCAACAAGTTTATGTGTGAATATGCATGTTGGAATTAGCATTTTTAAGTTAGCATTCCTACACATGTGGCATCATGACTCTGTGAGTTTGCATGTGATTTATCTGCTCTTCTCTGCTGGTGCTAATCCTCAGTAAGGGGAGGCTGCAGCACTTTGACCTGGAGGCCTAAACGCCCCACTTCAGCCCTCCAATGGGGCTCTGGCTCCTGTAATTAGAGAGGTCATCCTTCCCCAGGAGTGCAAGTGTGTATAAGAGTCTGAAGAAACTGATGTATTTTGTAGAAAACTTCTTTGGCTCTGTATCAGGAGGGGGGGTGGAGGGGGGGAGGGGGTTGGCCCTCGGCAAGACCTTTCATTTCCATGCACTGCACACTCCATTAAAAAGGACGGGGGAATAAGTAAATACACAGCACTCCTCGCACTGGGATTTAGATATACCCCCTCCAAAAAAAAAAAAAAAAAACAACATCCCACAAGGATTACCGAGAGAAAAGTGATCTTGGAGTTCACGTGTTTCTGCATTTTGGACTGCAGTGTGGTATGAATGCCCAGACTGGAGGGCTTACATGCATCCCCGTCTCCCGTTCTTTCCTGCAGCACCGACACTTTGTCCTCACACAGATCACCCCATCACTCCCCCATCCTCATTCCCCACACGTAGCTCTCTCTCTCTTTCGCCTTAGCTCACGGACCTCACTTCTCCTCTCACCCCTGCCTCATTACTCAAATTAGGAGCTCCAGTAATCACCACGCTGAGCTTCACTCAGCCCCTTAACACACCTCACTCACACACACGGCTCTGCTCATCCCTTTGAGCTCATGGCCCTCGGTTCAGTAGCCAATCCAGAGAAAGCAGCATGAATATTGCAGAGGTGGTGTGATGTTGGAGTGCCCCCTGGTTTTTAGTCCATCACTGGGTGTGATTGGCGGAGAGGGGGGGTTAATGACACATGGTGTATGTCAGTGCTGATGAAGATATGAGGTTGATGTGAGGCTGGATGGATATCAAAAAATGATACCTATCACAGTCTTACGTATATATTTGCTGCTAATTTACGAGCAGCTGCACCGAAACACCTTTACAATTCTGTCGCTTTACTTTCCCTTTAAGTAATCATTATGGAAGAATGAACATGCTGTGGTTGGATTTTATTTGGAAAAGTCTACATTACCAAGCAGAAACGCATTTCTAAAACTCCAAATACAAAGATAAGTAGCGCAAACCATATCTGGTTAATACAAAGCCAGCACCAGCAGCAAGCCATCGCAAATACTTAAAAAAAGGGGCTAACATTAGCTAATTGCTCCAAAGTAAGGAACAAGCAGCAGTTTCCATACTCAATTAAGTCAACTTTGTGACTCCTTTGTTAAATTGTGACAACACCTACAAGAAATCTAGGAGTTAGCCAAGCTGCTTAGCTAAGTTAGCTAGCAGCAGGTGTTAGCTTCATTTGGATACAAATATAAGAGTGTTATCTATCCTCTAATAAGGTTTTGTTGTCAAGATAGACAATACACATGTTCACAAAGAGATGAAGTTTTCATGAAGAGACAACATATACGATTAGAGTGTTTCCTGCACTAATAAGCAGAGCTGTTTTTTTAGATGACAATATGAGTAATAGGCTACTTCTCAGGTCATTTCAGCTATTGACTTGGCCATTCTGTCATTAATGTCCTCTTTCCATCTCACCTACTTCTATTTTTAGGTGCTGGAACGTCTCTTCCAGAAGGGTTTCAGCGTGGCAGCATCCTGTGGAGGCGGTGTGGACTCTTCCCAGTTCAGCGAGTACGTATTATGTCGCGAGGACCGGAGGAGTCTGTCCATCAACACTCCCATCAGGATAAAACAGGAACCCCTGGACTAGAGCATTCTGGGAGAGGGACTGCTAAACAAACCCTGATGATCCTTCATCTTCCACACCCTTCCCAATCCCTGTCCCCTTCCTCAGTGTCCTAAAAGAACCACAACCACCCCAAGATACCGAAGTATTAGCAGAGGCTTGACTTGGCCAGCTCTGCAGAACTCTAAGGGGAATGTAGAACCAAATAAAGGAAAAAAACATCAGCGTTACAGGTTTTTGATTATGTTATATAATGCCCAAAGAATCGGGGACCTTGACGAAAGGAACAACAACGACAAATGGACTGAACAGCAGCTAACTTGAACCATTTTAGCATAGACTGGATGATCTTTTTTCCTTGTTTTACTATCAAAGAAATGTCCTGACCCCTTTGGGGCAACACAAATGCAAATTCCTTCAGTCCAAGTCTCCCCATGAAACACAGAAATGAAACAAAACCATTTCCTTTAGCAGTGTATCATCCACTCATGTTTCTGTATGGATCCCATGTTTTGTCTGAGAGGTGATGGGTCCGGCCTGCTTTGGGACAAGGGAACTTTGGCAGACAGAGCATGACATGAAAAAGGACATAATTCCATTTTGTGACTCCCCCAAAAGACCCTCAATTCCTGAACCCGTAAAGGCCATGTCCCCTCACTCTACTTGTCTTTCTATTGAAGGACAGGCCACGACGAAAACAGCCAAATTTGTCAGACTGATTGTTTATTACAATTTTCATTGTTGTTTCTAAAGTATGCTCCTTTTGCTGTTTTTATCACGACATGGTGTAAACAATTATTATTAATAGGATTATTTTTAATGTCTCTTTTTCCTGTCTCCAATATGAAGGATGTATGAACGTTATATTCATTAGGCTTCGAGAGCCTGTGAGGGAGCATTTTCTTGGCAGTAGCTGCAGAAACTCAGATGTCTTCAGGCTATGTGGCTAAAGCGATCTGGCTGGCAATGCTTTCAGAGCCGGAAAAAGTCCCAATTGTTTAAACGGCAATGGAAGAGAACCTGGATGTTTTGACATTGTCTCTAGTCAAATGTGAAGCACACATTAAAAACAGTGCTCTAAAATTTCTGCTTTTCAGCTCCAAAATCTTGGTTGTCTGATTGGATTCTCTCTTACGAGTACGAGCCTTTGTAGAGGAGGTTTGAGAAAGTTTGTCAAATTGAAATTCAGGTTGAAGTTGCACAGCTCCCAAAGTATACTGCAGTTTCGTTGAGTACGAATGTTAAGACTTGAGGACCAATGTGGAGATTTGATGTTTACCAGTATGTCTTGTGATCAGCCAGAGATGTACTCTAAATGCTTAATGTTTCTTTGCACTTAAACATTTCCTGCCCTGTTCAAACTCCTGTTTGAACCCAGTGCCCTTTGCCCAACCAAACTGTTAATCTTCACATTCACATTAAACACATTTAAAACGTAAATTAGAACAAATAATTTAGGTGCCAAAGGAGATGAGGTGCTTATTTTTGTTGATTGTACAAACCAAAAAGGCATAATCTCTTTTTATAGCATAAAGCTAAAGAGGACACAATAGACATTTGAAGGACCCCAGTGTTTGTTCCCCCAGGCCTCCAGTCTTGACAGTTTTGTTGAGAAAAGCTCACAGTACCTTCAAAGTTTAAGACACTCTGTTTGTTTCTATATTGTCACTTCTAAGCCGAGCTGATTTCAATGCTTCTTCTTCACATGTATGTATGGCAGAAGCCAGTGTGAACTACTCCCAGCATCAGAGCGTTGTTCACAAAGAGGCGAGTGGGTGGCATTTACTCCATCCTGCTCTCATTCTTTTGGTCTTATTCTCAACATTTCTGGATCAAAGACAAAAACAAGAAAGGCCAAGTTTTCATGCTTTATATTTGTGTGTAACTTACAGATGCTGTTTCTTCCATTACAAAAGACATGATAAAAACGATCTCTCCAGGCTCTAGCGGTTGAGTTTAACAGGGGTTATTTTTTATTAACTAGTTATTCATTAAAAAAATGGCTGGCAGTTGCCTTTGACCATATTGTCTTGATATCTGCTCTCTCCGGATGGCTGCTGATTAAACAAGGCCAATGAGTGGATAAAGATGAGCTTGGTGTCGCTCCCAGTCCAGAGCCCTCCTACCCAGGGGGGGTCTCTCTCTCTCTCTCTCTCTCTCACAATCAAGCCCATCTTTGTTCTGACCTGCCAGTGGCATGCGCCTTGCATCCAGTCGCCTCAAAGGGAATGGTCAACCAGGCCTTTCATGTGCCGAGGCATGTTGGGCTTTTCACAGCCCCCCCCCCCCCCCCACCCTCCCCTGCCTCCTCAAGGACTCCCAGCTCAGCGGTGCCAGTAGAAAGTCGGGTTGCACCCCCTGCTGCTGTGTCATCCCCCATTGCCCTGGTTTTCAAAAATGCCCTCCTGGGCCACACCGCAACCAACCAAACAAACTGATGAGTCAAATGTGAGTGTACTGAGAACACACTGTACAGCCAGGAGACTCTGTGGCTGATCCCCAGATCTTTGATCCAGTTCATGTGAGGTGTGGAAACTCATCTGGGTTAGCTCTTGAAGAAACAGGGGTAAAAAAAATAAAATAACCACTGTTGTACTGCAGCCACACATCTGCGAGAGTTCATTCCTTCAGGGAGGAAGCGAAGAAGGCATTTTTTCTCACTGATGTGGCATTTTGGAATCACAGAAATTGGCTTTAAGCAGATTTGTAGAGCTAAGGGGTTATGCTTTTGTGATTTAAAACACAAGTGACCAATCAGACCTGCACATTGCAGGATCGGTTCCCTCTGTCTGCAATAACCAAACTTGGCAACGCCCCAAACAATTGACAGGTTGATAACAGAGTTAGACAGGAACTGGAAACTCAAATAGATGTGTCTTCACAAGCCACCGTTTTCCGATGACGGACTGGTCAAGGTTTCAGCCACTTCACTTGGCATTCACTCCCCCAGTTGTACAGTTATTGTATATTGAATTATAAGGACTCAGGGTTTTACGGGACCCTCGTGTTTTTAAAGAGACCTCTTAGTCCTCTTCACAAAAAGAATGAAAAGAATTCAAAGAGTTACATTGTGTACATATGGATTAAACATTTCAAAGGGTATCATAAGGTGCAAATGTATATTATTTAAAGTGTTTAAAACAATTAGACTGTGGTATTAAAGGGCATGTGTTCATTTACAGTGTCTCTGTTTGACTTTTCTTGCATATTTGCGATAATAAAAGGATGTACTGTATATTTGCTGAGTCTTATTGCTCTTATTTGTTCCATTGATCTTCTCATCTCATTGATGCAGCAGCCCAATTTTAGCTGCACTGTCGGCATTATTTTATCACTGATGATGCCAGCAACAAACACTGATGTATGAATGTGGCTGCTGTATTCACTGATTTGATCTCTGTGGCCTTTAAATGACCCTATGAGACCTGATATCTCTTCTTAGCTTACTGTACCCAGGCGTATTTCTGCTCACGGTGGATGTTAGCAGAGAGGAAAGGTCGTCCGTGGGCCTGGATTCAGATCAGCAGTCTACCCTTCCAAAGAGGCTGAGGAGTTAGACCGAGGTCTTGGAAAAAACAATATGCTCTCAAACCCCAATATTTTGCACCGCGTTAAACAGTTGGGTCTTTTCAAAAATGCTTCTGCTTAATTAGCAGCAGAAACCTAGGGGGACTTTTCATAGTTGAGCAGCAGCGCTTGACTCAGTTTGTACTTAGCATGTGCGATGTAAGAAATGGAAATGAAGCAGGCTGAATTAGTTGTTGACTTTGGTAAAACTGTCTTGTAAAAAAATATAACAGCTTATTTTTCCTTTAGAGGAGACAGGAGCGAGTGTCAGGAAACTCATTGCTTAATTATTAAGTCATTTTTCTATTTAGACTCTCACACTCCCAGACATTATAATGTGTGTGCAGTTAAAGGAAAACAAGAGGAAATGGACAGAGGTAGTGTCTGCTCAGTTTAGTAAACAGCTTATTTATTCCTTTACAAAATAGGTACAAATACATAAGTATCGTTTTTTCACACAAACAGGAAATTCTCAGGATATGTACAAGAGTTTACCAAAAATAACGTGGTTCTAATAAACACATAGTTTTGTAAACAATATTTACAAATCATCCTTACACTGAAATGTGATCTCACCATCTGTTTACATCAGTTATATTGTCCTATTATTTTGGCTAAAAAGCTGTAGTAGTAGTAGTAGTAGTAGAAATGTCCTCCTGTGAAATCACCAGAAACCATAAAAATCACTAGTAAAATTGTTTGGAATCACCACAGTAGAGATGATTGTGCTTCTTTTTAAAACATGTTTTTTCTTTTTTTGGGAGATAAACTTTATGAAAATGTGCCAAGCATTAAAGCCAATCAAGAAAAAAAAAGAGAATATATTAATTGTTAAAAATAAGTCTCAGGATAAATTGGCAAATACTGTTTACTAATCCAAAGAGTCATTTCTTATAATACAGTGACAGCTTTCACTCGTCGGCTAATAGAGAGATTAAAAAAAGTGCTGTCAAAATTTCAAATGCACAACAGTTGTTTCAAATTCAAATAAGACAAGAAAAAAGCTGCATAGAGGCCAAGATATTTTGTTCAATATAAAAATCAAACTGGACAACATTACATGACACGATAAGGATTTAAAAAACAAACAAACAAAGGTGACAATGTAATACAACATGTAAAAGCAGGCATTTTGTCACAATCCTCTCCTCAATAAGTTATACATAGACAGAGACGAAGCGGGACAGGAATCAAATACTTTTGTTTTTTCAAAATAATTTAACACTTCTTCACAGCTGTGATATTAATTTAGGATCAAAATACAAATAAGTTTGAGTTCAGGGCACTGAACCGCTTAAAGGACAACTTTAGTCACTCAGTCTTACTCAGAGTAGGTCAGGGCTGAAACAGCTGTGTGAACAGTTGAAATGTAATTTTTTTTTTTTTTTAATGATTAATGTGCAGATTGAACAGTGAGAGTGAAAGATAAAGGACTGTCTGTTCAGATCAGAAGTTTCACTCTCCTCTGTCACCTGAACACAACTCTACATGAATCCCCTCTTACCTTTTGAACCAGGTGAGTTTGACAAAGAGTGAGCATGATACTACACCACTTACACACAACTACATACAAACAATGTTCACATTATTTGTGGGTAAAAAATAAAATACTGACTTACTCAAGGTCCTGGTCTAAAGACACCTTGCACGAGGGTCATTGGGCTTCTGTCTCGTTACAAATACTCTACAGGTGAGCAGAATGATCGTCCAATTTTGACTCATGATTTTACAAAACTTCAGGTTTCATAGTATTGACACATGGGTTATTCCTTTTTCTTACAAAGCTTACATGTGATCAAAAATATACATGCTGTAAAATAATTCAAAAAGAACTATTTACACATAAGGAGCATGATGCTGTTATTTGGAATCTTAATGTTTTAAAATCAGTTAAATCTCTCTTGGTCGTGGAGAATATCGTAGGCTGTACTGAGGTGTGAAAATGACGATCTTCTCAAAAATAATCCCGTCTTTGAGGTGGTTCATTGAAGCTACTGCCAATGTTGTTAAATAAATAACTACCGTACGTACATGGAACAAGTTCTGCATCGAGTTCTGTGAAACAAATCCTACTTAGTTCCTTTATCAAACTCACTTTCAAGACAAAGAATCTGATACGACCTTTAAACCCAATGATCTAACTACACACACCGTGAATGCAACAACAGTTTTATTTTTGTACTTTTTTTTCCTAACTCTTCCTGCTCTTCTTATGAAAGCTACATCAAACATCACTACAGTACGTATGGAGACACAGAGCTGAAACATTAGACCTGATCTGAAGGCACGTGGCAAAGGGGAAGTAGACGGAGGAGGAGGAGGAGGCTGAGGTGGGCGCTGAGGCGGAGCAGAGGCTACTTGAGCAGGGCTCGGTAAAGGAGGAGGGAGTGGGCGGTCGCTCTCTCCTGCTCCATGTAGAAAATCAAGTCCCTGAGGTTGACGCGGGTGATGCGTTGCCGTGTGTACTGGCGCGACGAGTTGGACGGGGTGGAGGAGCTGGCCGGGGAGCCCGCCGTGCTGCCTGAAACCTGCAGACAAAAACAGGAGTCAGAAGATTGAGAAGATGGACTTCATACCATGACCGAAACTGATTAAACCCATTTTCCGTTTGTGTCTAATAGAGATAACAACGCTGTGATTGGAAGAAAAAACAAACAGAATCATTGATTATTTTATTTGCTGAGCTAAAGTGAAATGACAAAAAGTGAAAGTGTGTCACAAAAGTTAAAGTTAAAGGGTGATTGAGAAGACACAAAAGAAATGATGATGATTTTTCCTCTCCATTCTGTGATATGTAAAAACATCTCTGCCAAACTAATCACACTACAGGCAGCCCCAGTTGTACTCTGATAATTAGCATCATCACGTTGAGCAAAAACTATAGTAAACATCATATCTTTTCATAATTAGCATGATACTGTAGATGTAAGCACGAAGGACACCCTTTAAGAGTTGTTAGCAAGACATAAAATATATTATCTTTGAACTTTGACCCTGCAGAGGTTTTTGATATTCTTGCACAGTGAGCGACGACGTTGCCATCGTCATGACGTAGGTGCTTTTAAGTGCTCGGTCTTTTATGAGGATGAAGTTTTAGGTTAGCAGAAAATTAAAGTAAAGATGATGATTAGTACAATCACACTTCTATAATTGTGTTTGTGTTTTATTTACTTTATTTTCACTTTTACAGATGTGCGTTCATCAGTTAAAAAAATATTCGTTACTGTTTCCCATGACCTATAAATGAAGTCATGGCTGCTGAATGACCAACACATTGACACTGTCAATAGTAGGGAATGTTACAGCCTCAACGTATTTGCACACCTCCAATTAAGAAAATGAATCCCACTTGTATAATACCAATGAGATGAGAGAGATGTACTAATAACATCCAGATCTTCAGCTGCAGACTGTTCTCTAAAACTGAACATGTGGGGGGGAAATATCAGCTCCATCCTCTGAGGAAACCATCCTTTTATTTAAGTGAGTTGTACGGCTCTTTGAATATGAATATGAGCAGATTTTTTCCCCTCTAAACGAACAACACTGCTGACACAGATCTGAGCTGACGTCCGGCTCTGAAATGCAGCTCTCGTTGTTTGTATTTGATCCAGGAAAAATGAGAACGATAAAACAGGGAGTGTATACAGAGGCCGATACAAATCAAGAGATGCATTTACATTTGGGAATGAGAAACACTGGGGGAACAAATCCAGAAAAGTGCCCACTTGAACCCAGGCAGAGAGAAATAAGACAGACGTTTCAGTCAGGAACACCCTCTCACAATTACATTGATTGCACCGCTCTGTAAACACACAGTACAGACAGGCCTTAATTGCAAACATATGATGGGTTCTGAATTTACAAGAAGCAAACCAAAGTCCCTCCAGCACCCGCCTCCATATATTGCTCGTCTTTGTGCACACTGTACGGCTGGGCTTTGTCTCAGGTTTCTCTCAGTACACTCTCTGACCCTTGGTAGCTGTAAAGACTGAAGGTAGCCGGGCCAGCGTTCCCGCCAACTTAACCTCCACCACATCTACTCTCTCTGTGTGGAACAGACTGTGTCGGGACAGAGTCCACATAGAAAATTACTATTTTCTCTCATATTGTTTTATAACAATGATTATTTAAGAAAAATCAGTGTGTAAAAGTCATTCATATTTTTATTAATTTGATTCATTTTTATTTTTTTACTTTCTGAGTCACATTTCAGATAGAAAGCAGAATAATGTGTTTGAGGCCAGTGTTTGAATAACGTGTTATTTGTAATAAAAGGAAATTAAAAAAAAATAATTTAAACTGTATTTATTTTGTAGTCACAGTATCTTGTAAATCCACGAGGATTGTGAACATTATTTGTATGACACAGGGGGGAATGATTTTCAGGTGGAAATACCTGTTTGTCACTAAGAGCTACACGATGATAAATACAACACTGTCAGAGCTGAGAGAACATACACTCCACGGTAATAATGCTTTGTTAAATACAAATATATTTAAAGCATTCACTAAAGAGGTGAAGAAATGGAATTTAGTTGGTGATTTAAAATCATATTGGAAGTTTCAGATTTTCAAAGTTCTGAGGCAGATGAGTACACCGCATGTCACACCTACACATTCAAACCCATTCACACACTGATGGCTGTGGCTGCTGAGTAAAGTGACCATCAGAAGTAACAAATCCCATTTTCATACACCGCTGACGAAGCAGCAGCAGCAATTCAGGGTGAAGTGTCTTGCCCAAGGACACATTGGACATGTTTCTGCAGGAGCTGGGGTTCGAACCCCCGACCTTCTGGCTTGAGAGACGACCGACTCTACCAACTGAGCCACAGCCGCCCAATGAATCTAGCATTACCAATAAACTTTAATTATTAAAGAGCAAATGATAAAGTGTATCTGCTTTTTGTGTTGAATGTGTTAACATTGTCTTAAGACAACGTTGTGCTTCTCAGTTTATTTTTTTATAAATGAAAACAAACAGACAATCACAGCAACTTAAAAAAATAAATATAAGTTGAATTGTTTGATTGACCAACAGAACATGTGGTTAAAGGGGACCATTACATAAAATGAAAATACTGTTTTGATTAAAGTTTGGACTGATGTTAGATCCCCCAGCTTGAATTACTATCCCAGTCTGGTGTGGTCTCTGGTGAGTAACAACGTGCTGGGAGAGCTGGGAGATGAGTTTAAAGTGGGTACAGAAAGCTTCCCACCACCTCAGGGGGGAAAACCAGAGCGCTCACTTTGGGGAGCGACCCCAGCCTAATCAGGTCAATCATGGCTGACCACATGTGAAACACGGGCCTGCCTACTGCCATGCCAATTACTGCCACTCACAAGTCAGCTCAGCGACAGAGACACAGATTTTACCAATCAGAGCCATCCATCCACCTGGACGGACGGCCAGTGGTAGCCACAGGCAGTCGGTGCTGGGGTGGTGCTGTGGCCGCGGTGGTTGATGGTGGTGAGGAGGGCGACAGGGAGGACAGCTGCCCATGGAGTGAGCCTCAGCAGAATGCCTTATTCCCTTCAGGGACAGGGCCGGCCTTAAGTGATCCAAATAGAGTCAGAAAGGTCAGTGCTCATCCAGGAATTCACCAAACTCAGCCTCTGCTTCTCCTCTTCTGTCTTTACGTGCCCTCAACATGCCAGCAACCAAAACACCGGTATGTTGTTGTTGTTAGTATCTATGGAGACGGATACCGCTCGCCAGTACACGCAGGAAATCATGTTGTGGAGCAGGGAAACGGGGATGGGAGGGGTAAACATCGACACTAAACAAAGCAGATGGCTGAGTGTCAGTTAAAAAGGAAAGCGAGACATCAACAAACAGGCTTTCCCTGTCGCCAGCAATTACACAGTAATCGTGTCGCTAATTCAATGAAAGACAAAATGGCAGACTTTGTAAGGTCACAGTGGATGAAAGAAAAAGTGAGAGGAAGAGAAAAGGAAGGAGGACACAGGCACAGAGATAGAGAGAGAGAGAGAGAGAGAGAGAGCAAAACAGAAAGTCTCAAAATCAGCCTGGCCCAGAAAGATCCATGAGGCAAAAAACAGCATCTGTCATTTTATCTGTGATGGGCGCTCCGAGGCATTATGTCATATGACATATCCATCGTACAGAGCGCACAGGGATACTTCGATACATCTCTTCAGACATTTGACTTGTTTGGAGCGGGGGACAGAGAGAAAAACAGAGAGAGAGAGCGTTCAGTGGAGGTAACCTGAGGAGAAGGGATGAGAGGAGAGGGTTCTCTTAGCTGGCTCTGGTCTTAAGATACATTCAGTTACAACATACATGACAACATGACACTTTGTTTCACACTATTTGACCCATCCATAGTGTCCATACACTCGTGTTGATGCACATAAGAGAAAAAAGAGAGAGCCTGAGAGTGCTTGTGTAGCTGCCAATTAGTAAAATAAAGTGTATTATTGGTGTTAGCTTAAACTAAAGGGCGACTATCTCTGCAATTTCATATTCATTTCAGTTTATTTATGAATTATTTCAAAGGCTGTACAAATAATGTACGAAACAACACTGTTTAACTGAGTTACATAAAAGAGGAATACAGATCTGTAACAAAGAGCCCTTAAAACATGATGCTAACTGCTAACAAAGTGATAATACTGACTCTGTTGGAAAAAAGGCAAGGTCACTGAACTTTAATTTTAGCTAGTTAGCTTTTACATAACTAGCTAAGTCATGAAACTAGAGAAGAATGGCCATGAGACATTACAGTAATGTTGCATGAGAAGATGCTTTATTCACTTAGAGCAACAACCCTTTCAACTGGACCGAGGCTATACTGGACCCAGTTCAGGCCTTTTTCCAGTTTTCATGCAACTTACTGACTTTTTCTACTAACTTTGGTCGACTATAACTAAGAGGTGTTTAGGTGTCACTTTAATACTAAGGTCATTTTTAAAGGAAGTGTAATTCCTCCACATTTCTGGGAACTGTAGATCCCACATATTAATCAAACAGGATGAAAGGGTTAATAACTATTGTGAACTAATTTCACTCAAAGATGATATACTGTTAAAGACGACACTCGGCTTATTATTCCATGGAAGTCAAAAAGGAAATGACAGTTTAAGCATGAAGAAAGTCTCCTAATCATCACAAACAGTACTAGTACTAGTCTTTGAATAATCATGTTACCCGTTGTTGAAAATGTCTATGTGATCCATCAGTGCAGAGAAACTGAAACTGAATTTCTTGATAGAAGGACAAAGTCAGCAGGTCACACTTTTATGTCCTCAGCCCTCCAATTACCAGCAGAATTCACAGTAAGCTCTCGAGGACTGAAGTTAATTCCCATTTTACTAAATTTACTTTTGATTAATAATTTATGTTTTCAACCTTTCTCTCTCTTTTACTCTACTCCTGCTTTGCCTCCTTGTCTCCAATTGTGCAGTGGCAGCAGCGGCGCTAGTAAGTGTCTTTAGGAATTTACATTCAGTCCTTTATTGTTGGAGAAAAGAAAGGGGAGAGTGGGGGGGCAGGGGGGGGGTGGTCTGTGGAGGGGTTCTTGCTGATCTGTGGCTTTGAACCCTGAGTGGCACCTGTGCCTTGATGCTGGAGCCAATATTGGATTTGGCCCAGGTCACACCTTAGGGCGGTGGGTTAATGGCCCACTTTGCCAGGCTCACAGAGCTGCTCGGCCCTGCACCGGCCAACCTGCTGCCTCAGCATTCTGCTCCTCACAGCTGAACGTTTAGACAGGAGCTGCATGGTAAGAGAACACACACACACACACACACACACACACACACACACACACACACACACACACACATGTACACCGTGTGTACCGTACGGCACTCCCAGGTAATACACTTTCTTAACTAAAAGTTGGCAGGGAAACATTGCTTAACGTTCATGTTGAAGGATAAAGACTAGCCCAGTGTTGGTTGGGAAACAGATAAGCTGTTCATGATGCAACATTACTCTTTTGTTGTTATTACTTTGATGCTGAAAAATCCGTTTAAACTCTGATGTCTGTGCTGCAGGCAAGGAGGACATATATAGCACAACAGAGACAGACTGTTGACAAGTTAAACAAAGGAGTGAAGCAAAAGCTGAACCAGGTGGTGATTTTTTTTTTTTTTTTTTTACAAGTTGAAGCCAGGGTGGAAATTAACCGCAGCCACTAGTCAGATACTGATGATTTTTTTTGTTTGTTTTTGCACAATGCTGGCCTTTTTCTCAGGCAGGTAGCCATTATTGAGGAGATCCATTTGTACTGTATGTGTGTGCAGTTGGCTGGTTGGCTCACAGGTACTCAGGTGCTCCTGATGGGCTGGCTAACATGTGGGTTGACTGAGGAGCTTGCTGATTTGCTGACTGACGGACTAACTGAAGAGCTGGCTGAGGGCCTGACTGACTCACTGACTGGCTGACTCATTAACTAACTGAAGGACTGACTGACTGACTGACTGGCTGCCTGGTTGACTGACTATGTGCCAGGGAGCAAAGCTTTCCCACATGTTCTCCTGCACGCTGCATTTCAGTCGGGGAACGCTGCCTTGTCCCTTCACAGTGTTTACAGTGTGGAGCCCAGCCGTGGGAGTGCAACCCCGCTTCATCTCAACATTCGGCCTCAAACGCCTCTCCTACGGCCGCCATTAATCAGCAACAGAGACGCTCTCTCTCCCTCTCTCGCCTCTCCGCTTTCTCGCTCCTCTACGCCCACAGACATGCTGGATGAGGCCATTTTGAAAGAGTTAACAGATGTCGGCTGATTTGCCTCGGGCTTTCTGACATTGCCCGAGTGATGTATTTGATGTGGAGTTTATTCAGCTCTAATAAACGTATAAAGAATTAGAATAATAATTCACAGATGTACATAGCCAGATTATATGCTGGAGCCTCCCTTTGAAGCAGACAAGGCAGCCAAGATTAACAAAACCAGGAGAGAGGATGAAAAGGGTTGTTGTTCAGCCCAGTGATAATCAGAGAGGTCAGGACGGGCTGATACCAAAGCTTTATGTTCATGTGCCTACACAGATGGCCTTTTGGTGCTTTGGTACTTTTTCTGCCAAAGGCCTAAACCAAAGAATGCCTTTGTGACAGTGCTTTCTAAAATAAAAAAAAAGAGCACACTTGCTGTTTTTAATGTATAATAATAAATTGGTTATGGTTGGTTGTGTATCATTTGCTGTACAGCAGAAAGAAAAACATGAAAATCACAAAGGGATGAATAAGAGGGAGGTCTAGCATTCTGATCATGGCAAAAAAAAAAAAAAAATGAGCGAATTACTTTCAAAACAAACAACTTCCATTTGCTTCACAGCTAAAGAACAACAAATCTCAAAAATGGCCAGTTGCAGAGCATCTTAATACCCACATAAACCATAAAAACAGCAACACAGCTCCATGGCAATGCATAGCAACCGTGCAGAATTTCAGTCAAGGAGAAAGAAGGCAAAAAAACACCTTATTACTTCTAACTCCTGCAAGCCATTTTGGTCTCCAAAGGTTTTAGAGCGCCGCAGGCCATGTGTCTGCAGTGTTTCGGGAAATGACTTGCCTTCGCACGAACACTGCTATGTTCTGCAGCACTGCTGCCCCCAGCATCCCCGCTCAATTTCTGTTTAACCCCTTCCTGCCTTCCCTCACACTGACTCACTGCAACAGAGAGCTCACACCCAGCACAATACTGTCACATTGTTCAGCCTCCCACAAACCAAGGCAAATCAGACCAGCTTTTTCACGAGCTAACACATTAACTCCACGTCTAATTTGGCTACTTAAGCATGTGATGGCTTTTAACAAACATGGTGCAGGGAATGCGTAAGGTTATATGGGGCAGAGAAAGATGAAGTAACCCCCCCCCCCCTTCACCATTCCACATGATCTACTACAATGTGCGACACAGTTTGCACACTTGAGTGTGTATCAACGGTGGATTAAATCTGCAAACTCGTTGACACAACACATAATTAAAACATCTTGCTCGAGGTCAGGAATTTTCTAATTAGTAGTGTACTGACAAAGCTGCAATTCCATCACCCTGAGTTTCAAAGTCCACAGGTTACTGCTAAGATGAAAGCTGACCCTGGAGCACTTTTCTGCAGGGCTGCACATACAATTCCTCAGAAGACAGTCACAGGGTCACCGAGCTAAACAGTGTTGCTGCTCCCGGAAACCTCGCTCCCAAACAAAGAACTTCAAACTTTCCTGCCTGGAAACAAAATCCTGGCTTCCCCCCTTTCTCTCTCTCTCTCTCTCTCTCTCTCCTTTTTCTTTTCAACCCCAGAGAAACAAAAGATTGTGTGAAGGCAACCAGATGAAGAAGCCATAACATTGTTTTTAATCTGTTTAATTAACATGCTCCAAGCCTGGCTAGCTGTGCAACTTGTTAATAATACAAAGGCTTTATTAGCTGGGTCTTTGTAGCCTATGTTGGCAACACCATATAGGAATGTGGTGTAACAACACTTTTTCATATACCGGTTGTTATTTACTGTTGAATGAATGGAAAGTCTATTGTGTACAGAATCAGAATAGCACGACAGCAAATACCACTCTAAGATATTGTTGTTTTGGTGGTTTGTAATTCAGGTCCTTTTGTTTGAAGATCATAAACAAATCCTGAATCCATCAAACCCAGTGCTCAATGTCTTCCCTCGCTGATGTTTTCTATGAATGGAGCAAAGTATTTGAGAAACGGCTAACAGCTTCCCTGATAACCTGGACAATTATCGGGGCCAAGTATCTTTGCCTACATAAAGTATCAGAAGTAGAACTTTTCACCATTAAATATTTAAGGCATTTCATATATAAAATGAACCCAATTAGAGTTAAAATAGGAGAAGTGTAATGAGTCTCAAGTCAGAATGCTTGTCTTCAGAACTACTCGCTAATGAGCCCTTGTTGGTTTTGCACACTTTACTTTCAATGGTGTGGCACTGTCATTTCTGCTGGATTTTAATTTTTAATTCAAGTTGAATGAGAGGGTGGTGACTGAGTTAATAATCAAGGCACCGGGGTGTTTTTGCAGCCGATGGATAGCTGGGAGAAGATGCCAAATGAGGCTTTGTGGTCCGCCCTTTGATGTCTCTGCGAAAACGTTCCAAAATAGGAACAACCAGTTAACAAAAGACGATCAGTTCCGAGTGGCATCCAACGTAAATGACCACACTAAGGGGAACGCAACCTGCAAATGGCCTAATTAGGAAGAAGAATAGGCTAGCAATATAGAATTGCAGTGAATAACACAAGCGGTAGCAGATACTGACTTGAGAATGAGATAAGAGACCAAAAGGCGGCACAACGGATCCCGTCGCTCTGCAGACATGTGCTTGTGTGCTGAACTGTCAGCCTTCACATAAATCCTCACATGAGCAGCGAGAGATTTCACTTGCAAGAAAGGGAACGCACCGAGGGGCCACCGAAGATATGCAAGATGGAGGAGATTAGAAATCACATTTACGGGAAAGGGTTCACACTATGAATCGGTCCTTGATCTCAAATTGACATAAATGGGGCCATTTTTGACATCATTTAGCCATCACAGGCTCCGTTCCAGTGCCGCTGTCACTGGTCCCTATGCACCTGATGTGACGCCTGCTAAGTATGAGAGGCAGGAGAACGGCTGTCTGAAGAGCAGGTCTGATTAAAATCCAGGCTCTACAGGGGAAAGAGTCAAGCTTCATGTTTTATATAGATGGCCCAGAAAGACACTGAAACTTTACTGGAGCTTTTTCTTTTTTTTTTTATTCTTCTGTGAAAAATTGTGACCTCAAGTGACATTTTATTTTCATCCACAAAGCTGCCGGGGTGGATGGCTCACAGCGTTTCATAGCTACTCAGAAAAAGATGTTTCCTTAACTTATTTGGGCACATCGGTAAACGTCAGTATTAGTACGTATTCCTTAAAGAATGTAAGGGAAACATTTACACTGGCAAACATGGTGTACTTTAAAAGTTAGAAAAATGTTTTATATGTCTTGGGGCCTTATGCTAATTGAAATCATCCAGCTACAATGTCATTTTGACCACTCCATTTTGGTAATAACAACAACTCTACGCATTTCTTTCACTTCATCAGGTCTTGTTCTACTGATGAATGTGAGATACAAACAGAAAACCACTAATTCCACAGAAGTTGCATTGAATTGCAACAGCCATGAGCATTTGGCACTACACCGTCAAAATGACAATCATAAAATATCCGGTCAATTAGTGGTGGAGGAAATAATGGCAGTCAGCATCAGGAAATTTGGCCTCTGTTAGGGATGTTTTTATTACAGATTTTCTGGCACTTTCCTGGAGGCCTCGTTGCTATCATCAGGTTCCCCTTCCACAGGCCCAGAAGGCTTCCTTCCTACCTGCGCAGCATTTTTGGCAAACCTGCTTTATTATGCCACGCACAACAGCATCATCTTCCAGGCAGCTGTGTGTGTACATGTGTGTATATAACGCTTATCTACATATTGACTCGGTTTAAACCCACACCCTTGTCTACCATAATAATTACACATCTTGTAAAAGGAAGTGCTCAATTCTTGCTGCACCTGAGGCGGGCAGCTGCAGGAGTTGCCCACTGGCGCCCAGCAAACACACCTCCGGCGCTGCCTGGTATCCAAACAGCTTCAGCTTACACCCACAGCCATTGCCTTCCGTAGTGTAATGGCGGCTTTCTATTAGACTCCAACAGAAAGCGCCAACGCAAAGCACGGGCAAATGTGTTTCAACCTATTGCAAGAACAAAGCAGTGCAGATAGGTTGAACAGGTAATAAAGACAGCGGGGGCCTGTTTCATGGTTGTCAACGAGTCAGACCACACACAGTCAATACTGCACACACCTAAATACATACACACCAACACACTACAAAGCAGTGGTGTGTGTAGTGACACAGGCCAGCCCAGGAGGTGTGTTTACATTTTGTGGCTCTCTGGACCTTGTTGTATGTGTATATAAGGATCTCTCCAAAAGGCCAGGCAGGTCTTTTCCAGCCAAACCACATTACTATTACTCACAACTGCCACAACATGTAATCAGAACAGTGATGTGGGTGAAAGAGGCCATATCCAGTTATTCACAACTCTCCCCAAAGTTCTCTCAGAGGAGGGCGTTCATTAGTCCAACAAATACATAATTTATGCAATCTAAAAAATACATGTGATCATGAATCAAACGGGGAATGAGAGACACAGAAACATTGAGGGTTCTCTAGTGATGCTGATTCTTTGTTTCGGCGAAAGTGAATACAGGTCAGGGTGTCGGAATCTGCCATACCAAACATGGCCAACTGCAACATTGTTGTTCTGCACCTTAGATGCCAGACCAGAGCCGAAGCCTGGGGACACTCCAGTCCAGATTAGCAGTAATCTGTGTTTATTACAAATATATAAATGTATTTTCTTTAAAACTATACTGATGTTTTGCAGAGACTTGATTCCTATATGATGTTATAATTTAGTGCATTGATCAATAGACCAACCTATAGTTTTATTATGCAAAATTCAGTCAGGCATATTTATTTTGGTGGACATGTTCATGAAGAGTGTAGCACTCAGGACACACGGGAGACTTTAGGTTAGAATGCCTGCCTGCCAAACACAAACCAAATACCATTTAGATTTCCAGCAGCATACGCTAACATCTAAAGCAGCAGCGCTGCTGTAGAAAATAGCCTTTATCCTCTCTCCATTCAGGATGGATAACATTCATGTGCATGGTGATGTCTGTATTCTGCTGAGATTATTTGTCAAAAACGCCTGAATTTCACAGTTAATTGGCCTCCCTAATTAGCACAGGATGTCTAATTCCCATTGCAGTCAGTGTGCTAAATGGTAAAGCTTTAGTCTGCGGATGCTGTTCCTTTTTTCGTCTGAGCAGAGAGACTCCCAGTGCAAGCCGAGCTACACTGTACATTACACACTCAATGATCGATTCTAAATCTTAATTAGGGAAACGACAAACAAGCAAGGGGACTTAATGAACTGTGTACCTTGTCAAACAGCTGGCTGATTATATTTATTGAGATATATGTTAAATTTAATGATTTGGGCAATTAACTGTAGACCCCTCTGTTAGGGACATGGAGGGGCCAGGGAGGCGGGCAGGAGGGCCACAGACCTAATGAAAAGCAGCTGACAAATATCGGTCATCCCCAGAGTGCTGGAAAAAGACATCAGTGGCTCAGAAAACCTTGTGCCCAGGATTAAAGATATTACGCAAATTTCACTCCCTTGTGTGCTTCTTTTGCAGTCATTTATGGTCCTGACTTATACTGCTCGGATGTTGTAAAGAGACATGAATCAGGCTCTCTCTGCAAAGCTGGGACTTCTTCCCATTTAATGATCTGAGATGTTCTACAAAAACAATACAGAATCATAACAAAAGATATCTAAAAGTGGGCACAGTCTTTATTATCAGCGTCTCGTTTTTTTCATGGCCATCCATTTCTAACTTTTTTTTCTAAATTGGTCAAATGGAAAGCACTGAAAAGCGAGGAAAAAAAAATTAAGCCGAGCCGAAAAGTGCGACTTGGATTTAATATTTTATAATTGCCAAGGGACATTCTAAGATCAATGAATTTTTGCCCGGGACGCACATCAGAAAGAGATGTACTTCAGTCTTTTTAGGGAACATTGGTCTATTTAATTCCAGTGTCTGATGCATGTGAAATATGCCTTCCATGGCCTCCTTCTTCTTCCCCGGGCACTGCTGCAGGCAGACATTACCACTTTTAATGGGCCGCCATGAGAAGAGGCAAGTCAGCCAATAACCCATCCTCACTAATGGATCGCCTTGTTTGTTCTCTTTCACCATTTTCTGAAGCTAATTTTAGATGTTCTGTTTTTCTGTTGAAAGACAAAATAGGGGACAATGCATCACAACAATATTCTAGCACAAAAAAAAACAATAAAAAGGAAAAAGTCTAACCGCTGAGGGAAAGGGAAAAAAACTGTATTATTCAAGTGATTCAATAAAAAAAGGAGCCGTCTCTATCGAGGAGAGTAGTTAGTGGTTGCTCATGAGGTTATGAGTGGTAACTAAAGTGTAACTGGGAGCCAAAACATGGCCTCTAACAGTGGGAAACTAAGAGGAAAAGACATTTCTGAGCCCTAAAGTAAAAAAGAGAATAATAAAGAAATAATAAAAGAGGAATAATAAGGGGGGCAGTTAACAGCAGTGGTGTTTAGGGTTGGCAATACCAGCTTACTGATTGATTTATCACCCGGCTACTAAACCAGTCAACATTATTTTCACTAGTGAGCAAGTCAATTTAAACTAAATGTTCTAGAAAAGAGTCCATGTTTTATCAAAACAAGATAAGTCTGTCGATGTGGATTACTCGATAAACACATTAAGCATGTTCTACCTTTGACAGATTTTGAAATATTTAATAAACTATTGTTAAATGGGTGACCTTTGCACTGCTCTCTTTTTTATAGCAATGGACCACTTAAACACACTATTTTCAACCTTTCGCTATTGCACAGTATTATTGAAATGTCAAGGGTTCACCTCCGATGTCATTCCCACATATATAACTCAAGAAATCAAGGTTATAAGTGCAGAGAGGCAACCGCTGCACTAGCATGTTTATCTTAAACAAAACATTCTGTTTTTGTAAGACAAATGGAAACTGCGAGCTGCTAGTGATAAACTATGTTGCAGTAAATGTAAAGATGGTGCTCCATTATTTAGTATTGACTTTCAAGCAGAGAGCTGCTGCTTACAGGATGCATAATAAACACCTCCACACTGAAAAGTCCTGATTCAGTTTCTGGAGACTCAAACTGAAAGTTGGCATTTCTGCCATCTAGCTGTAGTATTCTGCCTACTCTGTGTATATTAACACCTCTCCTCTGCCTTCTTGGCATTCTCCTGCCCCCCTACCAGCACCTAATGAAAGATCCTTTCCAGCTCTTTCTCCTTTCTTTCCTCAGGCTCAGACCTTGACAGCTGACAATGGAGCTGACATAAACTTACAGTCAAAGGAAAACAAACTTAAATACATTGCGACAAGAGAACGAGGTGCTCCCTTACAATGCCACAGTGCAGCTCTGCACAAAGCAATCAGGGTTAGATGTAACAGCAACGCAGGAGGTCCAATAAAAACGACAGTAAGTCACACAAAGACACAGGAGTTTCTTAAGTGAGCCATAACAGAAAGAACACTACGGGCTCTCCAGGGCTCCACCATGAAAGTTTCAGGGGCTCCATGTTGACAACTTCATTAGCAGCGCCCTCGCGCTAAAACTCTCCAGTCACTCGACAACATTATTACATGTTGAGGCTCAGAATTTGGGGGCCCAGAGTGTCCATCTCCTCCAGGATGAAGGAAACTCAGGCAAAGCAGTGATTGAGGCGTTTTCTGAGCCTTTCCCTATGAGTGGAGAATGCGTAGGATGAGGCGAGTGGGTTTTGCACAGCGCAGTATAACACAGCGTGGGGCCCAGGATGTTAGGCTGTCCCCACGTCCCTGGCCAGCAGGCTAGCTAGAGAGCCAGCCATTAACAGCTCGCCTCCGTAGCAGCGAGGCGGCGAGGGGGAAAAAAGGCAGCAAATTTCATTCTTCAGAAATTTAATTATATCAAGATTAACAAGGGAGGTAATTAATTTCTTTAAGATGGGTATCTTTTAAGTGCCTGGGGCTCAACTTTGTTGTCAAAACTGTATATCTAACCATTATTTCAGGGCAAAGTTTTAAAGGCAGGAGTGAGGCGGATCACTTCTCTGCCATGAATATTGAAAGAAGGTTTCTTATCTAAATAGCAAGATTACAGTGTTAAAACTAATGTGTAAATTTATGTACATATATGGAATTAAGATTTTTTTTAATAAGCAGCATTAATACATTTTAAATAATTGCCATATTTATTACCACAATTGTTTTATTAGTTTTTTTAAGAGTCCTTTTAGTCTCAGCCTGTTGTGGAGTGACATAGCACCCTTCATCAGGCCTCTAAGTAGGAATAAGGGTCATGCTGTCATATGAGTCAAATAGAGTTTGAAACACTCTTAAGATCAGGGTGATTAAATAATAAGAGCGAGCCAAAAGGTCCCTGAGCATGGTGGATTACTCTTTTATGTCTTTTCATGAGTTGTAGTAGAACATTTTAACTGAATGACCAAGGTTCTGGATTTCAGATAACCCATGTGAGTATGTTTGTGTCTGTATATCTGATCTTTAAGCCCCTTTCCAGGAATGAAGACTTTAAATCCTGTGATGCTGAGTCAAGTTGACAGTTACCAAGACCTACAGATATTCAAGTTATTCAAGACCTACAGATATCCAAGTTATTCAAGACCTACAGATATTCAAGTTATTCAAGACCTACAGATATTCAAGTTATTAAATGCACAGTATCTCTTCTGCTGTCTCGTTCTATACATTATTGAATTGATGGTCAGAGAGCAGGATACAAACATTGTATGTATGTGTATGCCTCGTGTGTGTGTGTGTAACAGTTTTTGAGTCACAGCAGACTGAAGGTTTCGAGAACAGAGTCGGTGGAACAAACAGGCTACTCTGAGATTCTCTTTAATTCAAACATGATGAACTCCATTCGTCTAAGTCTTGGGTCTCATGTCCCTGAATATTTTAATTCAAATGGTAAACAATTTAAAAATGTATGTTTTGGATACATGAAACATATGAATCGCTCTGTCAAACTGAAGAACTACATGTTTACATTGTAAATAACTCGGTTTCTAAACTGCCCAGTATCTTTATAAGAAAAATGTGCTTTTTAGCAACATCATACTTACATAACTCTACCGAAGCCAAAGGCTGTTGGATGGTCGTTTAGTACACTACTTTGGTGCAGGCTTACAGTAAATGTCACTTTCATTCCCTCTTGTGCAACCATGAGCAGATTTCTAGTTAAATGTTTTGACACCTGAAAGAAAGACATGGTCCCAAGAGGATACATTTGCATGACTTCTCAGTCTCAACTTTCTCTCAACTTTTTTATAAAGCCCTTCCTGCAAGTAAGGTTTTCACTAATTCTGTGAAATATCTACAATTATAGGATGTGTTAGCACTAAATTTGGTACATCCAGTACGGTTCCATGAGGATGGCACAAACAGACTTCAGTCATCCTTGAATTTCATGACGATTGGATGGTTTGCCATGAGTTTTGCTCAGAACCAATTCTAATCACTTTGTTGAACAACCTGGCTGTAATCTCATATGATCCTCATTGGTCATCATCATCATAAGAGTGCTGTGAAATACTTACATTACATAAACGATAAAAAACAGCAGCTGGTGTCATTTGTGTATTGGTGCTGTTTAATTGAAGCCTACTCTAAATATGTTTCATATGAATATTGCTATGTTCTGTTGTGAATGGGTCAGTTTCTTGTATTTCAGGTCATATGTTGTTCAATTTGTGTGAAAGTTTGTGCATTTCAGCGTAGAACTAAACACACATGGATAAATACATTTGAATGTATTTGTCTTTCAGGCTAATGATATAGCTAAGCTCTAAATGCTTTAACCCAGGGTCCATAGTGCATTACCCACCAGTGGTCCCAATGTACTCTGTATTGTGCAGAGGAAGTAAACTTGGCAAAGTGCACTGTGTTAAAGCTCTTAGAACGTATGGCATTTGGCCAAGGAACCCCTGCAACCATTCTGGAGACTCAACTCTGTCTCCTTTGTGTCCTCGCAGGAAATACAGAAGTGCCTTGAGAGGTAAAGTCAAACCAATATTACAATCTTCTTGACATTATGAAACCAATAGCAGCACCTCAGTGCCCTCTTTAATCATATTTATGTAGTATGTAGAGAAGTGTTCATTATAGCCTGATGTAAGAAATGCTAAAGTCTTTGCACCCATCTTCTGGTCCCGAGCTGTATTACTGTGCGGCGAAATAAATAAACATACAAAACGGCTAAGTTAAGGTTAATGTCAGTGTATCCATGGGATTTAAGACAAGTTTCCGCATGGTGAAGAGCAAAAGTGAAGCTTTGAAGTTTAAGAAAATTAAAAGCTGTCTTTTCTACTGTAAATTCCTATTATATTTTTGGACGTAGAGAGGAGTAAGAGAGCAGTAGAGGGAGGGATGTGAAGGCAGTGAGAACAGGAAGAAGCTGTATTCAATACTCATACCAGCTCATTAACTACCATGACTCCTACTGGACCAACAAGGACACATCACTTTTAAACCAATTACTATCCCCAACATATAGTAGGCACTGGGCAGAGACGGGGAAAAGATGGGAAGGAAAAAGGAGAGGAGGAGCAAGTGGTTGCCTTTACGCTGTCTGTCCCTTCAACTAGCACTCAGTTGGCCCCTTCTCCTTCCTAACCAAACAGCCTGGTTGGTCGTAGTCCTCTGAGTCCTGACGCCCCCGCCTACAGCTCCGGAACCCTCGTGCTCTGAGAGTTTCCTGTTTGTCTGGTTGAAGACCTGGCCGTTTTTTTTTTTACTCCCAGGCGGGATACTGGGAGCAACGTAAGAGGAGGAGGAGGAGAATGAGAGGAAGAAAAGCACAAGGGAGAAGGACAGAGGGGAGGTTGGCGGGGGAGAAGGCAAAGGGAGAGACACTGAACACTCCCGAGTTGGGATTGATTTACTTCATTAACCGAGATTACAAGTTTAACTTACAAACCAGAGGTCAAAATTTCTCATTAACAAGGGGACCGTGGAGAACCTCGGGGCTTGGAGACCACTCTTATTACTGACTACACATTTCAATCTGTCTTTGATGTTCCATGTCTGCCTTTCTACCCCCTCTTTTCCCCCTCCTATTTTTTGGCAGTGAGGTTGATTTTAATTGTAGCTATAGAACAGAGCATAGTTTGCCTGTAAGCCAGCCTCCACATCTGTAGTGAGTGCAGCTTTAGTGATATTGGGTGCAGTCCATAGCTTGGGGCTAATTTTAATGGTCCCCCCCCCTCCTCCCTCCTTCATTGGAGACTCAGATTGTTTTCCACGTGATTCCTGTTAATTTAGCTGGAGGAAAGGGCATCAGTTTTCCTTGTGCTTTTCCCCCTCTCTCCCCATGCCTCTCACTCTATTGCCTCACTCCTTCTTTCTGATCTACAGCCTCAAAGAAAAGAAGGTGAAATGAATTCAAATGGAAAAAAATAGACTGTGCTCACTATTAAATCGCTCGCCTACCTTTGTCCCCTTGCATTGCGCCTGGCCGAGGCAGATACGAGGAAAAGGCATGTGTGGCTGTACAAGCCGAGGCAATTCAGCTGCTATTGTCGCTTTTTTACGTCAACAAACAAAAGCTCTTCCTTTGATGTGATAAATGGCCTCGGTGGCGGGATGATAACTACGAGCTCGTAAATGTGTCAAGGATGTTTCAAAGCTGTGAGCATGTTTAACACTGCAGGACATCGTGCGATGAGGCACAGTTTAGCATCGCAGAGCCTTTAAAGCTAACCTAAGATGTACTTAGGGGTTTCTATCTGTTTCTCAAAAGTGAACAACACGAAAGCAACATAGTTTGAAAGGAGCAAACACGTAAAAATCAAAAGAGTGGAGATGAGAGAGTAAAGTGTTTCAATACTGTTGAATTGGGAAAGTCATTGTAAATAAAGCTCCGACAGATTTCCTCTTCCCTCATTTCAATGAGCTACAAACTATTTGAATCTTCTCTCTATAGATGAGTAATAGTTTAACATGTGGTTCAACAGTGTATATAACTCATACAGCTTAGGTACTGTTTGGTTGTAGCAGCACTCTATTGATAATAAGAGTTGTGCTACATCCAAAGAATTCAATTACATTTTGTAAAAGTTATTTTTTTGTGCTTTGAAAACACACTTGAAGTTAAGTTATTCTTTTCCCATATTTTAACACGTTTTCATCAGTCATCAAAGTATGTTTCTCCAGATCTTTAGGCTAATGCTTGGAGGGACATTGAGCCTTTTCGCACCCCCTCATCCACCTTCAGTTGCCCTTTGTCACTGCCCTCCGTCCCTCCACCTTCTTCAAGGAAGCTCACCCTTGACTTTGTGCTGAACTTCAAAAGCCTGTGTGTGCTGATTGGAGGTTTAAGGCTGCAGGACTATTGAGCCGGAGGGGGGGCGGTTGAGATGTGTGTGTGTGTGCCTGTGCGGCCCCTGCCTGTGCAGTGACCCACCGCTGGGGCCCGCAGCAGGCCCTCTTCAAGCGAGCCAGCCAGCAGCCCCAGCCATTGGCTACTTGGAAATAATCCACCCTGCAGAGCCCTGTAAGGCCCCCTTTGTTCCCTCCTGCAGACTAGATCAGGCTGGAGACAGACACTCCAGTCTTGACTGGCTATCAGTTTCACAGCCCCACGGGCATCCACATCCAGGCACAGGCCCAAGCCTGGCCGAGCCACCTTCAAATTAAAGGTGGGTGAAAAAGGTAGGTAGGGGTATGGGGGTAAGGTTTGAGGGGAATGGAGTGAAATTGTGTCACCTGAGTTCTGTCACAGTCCGAACATGGTGGAAAGGTTGTCTGATGAGGAAGAGAACAAGCAGGAGGGAAGGAATATTGAAGAGGAGGATTTGAACAGGAGCTGTGCCCCTCGGTGAGCAGAGTAGGATCTCAACAAGGCCATTATCTGGCTCCTAATTTGAGCTCTGGCACAGCACTGAAGGGCTGCCTTTGTCTGGGATTAATGCGGAAAGCTCAGGATGCAATGTCAGAGGGAAATAATCAGCATGGGCCCTTCATAACGTTGGCTGCTTGTGCTCCTGGCCAGGGCCCCCGGCTCATTTCTGTGGAGATGAAATCTATGACAAGCCCCTCAGTGAAGCTAAGAGCAGGCAACAGTCCAGTAACACCCACAGGCCTCCAGGCATCCTGTGACCCCCTTAGAAAAGTCACATTCACTTTGCTCTGGAGAAGGGAAAGAGAACGCTGCGGGCGCTTCCAGCCCATGTGAAATGAAGAAATGTGAGGAGGTGAAAACGAAGTGAAAATAAGTTAAGATTCCTCGTCCGCCCCCACTGCAATCACTCCAGAGGAGGGGCACGCTGCGACTTCAATTCATTATGCCCCTATAATTAAACATGAACAGGACATTAAACAAAGGGATTAAAAGAGTTAAAGAAAAAAAGAGAAGTACTCCAGCTTAATATATATTCATGTTTATGTTGTGTAACTGCATTTGGGAGAGCAGTTTGAGGAAGCAGCTTTTCTTTTTTTTTTTTCAATGCGGCAGAAGGTCGCAGGCTAATACCCATCAGGGTAAAACATTCTGAAAGAGGTTGGCACTGAACTCAAGGACCAGAAGTAATGCTTTTATTTTGTTATTTATGCTTTTTTACCGAGTGCATTACTATGCTCCTCTGCAGCATATTGCTGCTTAGCGAAGGATGTGAAGATGCAACTCGATAAGCAGGTTATTAAAATGACCAATTGACATTCAAAATTCAGCCTTATTTTTGATTCATCATATTTACGGATGAATATGTGGAATTTAAAATGTTTTCCTCTGCTGCCTAGAGGGAAATGTGACTTGGTACAGAAAGTGTGCATGACTTCATGTATAACCCTCTGCTGAGAAAATATGATACTCAAATCACTGCTGGGTCCTCAAACAGAACACATTCTTTTATATGAACACAGTTCAGCTTAGTAAAAAACAGACCAGGCACGTCACCATGTTCCTACTATCTCTGTCTCATTCAAATGACATAACCACAAGTGGATTATTTGACAGATTTGTAAACCTGGCTTTTGCTTAACTGATGAAACATGAAGAGGATGTGTGGTATCAAGAATGCAATGCCTCAAAAATGAATCCAAGGGGAGAACCATCCAAAAAACAAACCCACCTCCTGCTGCCCCCCCAGAAAGGCTCATGACTCCAATCCTAGATTTAAGACGTGCTCATCTTCATCAACTTTGTATGAGGTGATACTAATAATACACGTACACACAATCAACTCAGTATCTGCGGGAAAAAGAATGCCAACATGTAAATGTAATCCCAAAAATGTTAAAGAAACGTTTTAAAGTCAAAGCCAAGACATCTGCTTCTTCTCTTATGAGTTTTTAAAACTAATAGGTACAGTAAGATGTAATAATGCAAGTCAATAATACCCCAACAAGGTCTTGTTAATGAGCTCAACCACAGATTTTGACTTCTCTATTTCTCTTAGGTCGTTCTCGTGTATGAAGTCCAGTGGACTCGGTGTGATTCACGGGTGAAGTTACAACATTGTTGCATTTTTCATTTGGTTTGCTTTGCCTTCACACTGCTCTTTGTCAAGTGCACAAAAGCCTGTCAAATATTGTGTACCTTAGTCGGCCGCCCCTAGTTGAGGCTGTAGCTCCCGTCAGTGGTTTCTGCCATCTTGCCTAATGCTGAGCTATGAACCGGTTGTAAACAACAGGACAGTGGAAGAATGGCAACCCACAGTTTGTCAGTATTTTGATCTATAAAATGGAGATAAAATGATGTTGGCTGTGTCAGGTTAAATTCAGCACCGCCATGTGGACACTCAACAGCAAGAAGGACTGAAAGCTGGTTGTTGTTAGCAATGCTAATGTTAGCCACTTTCGGCAAACCCATTTGCCATTTACCGTTTATTCTAAAATATCCGGCCAAAGCCCACAATGCACTGCTGTTTGGTTCACGTCCCTCGTTTGGTTCCAATCGCTTTCTCACCTACAGCAAACCAAACTCTGGTGCACCTGCAAGTGAACCAAGTGAACCCAGCTCTGGTCCGTTTTGAAGCGGTTCTTTGGTCTTCACCAGAGACAGTTTGAGAATTCACACCACCCCACACCAAATGAACTATCAGTGACAAAGCACACTAGAGTTTGTTTCAAACAGACCAAACAGCTCTGGTGTGAATGCTTACTAAGCAACGGAGCAGGTTATTCCCCCCACTATTTCCTTTCTTACACTTTGCTGACCTCTCATATTGCTTGTTCTGCGCTCTAAATGTTTGCTTGAATGGAAGTATTTCAATTAGCTCATCATTAGCTTTTGTCTTTAATGATAAACTATTGGTATATTCATTCGTGGCTTTGTTTTTGTATTTCAAGTCATTCTCATACATTCTCGGAAAACACACCAAAAAAAACACAACATTTCTCTAAAAGAACAAATTACAGAAAAAAAGATATCTAAACACAGAACATTTAACTAAAAACCACATTCAATACTTTGATACTTTTCTGACCTTCCTCCAATCTGAATTTTTGTCCTGTGTTTTGTCCCTCAGCGCCTCCGTAGTATTGTGTAGTGATAATCCAGTAATCTGATAATTAAATATACGTCTCAGTGTGCTTTAAATAAACTTCTCTATCCTACTCTTACTTTGTATAGACAAAACGACACATGTTCATGTAGAAAAAGATTTGTATCCTCTCACTCTGTTCATCTCAGTGAGAATCAGAGCCCACAATATGTCAAACTGTCAGTGTTTCCTACATGACGACCGAAGAGGCAGCCAAAGAGAAAACTATTAGAGAGGTCAGGGTCAAACTCCCGAGGGGACATTTATTTGTATTTCCAATCTGCATCTGTATGTCTTCTTATGCATTCTGACATCTTGACTTAATTTCAAACGTATTATATAACATGAAACCATTAATCACTTAAAGCATGCAGCGCCTTCTTTCAAACCAGTGTAAAAATGTTTCTGGTTGACCGAAGAGGTTTTTTTTTGTGTGTGTTGGAAGCTCCCCTTAAAAATATAATGATCTGTAGAAAGGAAGAACTTAAAAGTAGACAGCTACATGATCCCTTCCTCCAACAAAAGAAGCAGCTTGTTAATCAACCAGCAGTGACTGAAAGGTACAGAGAGTGTGACAGTATAGATTGATTTTTTAACAGTGTTGCATTGAACATTGGTTTTGCTGTTAGAGTGACAATGATGGGATGATGTTAGGGATATGTGATGTCATCTTCAAGGCAGATAAAACAAACTAGAACTTTTTTAATCTGAACCAGGCCCAACAAAAATGGCAGCAATCACATATCACAGATACAGGTTTAGTGGTATTCACAAGCTATTTTTATGTATCAAACGATCTAATTGTGCTCGGTATGAGCTACATTATAACTGTCCGTCTGCATGTTAGGCAGCGAGAAAATCCAAACTGTGCCTGACTACAATCTCCATCTACAACACCACAGCACTGTACAACATGGATTTATTGATCCAGGAGTAACGCTGGTGAATGCACTTGTGTTAATAAAAATACAATCTTACAACCACCGATTGTTCAATTCCTGAAAACCTTGACTTACAGACACATACAACGTTTGTATATTTTTTGAGGAAAGTGAGTAATGTACAACCTTAAATCACCACATGGTAATCAGATTCAAGAGAACATCATGTATTTCAAACAAAAAACCTGTCTGCCTCAGGAGTCAAAACTATTTGACCAGCAGCTCAAATTGGAAACAACAGCTTTACCTGAAGTTATGGACTCCCATTTCATATTCTCTGTTTTGCAGATAATTATTCAGTGACTCATGTTTTGCATATTTAGCAAACCTTCCTATTTGAACTTGGACATTCAGAGATGACAGAAAACATGAAAATTACCATGAAAGCTGTTTCAACACACACAGAAATTACTGTATGCAAATATGAGCAACACTTCACTTTGGATTTCTTCATAAAATGTTCTGGTTGGTGAGCTGTCATTATATCAACTTATACAGTATTATCTGTTGGTAGGAAGGAGAGATGTATTTAAAATGAAGATCGAGTTCTGATTAACAGACTGTCCAGTGGAGTAACGTGTCCCTTAAGGGTTACCATAGGTGTGTATGAGGAATAAAGCTCAAGCTGTGGCTGGACGAGTTATACCTCTGTGTACCGTCCATTATTTTCTCATTAAGTTCACCAAGTCTGGCAAACTCTGAAAGCTCTGTTACATCGGTAGCAGCCATGGTTCTTTTCTGCTGGCTGGTTAGAGGTTGTTTCTGCCGCGCCGCCACCATTCATGCAGCTTAGCTTCACCGGAATAGCCAGTTGGCTAACTTGTTGAGCTTAGTGGTATGACGCTACATATTTGTGAACATGTGGTGCAGAGATAAAGATCCTTCTTAACCCGGCACAAGGACAGTGGAGTGTCATGAACGTTTTTGCACGGCTGTTATTATTATGTGGCGCATTCTTTTTCAGTAGGTTTATTTTTGTAACGGCGACACAGGGACAGTTCTAGATGAGGGGAAGACGTATTTAACAGATTGTCCTGTATTTGCTTTTTTAGAGAAATGTGTCCCTTGAGAGTTACCATAGGCTGCGGTAAAGCTGTTGTTCTTGTTGCTGTTATCCATCTGATTGTGTACATGTGTATGATGGATACAGCTGAAGCCGTGGCTGAAAAGGTTATTCATCCATGTCATGTTCTTTAGTTTCTTTTTAGGTATTACCAGTTAGATGAAAACAGAAAGCTTGATTACATTTACAAATGCAAACAAATCTTTGCTCACCTTGTAGCCTTTTCTGGGATCCATTTATATCAAAGTTTGGGAACAATGATTGGCTTTGAAATTATTGCTTTTTTGTTGTTGTAGCTGAGCAGACTTGAAACATCTCCCTTTGCAAGCCCGTATCCACGATCTGTTTCTATTTTCACTGTTATCAATGTATCACATGCATTAGAAACTTTTGGGATGGTGATGACTTTTTTAGGTATAATTCTATTCCTCAGGCGATGCCAGTAAAACTTGAGAGAGACCACAACATAAACGAGTGGTCTTATATTTCATTTTTATGGCAAGAGATTATGATATAAGCTGGATAGTGGTCAAAATATTTCACAACATTAAAGTCCACATGTGAGTCTAGTTCCTACCTCGGTCCCTGATGGGGTGGCTCCTGGTGAATCCATTTTACGTTTTTTCCGGGGTCCGATGGCGGCTAGTGCTGTAAGGTTGGCGTCTCGTTGCCTCATCTGAGCCAGTTCCTGTTGTTGCATCTGGTGAAAAGAACACAAGAGTTTAGAATATAACAGCAACCATGACACAGTATCATGTGATGTAGTCATACATTCAACTCTTTGGGTGATTATGTTGAGTCTAACCAAATAATTGACTTTTTTGATCCATATTTACGACCTTCCATGTATCTTTCAATCTGTATGATGTCCTGTGGCTTTGAAAGTAAGGACGCCTGAAACATGTATATTACATACTGTATATTCCCACCATAGACAGTTGAGAGTGAATGTGCCTGGTTGTTCGTGACTCCATATATTAGCCCTCAGATTGTCTTGAAACTGTCCAGGGTGCACCACGCCTCTTATCAAATTTAATTTCAAACCTTGATATATTCTCAAAAAGACACTGATGTTTCCCTCATTTCCAATGTCGCAAATGACAGTTGGATTCATGTAAAGCCCCTTGTGACCCAAAATGGGACAATAACTCGTAGCAACATGAATGACCCAAAAAAAAAATATTTTTGATTTTTTTATTCGCAACCAAATGGTCACATTTGAGTGCTGTTATACCTTATATATGGATGATAATATAGAAATGTGGTGGGATGTAATGAAGAAAGATCACATCTTCGTCCTCTGATCTGTCCATTCATGGATTGTATAAGCCTTCCTATGCCAAACAAAATGGAAGCCAGTTGTCAGCCATTAACAGAGCTTTCGTCAAAGACCAAGTCTGTGTGTGTGTGTTTGTGCAGTCACATGGTCCCATTGTGGTTTTTGCAGTTTGTGATATAAAAGGGGGAGGTTGTGTGGAGGCACTGCCCGAGGTAATGTCATGTCTAGCTGCAGGGCAGAAGGGTAACCCAGCGTCGCTGGGAGCTGCCCTTTCTATTGGGTGGATGTGTGAGGGCCTGGGGCCATGGCACAGAGGGTGTCAGCACTCTCTCTAACATGCAAACACACCCACACCCACACCCACACACACACACACACACACGCACACACTCACATGCCTATCAATCTTGGCCACAGCACAGGGAATGCCTACCCACCAGCTTGCCTGCGTGCCTGCCCGCTGGGGGAGAGAGGCCCGGGTTGAAGCGAACAGGGACAATCAATGTGCGCTTTCATGTCTTTCATGTTCTTTTATGTTATCTCTCAGCATGCGTTTGCTGGGCGCTGGTGTTTGTGCGAGGCATGTATGTTGTCTGATCGAGGGAAAATTTCATGTTACTTTCAGAAGGCGCTCTTTAAAAGGTTGCTTTGGTGTATAAAGTCTGATCTAAAATGTGCATGCAGTTCCCTCTGATTTTTTCCCTAAAAGCCCCGATGGCAAGGCATGCCCTTTAGGGTGTTGCCACTTCACATTTAGCACAGCGGAACTGTTGAAAGATTCAAACACGCTGACAACACAGAGCAGGGGAAGTAATAACAGTTGGAGCAAGCAGCTGAATGTCAAAAGCACATTTTTTTGTCCATTTCTCAAATGAATGCTGTGAAAATATATATTTAGTAATTAAAACACTAACCAGAAAACATTGGTATAGAAATGATTCCAGCAGCATCGGGTTAAAAATCATAGATCCTAATTCTGAAATTGGACTAGTAGTGTATAAATGGGTGAACTGGGGATCTTTGCTGGATGTAGTAAATAGGAAGAAGATGATTTCTGTCCCTGTCTACATGATAAATGTAGCATTCATGTTATCAATGCTAACCTTATTAGGCTATGCCACAAACAACACATAAATCTCTTCAGGCGTGACCTTAAAGAATCCCTCAGCAAAAAAGAAAATCTGGGAGAGAGCAATAGAGGAGAGAGAGAGAGAGAGAGAGAGAGAGAGAGAGAGAGAGGTCCGCTGTCTCGCTGATGGCACCAGGATGCCGGCATCACTGCCTGGCAGTTGGCACCAGGCATGGGCTCCCATTGCCCACAGCAACTGCCTGCATTTTCAGATTTATGACTGTATGATAAATGAAGACTTCATTTGACCATCTGCATCCCTCCAGTCTGCGTTTCCCATCAGTACAGAGGCCGCCATGACACAGGGAGACTGATTTCAATCTGGTGCCACTGTGCCGACTGTACCTCCCTTTATTGAGCACGCAAAGATACAAGCTAGAGTTGGACCAGGCTTTTTCTATCCAGAGTTGTTTTAGCTAACATTTAATTCAAACATTAACATCTACGGACACAGGTCATCAGAAACAAGCGTCGAAGGCCAATAAAGTAGAACGCAGTTGCCACGAAGGAGTGAGGATACAAAAAGCCTTCAGAACAGTTTCAGTCCTCAGATCGTCCTCAACTGTCCTCAACTGCTCAGGGGTAGTTGACATGAGGTCATGAAGTAGTGGTTATATTCACTGGTGACTTTTCTCTCTGTTTTCATTTGAGATGTTAAGCAGATATCTTTTTAAGAACGGTATAATCATCTTTGTATGTGATGTTCACTTAACATTTGGCCTACCTGTTACAGATTCTGATACCTGGACATGAGTGCTACCAGCCAATACCAAGTATACCTCTGACAACAGCTGGATTAAAATATATACTGTATATATATATATATATATATTTATATATGTATTGTTTTATGGGAAAAGACTGATTTCTAATTGCTGCTGATTTTTATGTGTGACAATAGCTGATGGTATCTGATCAGTGCACTGGCTGACATTCTTGCTGAAACCTGTTACCATACATTTTAAGCATTATTGGCACAGCTATAATCTCTGTCTTTGAGTGTAACATGCTGTAAGTATATCTGAAATTTGATTGTTTTGATAGTTAATGATTAGGCAGTGTCAGACACTAATCCATCTTTTTAACAAAGAATCCAAAGTGTTGGGGCGCCGGTAGTCTCGTGGTTGGAGCCCGGTCCCAAGTACATAGGCTGTAAGTCCTCCATTCGGGCAGTCCGGGTTCAGAGCCGACCTGTGGCTCCTTTCCCGCTTGTCATTCCCTACTCTCTCTCTCCTTTATTTCTGCCTCTATCCTCTGTCCTATCTAAAGGCCAAAAAAAAGCCCAAAAATAAACCTTAAATAAGTGTGATGTACAATAAAGAACTGCCCTCTCTACCTCTTGGACTAACCTGTCGGCAACATTAAGCCTTAGGTACAGTCACAGGCAGAAACTGCAAAGGTCACTACAGAGATTCATCCCAGACTGGAAGAATAACCAGCTGGCAGAATGCATACATTTGCCAGCTCCAATCAATGGTACCACATAAATATCTGTTGTTCCAGAGCCACGTAAATACCAGTGCTTCCAGTCTGCCTGTATGCCCTTTTAAAGCAGGGGACTAGAACTTGTAAAGTCAAATTATTGGCAAAGGTCAGGAGATGTAGAACAATTTCAAGATACCAAGCAGAATCAATCTACAGCTTTGTTAGAAAGAGGTTTCAGTCTCGATACAAAAAGCACAATGTCGAGGGACGATGTCGAGGTTAACGCAGAAAATGGGAACGTTTACATTTCAGGGGAAACACTTGTCGCAGTTGCACAAATCTCTCTTAAAAAAAAAAAAGTTGAAAGCTCTAGTTGATGCATGTAAGTGAATAAAACGTAGGCATGTCAATCTGATACTGGTCAGATAGCAGCTCATATTCATCAAGGCTCTAAGAAGGACTCCTAATCTGACATAAAAAGTTTGAGAGCTGCTAGAAGGACCTTTAGGTTCGGCTTCAGCACACATTTGTTTTCATTACATTATGTACAATTCATTTTGATTACATAACCTCTCTTATCATGCACATGACACACACTAACTAAAATGTATGCACCAACTTTAAAGCACTTACAATGAACAATAAGTCAATGAAGTGACTTGATTTGAAACCGAAGATGTAACCTATCCATTTGAGCAGGAAAGAATGTTTTTCAAACAAGGCACGGCATACCCTTTTGTGTTTTTCTGGTAACAATCAGTTGATTAGAACAACATATTTTATGTTGACCAGTGGTAACATTTCTTTGTGCAGTTTAAGTAAATTAAGGCAAAACAAAATTATTTTAATGTGAGGTGTTATTTGCCAAAAGCAAAACAGCTAGCATGCAGTACCCTGCTTGTCCTCTGACAATGTTTGTGGTGGATTAGGGGTCCATGAACATCAAGAGGACGGTAACCAATAATCGAGAGCTTACAGAGCATGAAAAAAACTCTTTTCTAATGCATGGCTGATCGTTTTCTAAGTTAGCAAAGACTTTTTAGCACTGTGTCCATCACCGAAAACCCGAAAAGTCCCATGGGATGACAACAAACAACCTCATTAAAAAAATGAAAACGGTACATTAACATTTTGTTTTTGTTGATTTGTTGCGTTGTTACATCAAATTTAGGATTCGTTTAAACGTTTCTGCAAATTATTAGCTTTGACAATTGTATTACCTTAAATAGCTTAAGTCATGAAGCAAAAGCTTAAGTCATTTTCCTCACCTAATGCAGTACAAGTTCAACTTCCAATGTGATGCTTGCCCCGCCCACCTATGTGACATCAAACCAATAAGGTCATGTCCTTTTGATAAAGTGGTATCACAGCTAGGGAAAATAAACTTTTACTTTTCATGTATCAGGTGAGAAAATAAACCCTGTATTGTCCTACTGTCCCAATCCACCTTATGCCCCACCCACCCTGAATTCACCCTAAGTATAAAAGTGGTCAACTCTGTGTTTTCTACAAATATTCCTGTTATGTGCTGATTAATAATGATAAAGGTTCTTTGTGACAAACATCAGGTTCTATAACTTCCACCACTTGCGTATTCAAATGATGACTCAATCAGTGGTCTGTGCTGTTTTTTTGTTTTATACTAACATGCTTTGTTAAGCAGAAATAGAAAAACAATAAAACGTGCATGATTTGGTCATAAGTGAAAATATGAGTTATTTTTGTCTGTCTCAGTTTGGCTTATTTAGTTAAATGTTTGAAAAGGTTGCCTAGCTCCAAACTCTGCTCCATTAAAGATTAGTAAGAATGTCGTTCAAGACCTAAATAATAACTGAGGATGTTTTTTTTTTCTTTTCTCAAGATGGAGGAAACTGCAGTATGTTCCCATATGATGCAAAAATGTCCAAAGTACGGCAAGAAGCTCAGAGCAGTCTGACATGCCTGGAGTGAAGAGAGGGATGAGCTGCAGGAGCCATGATGGCCAACCTGCCACTCTCCATTTCTGCTGTTTTTTAACAAAGGCTTTTCTCTCCATCTTGCCCCCCCTCCCTCCCTCCTGGCCTGAGGGGCTGCTCGCGGCCCCCCAGACGCTTACAGACAGATGTCCTTGGTAGAGCAGAACACGCTCTGCTTGACGTCACACGCAGCTACGGGGGCTGTGAAGGAAGCTAAAGGGCTCCCTGCCCTGCAATGTCCTCAGAATAAAAGACAGACCATGGGTTCGGTCTCTTACCCTCCCCCTATAAGCTCTGGTCAACAGGACACAGCAGGGGCGTCTTCATATAGAGAAATAACAAATGTCACTTATGGTGAATGCTGATTTGTCCTTAAGATATTTGGTAGGATACATAAATTCTAAGTGGAAATCAATTTACAGGACTTTAACCTTTAGACTGGCGGCCTTTATGTTGGCCTGTTGAAAATAATGTTTGGGATTTCTTGGATCAAATGATAAACTAAAAACATGCTGTATTACTTTACTGTTGAACTCCTAATATAACGTGTTTTTTAGCACAGTACTGAGATGTTCATGTGCTGTTTGGAACATTGACACAAAAACATGTTAACTTTCTTCTTGGTGTTACGAAACCAAACAATCAGTTTTCAATCAGTTTAACTCAGTGTGAAGCTCTTCTTTGACAACTCTACTCATACAGTATAAATAAACACTAACAAGTGTCACATTAACACCAATAATAATCTGATTCAGCATCAGCAGTCGGAGAGAAAGTTTGGAGGATGAGACCTGTCGAGTCCAAACAGACAGAAACAGTGATTTGATTCATGCCTTTGATAGATGCCTGAAATAAGGTATGTGGTAAACACAAGCTGAAGAGATTTTAATGTTTTGTCTACAACATAAAATACATCTGGAAGTGCCCAACTTATGGATTCTGAAGCTTTTTTCATGTCTTGCAAAAGGCGGTTGCTAACAACTGGCTAACCAGGACAACAGAGTTCATCGATTACATGCCGAACATGGAAACTCATCCACTGGTTTCAAGCTTAGTGGTGGTGACTCTGAAGTCAGTCGTCCGTGGGGTAGTTTCTGTACAGCCTAACATTAGCTTTTAACTTTTGCCGATTGGTTTACACATCAAAAATGATAAAAGTAGTGTTCATTTGTGAAGATTGTATAAGTGAACAAAAAGCAAAAGTGTCTCAACTTTTTTTCACCACAGAGCTTTCTTTAAGGTCGAAAAAAAAAAAAGGCTTTTTGTTCGAGGGAACCGGCACAATGATTACTGCCAGGTTGGCTTAAAAAAAGTACTTCATCCCTTCATACTGCATAGAAGAATTAGAACATGAGAAACAACCTCTTAAAATACAAAATGTGTTTCTTATGAAACTGCATATCAAATAACATTGGTTCATTTTAGAATAGTTACTCTATGTGTTTACATTAATCAAACCTGAAATCTTTTATTCTCCCACGTAGACACGTCAGCTAACAGGGAGGGTATTTATCTCCATGTTTTATCACATAAAAACTTAAAAATTCATTCAGCGTTTTAAACACTACATTCAAATGCCTCTTTATTGTGTTAGTTTCCCAATCCTACCTATGTGAGTGTGTACTTTTTCCTTATGTGTTTTATGTTTGTCTGTTATCCATGGATCTCATTCACCTGACACCCACATGGCCGACATTACGTGAACATCTGCGAGCTGCATCTTGAGGCCTTTCTTCATGTGAATTGCCTGGCAGATAGTTTGCTGCAGGGAGAAGGGCCATTTGCACTAACCAATCAGGTTCCGCTTCTCCATCTGTACTCAGACACCACAAAGAGACGAGTTCAGCCTCAAACTGCTAATGGAGGCGAGTCTTTGTGGTGAGGCGGGATAGAGATAACGTAGGACGTCATAAACATTACTTCATAATTACACATGGCAGCTGTTCTCTGGAGAAAATATAGAGGGAATGTTGAATTTATACTTAAAGATATATATGTTTGTATGGTACACGATGTGCTGCGAGCCGTCATGATAAACTGGCATCAAAGGTATGAAGCTGCACTGTTTGTATTTAATGTTTAATATATACAGGAAGTAGAAGAGGTATATCCCTGGATCCAGCACAGTATGCTGTATGTTAGTGTAATGAATCATATAATATCCCTTCCCTTAGTTATCATACAAAATAACTTGTCTGCACATTTCTACTGATACGATTGTTTTTAAATGACATATCACAAAATAGTCAAGATTTTAAAAAGTGCATAAAAATCGCTTTGCAATTCTGTTTCATCCCCTTTTTTAACTCACAAAAATCCCCCTAAATATTCCATTGAATCTGTTTATATCATATTACCTATGGAGATCCATTCAAAACACATGCATGAGCTAATAGGCTTGGCTCTGAGAGCGCCATTTCCTCTGAAGCTGAGTATGTCAGAAGCGTTTCTGGGGCCAAGGACCAATTATTCAGAGCCCTGAGCTGTCCCTGGAGCTAAGGTCATTATGTGAGTGTCACTATCATGACCCTACGGTTCCTCTTCATCTGCAACTTATTTGCAGGAATTAAACTGTGCAAGGGGAGACTGTGAGGAAAAGTGTGGATACATTGAATGTGTCTTAAAGACTTGATGCCTTAACTTCGGAGCAAGTATTATTTTTATAAATAATAACATTTGCACTGCACATTTTGCCAAGGAAGAGAGTTTAATGAAGGAACCTGAAATCAGTGCTGAGCAGACTCTGACGGTGTTTGAGCGGAGCGTCGGGAGGAGAGTAGTGATCATTAAAAATACTGCTTATCTAAGGGGAAATTTCCTACTTTAAATGTTCTATCGCGTTGTCTCATTCTATGCCGACATGCCTCGTCTAGCAGGCTTCTATCCCCTGTCTTTCTTTCTTTTTTTTTTTTTTAACATTTAGATTCACCGCTCGTCACCTTCTATTGATCACGCCTAATTTGCATCCAGGAAAAAGATGAGAACTCAGATATTCACACTCCGAGAGAGGACGATCTCAATGATTTATTCATTTCCAAATCAAAAAAAAGGAGTGAAAGGAAGGTAGATGAGAAGGGGGAATCTTCATAGGCAGCAGGCGACTAGCAGGCTCTGAGGCTGGGCTCCTCTTCCCCACACCGCCCCCAGGCACATGGTGTGCAAGTCCTCCTAATTAACAAGGTGAATCATGCTGCCGCTCTCTAATTAGCCAACATGACAATCTAATGGAAACATGCAGGCCGAGCTGGCACACTAAGCATCACCTCACAAAGACCCCCGGTAACTGTCCTTCCCGTATGGATTCGACAAAAATGACACCTCAGATTTTAAAAGGAGAAGAAGAAAAAGAGGTGGGGCGGAGTGGTTGAGGAGAGTGTGTTTTTGGGAGAGGTCAGAAGGGAGAAGCTAGCTGGTGAAGGTGAGGGTGTTTTTCTCCTCTGCCGTCTTCTGTGCGAGGTGTTTGTTGCCTAATTGAAACGTGTCCTGCCTCCTGCCTCCCTCTCACTTATATCCCAGGCAGAGGAGGCTGGCACCTCGCCACCAGCGTAGCTCAGCATGCCCAATTCCCCTGTCGCTCGAGTCCCAAGGAGTGCTCTGGCTCACAAAGAGAAAAGTGAACCTACAGGCTTGTACAGCGAGGAGACGAGTCGCTATCTCCCTCTGAGGCAAAAAAAAAATCTCCTTTTTTGTTGTTTTCCTTCTCATTACAGCACTTTGTAATATTCGAAAACACACAGAAACACCAAAGGTACTTTTAAAGCCAGCTTCTTCTTCTTTTTTTTTCTTGTAATATGTCTTGAGGTGAAGAAAAAAAATCTCAAGTTGAGAGTACCGACAACAAAGCAACAAATAAAAAGAAGGTTAGTGTACTATTTAGTCGCCTGCACTTCTTTAGGATCTCCATAACGGAGCTGTCTCATGTGAGAATTCAATTGACCAACTCCTTGTTCGATCTTTCAAAGATCACAGACGTCCGGATGAAATGACACGAAAAAAATCACAACCTGCTCGACTTGTGCATAACCTGATTTGTTAAAAATAGAGTGGAGTTAAAAAATCTTTCCACCAATGAAAATAACGTTATTCTCCTCACAATCACGCAGGCTGACCACAAATGCTGTTGCTCTATTCATGATATGAAGGTATTGTGTATCTGCAAAGCCAGAAGACAAGAATATAACAAGTATGAACTGGGACGCACAGAACAGCAGGAATTCTCTTTGAAAGTCAGCACAGCGAAGGCAGAGAACGTGGAGGAGGGTAGCAGGCTTTCTGCCCTCAGGCCTGCCTAATGGGGGAGAGCGCCTCTTTGAGCAGAGCAGTTTTGCAGAGGGCCAGAGGATGAGAGCCTCTGAACTTGGAGATATAACTGGCCTAATAAAAAAAAAACTAAGGGGCTGCTACGTTGTCCTCTGACATGGAGGAGACTCTCTTCTCTGGAGAAGTGTGAGGCACCGGTGGATGGAGCTTCTCGGTGTGGGTGGATTGATTTCCAGCCCCTCAATGACCTGGCCACTTGTGGAGGGATGCCAGGCCAATCAAGACACATGCATGTGTGCATTAAAGACGGGCACATAGCAGCCGAGCAAAAGGGTTGTAATTTAAATAACACGGAAAAACCTTGATGCAAACAACTCATTATTAAGTGAGCAAAGAGGCAGAATATGCAATAGTGCAAATGTCACCTGAGTAGAGTCTAATTCCTCTGATAGATCATGAAATATATGTTGGTACAGGCGGGAAGGATGTATAACTGTAGGCTTTTAATTGGAGACATGGAAGGTTCAAAGTTTAGCTTGGGCAGAATTAATTTAGTCGAGGTTCAAGACATTTCAAGCGATGATGGTGGGTCAAAACGGGCAAAAAAATATTTGTGCCTGAAGAAAAACGAAATATAGCAGGAAAATTATTCCAAATGAAAATTTTCTGGATTCATTTTTTGTATGCCTTTATTTAGAGAAAGGAGAGTACGTAGTGTCAGAAATCGGGGATAAATAGAGAGAGAGTCGGCATGTGAGAAAGGAGCCACAGGTCGGACTCAAACCCGGGTCACCACAGCCTCCGTACATGTGGTGTGCGGACTAACCACTAAGCTACTGGCGCCCAATACTTGACTGATTTGAAAGCCAAAAGAAGAGCATGAAAGCATGTTAAACTAAAAAAAAAAAAAAAAAAACTTTAAATGCTTTTTGGGGTCCTTAACAATCTGGTATAAATTGGCTGCACGGGGGAAATATTAGTGTTTTTTGGATGACATGGTTTGCTTTAGCAGCTGAGCTTGTGGCCATCTTATGTCCAACCATAGTACCACATTTGTCTTCCCCCCTCTTCCCTTGTCTCCCTTCTCCTGTCCCTTGCTCGGCTCCTCTTCTCCAGTTCACTCGTTTCCTGTGTCCAGTTGTGCCTGCAGACGCGGTTGCGATGATGAATCTGTGGCTGCAGTGTGTCTGTGTGTCTGACATCGTGATGTATCTCTACTGGCCTTAACTCCCTCTCTATCTCTCTCTCTGTCTCCCCTCTTTTTTACCCCCCCCCCCCAAGTATCATTTTCTCTCCATCTCTTTGTCTTTGGCTCCCTGTCTCCTTCAGTTTCTCTCTCTCTCTCTCTCTCTCTCTCTCTCTCACTCTCGGTGACGAGGCATTGCCTGGCCTCCTGCCTCTGTGATGAAACAGACAGAACACACACAGACTCACCACCACCAACAATAACAAACAGGAACTCAGCTCCACGATTTGCCCATTGATTTTCACTGGGGGCATTTTTGAAATAGCCCATCTGACCTTTCGGCCAAATGGTGGAGAATGGGGGAAACAGAGGTGCTAGACCGCTCTGCCTCTCTCCCTCTAACAACAAAAAAATCCCTGCCAGTGTATACCTGAGCAGACTGCTCTGCAGGTCACATGGTTTCGGGTTAGATTTATGTTGCTAATATCTATATATTAACAGGGGGGGGGGGGGGAACGCTGTTTATTTTGGTATTTTGGGGTCTAATATGGAACTGAAGTTTATTCTGAGACAGACCATGCAAGCAAAACCTGAAGGCCTCATCTTCTCAGGAGAACAAATCTGTCATAATACTGTGAGATATGTTTGCATCAGAGGTGACACAACAGGAAGACACAAACTGCTAGTATGCATGAATGAGCTCAAAGAATGTAAAGAAAATAAATCTGCCTCTGAAAATCAGATTTTCCTTATTTTCAACTGCAAACATTTTGGCCTGATAGTAGCACTAACGAAAAGATTAAGGGGTGAGACACCCACTGGGATTAATCTTTGAACCACCAACTCAGGGATTCACACCACATTCACAGACTGACGGCAGAGTGAAGTGTCTATCAGTTTTTTACTTGTCCCATTCATACACATTCACATGCCACTGATGCAGCAGCAGGAGCAATTTGGGGTTTAGTGTCTTGCCCAAGGACTCTACCACTGAGCCACAGCCGCTGTTAACTAAGTATTGGTATTCTGATCCTTGGTACATGCAGTCAGCAGTGACGATATCCGTGTGTTGGGATGGATTTGGCATGTTGTTTAAAGTGCTTTGACTGTAGAGAGACGTGCTATAGAAGTGCAGTAAATGTTTCTTGGTCCAGCAGCCTGCCCTTAAGAACTTGGATCATTTAAGCTTACCATTCCCCCATGTGTGGGAAGTGATATCACTTTAACTCGGACAGAAGAGCATTCTCCTACTGAATCCTTTATCTGTCTTTATGTAGTCAGGGGGTGTAAAGATGTAAGATGCTGTAAGGCCGTTAAGACTTTTAGTGATGTTTGCTGATGTAAATGGAACCAACTTGACTTTCAAATCAACCTGACCATGAACATAACTTTCTGTTCATTCACTTGGATGTTAATCAAAACAAGGTCACATGGTCTCAGGTCTGCATTACCCTGCACCTTGCCTTTTTTTAAATACAAAGCATGTGCCAGCTCAATTTACACGCAGATACTGGGTTCATGGGTGGAACAAGCTGTTATTTCACCCCTCCAAAAATGATTATCGTTTGGTGGTTTGTGTGTGTGTGTGTGTGTGTGTGTGTGTGTGTGTGTGTGTGTGTGTGTGTGTGTGTGTGTGTGTGTGTGTGTGATCAGGGAAGAGGGGCTTTAAAAGAAAGTGGCTCCTCTGCCCCGTCGCCTGGAAGACTATGTCAGGCTCATTATCCTGATGAAATTTGCACAGATGCGTGAGCTGCCGACAGACTCTGCTGTGACACAAACAGCCAGCTCAGGTGATGAAAACCGGAGAGGCACGGGGGCTGAGGAACGACGGCCATTAAGCAAAAAAACAGAAAGAGGTGTGAGGGGTATTGAGCGTGTGTGTGGGGGTGCGTGCGTCGAGCGCAGGCGAAGGGGGGGAGCTGGGAGTTTTCTAAGTCTCTGTCTAGCGGGGAAAAAGCATTACATAAAGTAACAATTTCTAAAGCACCTTCTTAAAATTCCAGTTGAAAATGAATATGTGCATACGTGCACGCGGGCGCCTTCCTCACGAGGCACTAATCTGGCCGTATCCAGATGACGAGCGGACTGCCACTTAACAGGGAGGAGATCCACTTTGATCACATGGCCCCTGGGGGCAAACCTATCGCGCTGCCTATTACGCGGCTTCATTTGCATATGTGGGGGCTTATGGGGTAGGCTGAGATCTAGTGTGAATGTTCATAACTGCAGCAGGGCTCGATGTTACTCGAAAGAAAATGTCCAGGAGAGAAGCAGAAGAAAAAAAAGAAAAGACAGAGCGCTGCCAGTAGCCAGGGGAAAGAGAAGTCCACTTGTCACTTGAAGGTCACAAGTTCAACAGCACAGACTGGCTGAGAAAATCCTAAAAAAATGTAATACTCTGGCCGAACAACAATACTGACTCGTCCTTGAGCAGTTACCCTCACACCCTCACATTTGAATGTCTAAGAGTCCAATTTTTAGAGACAGTGTTGCAGCTGTTAGTGGAAAACTGTAGAACTGTGTAAGTAAAAATGTGAGTATTAGTAAGAGTGGTGCATACATGCTAAATAAACTTTACCCACATGAATACAGGTCCTTCTTCTTTCTAAAGTAAGACAACGAGAAGAAACCACGTCTGCTCCTTAAGTTCCACTTTAACAACAACAACAACAACAACAACAGGTGAATGAAGCTCTTTTTATCCTCCCGCCTTCTCACACTACTCCATGAAAGCTCCACAAAGTCCTCTTGATCCTTGTTAGCAAGCCAAAGACCGAAAGCACCCAGTGAAGTTATTCTGGAGTAAACAAAGAAGAAACACGGAGGCAAACTTCCGCTGTGACAGAACAATTTTGTTTGCGTAAACAACATTAACCAACATCTAAAAAGAAGGGTGGTCTACTTTCTGAGCTCCACTGGGGATTTCAACATATACTAAGACACTGCACTTTAAATAAGGAGGATGTAGCTACGTGCTGCCAACAGTAGTGAACAACATCAGTGAGACGTTTCCCTCTTTGTACCATTACCTGTTAAGCATTGGTTTATAACTTGAAGAAAGAAATAACTCCTTTGTAGCAGTAAAAAGTTCATGTAGAGCATTAGCTGGTACAGCGGAAACCGTCATTCAGCATTCAGCTGCTTTTCTGTCTAATAAAAGTTTCAATAGAGACATTGACTCTTTTCAAATTAAATGTTTATTTCTCTTTTTAAGGCCATTCAGTTGGAAGAAGGTTGAGAGACAAATGAATAAAGATCTGTATTACGAGAAAATTGAATCAACAAATATCAATAACAAAAGTGATCTGGATTTAGGACAACTGCAAAAAAGAACTATAGAGGCTAGGACTCCTAAGAATATATGTTGATCTCTCTAACAGCCAATCAACCTAAAAGGGCCTCAACCAAATCAAAATTCACACTGGTGAAAAGAATAAGCGAGGGGTGGAGCGAGAGGAGGGCGTCTTTGTTGCTTAAAAAAATCATTTTCCATACTTTGGCATCAATTGCCGCGAATAATTCCCGAAACTTTTTCAAGTCCGACTTTAAATGGCATTACATATGTAGTGAGGCATGAAAAATTAATACGCTGGAGTCGGGGAAAATGTCAAGGGTAATGATCTCGATGGCAGCTTACCTCCTTAGCTTTCTGTTTCAGTCGAGCTTGCTCTGGGTCCTCTTGCCTGGAGCGACTCTGAAGAGTAAAGGAGGGAAAAAACACAGGTTAACAGCTGGTTTAAGGAGTCCCCCCAGTCCCCTCCTCCTCACTATTCATCTGTTGCTGCGGCAGCAAAAATAGTGCAAAATGGGAACAGGATACAGAGGTGTCAAGGACATTGTATTTGAATTCAGAGAAGTGCAATGGAGCGCCCCCCGGGGGGCGGTGGCCTTTAAACCCGCTCCAAATCCAGCCCTAAATAAGCCGCTGGAGGGGGATTCTAATCAAAAGAGGTTATTAAAAATTCTGCACGAGCCAGCACCCACACACACACTCACACACACACAATCACACACAGTCACACACAGGGCAAAGGATGTGGTAAGTATCAGTGGCAGTCGTTGTGTGTGTGTGTCACTGTGAGCCAGTGTGGCTATCCTTTACTATGTGTGTGTGTGCGTGTGTGTGTGTCTGTGTGTGTGTGCATGTGTGCTAGTGTGTCCCTGCGTAGCATAGCTATTTTAATCAGCAGCAAAGATCTGGCTGAATGTGCTTGTCCCTGGGAATCCTTCACCACACAGCCAAATGTACATGTACATCTGACCACTGCAGGCAATACGGGCAGATGACGGTACTATACACACCATACACACTATACACTATACACACTATACAAACTATACACACTATACAAACTATACACACTATACAAACTATACACACTATACACACGCTGAATGCTGTTCTGGCTCTGGCTTTAATCTGACTTGTTTTAGTTTCGCTGGATTAACCTAAATTTGGTCAGTTATAAGACACCTCAAGTATTCATTCTTTATAATGTCCTTTGTACATAAAATAGTGTATTTCGTCAGACAGTGATGGGCCTCCTTTCAGGTCTTCCAGTGATTCCAGTGGTTAACAATAAAGGACTTCCTTTTCTATGTGTTGCCATTGTTCACAGTCCATCTAGCAACGTGTGAAGCGTGAATGGAGTTGTTGTTTAGAGACAATATTTAATACGGAGGCTGCACTTGCGAGCACATAGACGTTTTAATACATTAATAAAGGTTATTTATTATTAGATGACTGCTGGGTCCTGGGGACACATTACAGGGGGACTGTGTTCTGCACCTTTTATCTTTCAACAAGAGCCGGTTCTCCTGTGCACGGTCAAGGCCCGCTGAAACGCTAGTTGGACAAGACTGAAATAAGAACCTGATACCAGAACTGTTGTCGGCCATGTGCCAACAATGTGTGCATTTTTTATGCAGAATCTGTGAAGATAGATTCAGACTTTTATGAAGGAACACCAACAAGAAAACAATTCATTTTACTTGACAGTGATTAATCAAAAACCCAGTTCATATAGAGTACTGATATCTATTTCTTTTAGCTTCATATCGCCCTTTAATTCCACATCAATCAGAGTCAGAGGAGCTTTAACCCTTCCACTCCTTCCTCTCCTCATCTTCTCTGCCTTATGGTTGAAGAGCTGCTCCTCCCAGCCTTCCCGCTAATTGGCTTTAAATATATCAGGCGGTTCACGTACTGGTTGGTATCTCGACTAGGAATAATGTGTTTGCCCTCCGGTCGGCAGGAGCATCCCTCCAGACTTGAGTCATGTTTTAAATGGACAGGGCAGAGGAGAAGGGGGGTGGGGGGCTTGTTGTGAAGGAAGAGAAAACAAGAGGCGGGAATAGAGGGGATTATTTTAGTGGGTTTCTTGTTCAAGAGGTCAAATTAGCGGGCGCTCGAGCGAGAGGCAGGCAGTTTGGGAGACGGGTGGCGGCGGGGCGGAGGAGAGGGAGGGGTGGGTACAGATGGACTGTTTACAAAGGGCAGCGGTGCCACTGGCATGCTTTACATCTCCTCTGTCAGCTGCCCTGGTTTTTCCCACTTACAGGCGAGAACAGAGGGGGAAGGAGGAAAAGAGGACTGGGTAGCAGACGCTGTCAAGCCTTTGTGTTTGGTTTTGGCAGGGTGGAGTATAATGTACTTTAAAAAACAGTATTCAGCAGTATATACTCAATCTGTGATATTATGGGAGTAACAATGTGAGAGTGTGTTTTGATTTTGTCTACCTTGAATAGTTTCTTATATTTCCCGTCGTAGAGCCCCAGAGGGATGTTCTTGTTTTAATAAGCTTCAGGTCGTATGTGCATGGAGTGAAGGCGACTTCATGTTGAAACTTTGTAATTATATTAAACTTATATATAAGTAATAATAATCACTATCAGGCTTCAAATAGAATTTTTTTAAACATTTTGTTTTTGTATTCAGTTTAAACTATTTGTGCTCTGAGTGCTTAAGTCTGTGGAGTTTTTCTCCCTGTGTAAAAACTAAGAACATAAATAAAAAGGAACAAATGCCAAAGCATGACATTTAGGATTTGGACAGTTATCTTTGTGAGAAAGAAGGAAAAAAAAAACTAGAGCTCTGATGACATAAAATGAAAGAAATGAAAGAAAAAAAAATAGACTGATGTTTGATGTTATATAACCAGTCAGCGTATATAACCATTCAGTAAAGTCAGCGTGTGATTATTTCTCCTGTTTCATTTTCAAATCAGCAGTAGCAGGAGCAGCATGTGATCAATATGATCCTGTCCGATTAACAGTATCGTAAAAAGCAAACAGGGTTTAATGGTAAAAATAGTAACAGAGAGAAAAGTGTTGTTTTCAGAAAGTGTGGTGTTGAAATATATCACACCACCATTCCGCAAGGATGTGCTTTCCAAACTTTTTTTTTCAAACTGAAACGCCATGGCAACGAGGGCAAAAAGCCACAGACATGGCTCTGAGGTGAAGTCCAAGTATCCTCCACGATGCTCATGAAATCCACGTACCCCTGAGGTGAGCCCTTCCAACAGGAAGTTCTTCACTAATCCTGTTAATGAGAAGAACCGTTCAGAGTAGGGAGAAAAAGATAGTGCTGTTCGACTGTGTACTACTGGGCACTGACAGAGGCTGTAAAAGTGTCCCTATACGTTTCTTTAACAACACACTTCACAGTGAGGTAATGTCTTCTTTCACGAGAAAGAGCAATGCATTCTGGTCTCTCCTGACAGAAAAAAACAGACAGGTCAGGAGGTTCGGGGGGCCGGTGTTCATCAACTAGAGGATTTCTAATATCCTACATGGCAGGACTGGAGCGTAATAATGCAATTAAGACAGTGAGGTGTGCTGCAATGAGAATCTTTACTGAGGGACATTGGCTCCATTCAAAATTAATTAAATTAATCTAGCTTTCTGCTAATGTTGCCCCGCGAGGCATTTTCATTTGCAAAAAGATTCTCTCTTTTTTTTTTTTTGGGTGAGTGGTGATCTCTCCCAATTTAAAAGCCTTTTTTTAACTGATAAACAAACGTCTCTACAGAAAAGGTTTAAAGCACAGTGACGGACAGGCAACAAGGACCCTGACCCAAATATGAGATTTAACACTTTCAAACAGCAGTTGTGTTTCTGTCCCACAACTTTGATTTTGTCATGGTATTTATGGAACAGTGATTAATCATTGACCGAATAAAATTATAAAAACAATTTAAAGGAATCATTTTAAGTTCTTTTCAAAGAACAAAAGGCTACTTACATTTTTAATAGAAGGTGTTGAAAGATTTCTACACTACAGCTTCTCTTTTGTAAAGGATATTAGAGACCCTTGAGACCACGACACATTTTAAGAGCTTCTAATGAACACTGAGTGTGAGGCTGGCTGTGTTTTATTTGTTAAAAATGATTCCCTGCCTTCACAGTGACGTAGGTGATAGCAAGTTGTAACTATTAAAATGATGTTGTTAAAAAAAGGAATTTGTTAAGAAAATGTTACTATTCATCAAGTTTCATTGAAAAGTATTGCTGGTAGTCACAAGTCTATTACTCTACAAAGTTGGTTCGTTGGTTCAAAGAAGTGTTGAGACCGAGAAGTGGAATCGCTCCTGGAAAATGATAATCTCAATTTGAATTCATTACCAATGACAGAAGTTTGGATGGAGAAAATCACAGTAACATCACTTAGTGCTAAATGCTACAGATCCATCCTGAGCACCTTCACGCCATGTTGTTGTAACAAAATCAGAATTTTACCGCAACACACTGAAAAGACTTGGGCCAGGCGAAAAGTTTGTCTAATCGATAAGGATGTAAAGATTAATCGGAAGGCAGTTAAAAATCGACTCAAAGGTGTCAAGGTTCACATCGGTACTCTGAAAAATGAATCGCAGTTATATCATGAGCGTCAGCAGCTGTAGAGCGGAGGCGGTTGGTTGTAACAAAGCAGGCGTTGTCATGGCAGCTGCGGAGGCCAAACCACACTAACAAGGGGGTTTGCAGCAAAATGAAAGGAATCTTTGTTAGTCCTCTCGTCATTTGTCTTCACTCTCATTGTGTAAAATAAATCGTGAATCGTATCGTGAGTTGAGTGAATCGTTACATGCTTACTAATCGGATATAACCTAGCAACGGTTGCAATAGGAGAGGGCTCTCTGATTGGTGGGTCAGAGGACCAATCAGAGAACCTACAAAAGGCCAGTTGTTGTTTTTTTTTAGCTTCACGTTCTCCCAAAAAATATTAAACAGGGTGATAAAAATCTCGAGTTCGTTGGTTACCTTTACTCGTCTTCGATGGGTGATACATTTGAGGTAACTTTAGTTCATTGTTAGACTGCACAAAGTTGAACCTGTTTTTCAGTTTGATGAACATGAACGCTGCTGCTTGACTCGGAAATCCAATCCCTACATTGGCTCCCCGTTGAATTTCAAACCGAGTTTAACGTTTGAATATAGGTTCAAAAATATTGCAAACTTTTAAAGACTTGAAACTGTCTTGATGCTAAAAACAATCTGTACCAAGATCTGCAGGAGGTCACGTTTTGTGAAACTGGGATGAGCCTTTATTTCACACACCACGCTGAGTCCCTGCATACTGAATGTTGTTACACTAGATTCAAAGCTTCTATGTTTTTTCATTTGTGAAAGCTCTCTGTACTGTCCGACAAATGCTTTTATGTAACAGTTTATTCACTTTATTGAATTGACTTCCTATGTGCTCATGCCCTTTGGCCCTTTTCTCGTTTTAATCTGCTTTGTCTGGTTCTATTTGATCTTTTATTTCTAAGATTATTATCTTTATTACTATTTTTTATTTTTAAGGCGCTTTGTTAAACTCTTAAGACAATGGCTAGTGCAAATCTGTTCATGAATCTGTGAATTTTAGTGATTGCCTCAGAGATATCTAGTGTCTGAAAAAGGACATTGTAGTTTTTCATATTGCTAAAGGTTGTTGTCAGTCTTGTTGATCAGTCTTTTTCCTCTGAACTTCAGTCTATAAAGTTGGAACAAACATGATTACTTATGCAGATTCATTTGAAACAAATATGTTCCTGACAATGGAAAATGAAATTCCCTGTGTGGTAACTGACACAAGATGTTTAGCACCACAAAATCCAAACCTGGACTGTCTGACACTTTTTCAAAACTGATGCTCTGTTTCACCTGAGCCGTCAAGGCTTGTGATCGAGGGATGTTCTACAGGTTCTTTTTATGGTGCAAGTGAGTGTAAGTGTGTGTGTGTGTGTGTGTGTGTGTGTGTGTGTGTGTGTGTGTGTGTGTGTGTGTGTGTGTGTGTGTGTGTGTGTGTGTGTGTGTGTGTGTGTGAGGTCCCCCCCCCCTCCTTGCTGTGTCTGGGGAGGAAGAGCCAGGACAGAGGAGCCCTGGGGCCAGGAGCCTGGGAGGACACAGGGAGGTCACTTCATCCACTGGTGTCACACTCTAATTCATCTGTCAGGGCCCGAGCAAGAGCAACATGCATCCATACACACAGGAGTACACAAAAACACACTGTTTCATGGCGACATAACATCACTCTGTGAGTCACAAATACACATACACAAACGTCGAGGTGACAATAACTCACTTTAGCGGCTTTCAACAGGATCTCTCTCTCCTGCTCGTCCTTCCTCTGCTTCTCCATTCTTTCAAGCTGTTCGAAGAAGCGCAGCTGAGAGCGAACGTCTGCCGATTGCTCGTAGCACTCGTCATCCTGACAAGGAGACAGAGAGTTGATCACTGCAACAGCTGAAGTCAAAGGTATAATTTCCATTTAATACTTCAAGTTATACGACAGATTCTGAGAACTTCTGCCCCTCAGTCCATCTGTACATGTTGAATTGTTTAAAATTTGTTGTAATGTTATTGTACAAACAGCTAGAATATTTATTTGGTCCAAAGCGTGTTAAGTTGTAAAACAGAAGAAGAAAATCTGCCTGAAATCAATGAGAGAACATTTTAAACACTTGCGAAATAAACATTACTGTAAGTACTAAAACTACCGATTCTTTGTATGATTGATGAACTTCTAAATGTCAGGTTGGATACTTTTTTTTAACTTATATTGATGAATAACCCACAAAAGCAGCAAATGAAACAGAAATCAGACGTGTTTATCTCGGTTGGTAGAGCAGGCAGGCCATGTACAGCTGCAGAGTCCTGCAACATCAGCCCTGGGTTTGACCCTCATGCATTTGGAAGATATCAGCCCCACCCTCTCTGCCCTATATTTCCTGTTTCACTTCAGCTATAGATCTATCAAATAAAGGCAAAGGCCAAAAGAAAATATCTATCTCTAAATTAACACGCTGATTAATCACCTACTTATTGTACACTATTCCACAGTGAGTAAAAGTAAAGCCTCACTTTGACAAAACTTAGAGACTTTCATGTAGAAAAAAAAAACTGCTACTGTGTTAGAAGGTCGCTAAGTTTAGAAAGAGACGCTTCTGAACAGGTTGAGAGAAAATACACAAAAAAAAGGTAAAAATGAGGTTCTGGATGTTTTATCCCAAACAAAAGTGTTTTGATGCATGGGTCATCAATGATTAGAATCTAATATGGATAATAAATAAAAGTGTAACATTTGGATTTTGCAATTTTCCCCTAGTCGTCTATACTGTTATATTTTGTTATTTAGCTGTGATATAAAATGAATTGAACACTTTGTCCAGGTGTGAATGCATTGTTTTCTATTACAGTGAAAGTGCTCTGTATTACAAGACTATCACTTAAAGTGTCCTTTTAAAACACCACTTTGTTTTACGAAATAAAGCGAGAAGGACAACATGATGAAATACAATTAGAAAATGTCTGATTCAAACCCATATGTTAAAGTCCCGCAGTCCAGCTGACAGTCACACAAACATACTGAACTAAAATCAAGCACAGCTTAAGTAGAACACCAAATATCTGAGTGACAGACTTCAGGCATGCTAACTTTTCAATTTGCAGACAAACTTCCCCGTGCATTATAGTACATCACGTCTCCACAGGGACACAGAGAATAAAGTGTAAAAAACAACTTTTGTAGGTCATCAAACATTAATAGGATAATTGCTTATTTTAAATGTCTGTGTATTTGTATGTAGGAATGTGTGTCTTGATTTCTCTATCTCTCTTCTTCTCTTATCTGTGTGTGCGCGTCAGGTCTGAATGTGTGTGTTTCCATGAGAGAGGCTGGGTGGCACACAGCACAAAGACACATCAGAGGAGGCTCATCGCCAGCACCCCTCAGCCCCCCCCCACCCTCTTTCTCTCTCTCATCCAGCCTCCCTTCCTCTTTGTTGCAGCGCTGAGCCTGCACTCTTGCCGTAGCTCCTGCCGCCACTGCCGGAGCCTGGTTCGCTCTTTAAGGCCGCTTTGTCTTTTTGGTCTTTCTTCTTCTTCTTTTTCGCTGATGTCAACAGAGTGGCTTCACAGAGCTTCATGCCTCTCTCACACACACCTCATTTACAAAACCACAAAAAAGGAAGAGCGCGAAAGAAGTGGAGAAGAAGCGCAGAACAAGATGGGGACAGCCGTAGCGATTGCTCTTCCTCCCTCCTCCTCCTCTTATCTTCTTGGTGTCAGGAAAAACACATTTTTCAAAGTTCCCTCCCAGTCCTCCCAACAATGCCAAGATTTTTGGCTCGTAGTGGAGATGGATGTGTGCTTTAATGTTCACCAATTAAATGTGGTTTTATAGATACATTTAAGGCTATGAGAGGTGGGGTAACCAACAACGGGAAAAAGTAGAGGTACGCAGACATTAGAAGATCTTTTGTACTTTAAGTTTGGGATGACTGACAGAAGTCAGAGCTCTCCTGTTTATTACCTTGAGGGCAAAAATGATTTCTTATGGTAACTTTTAGGGTGTAATGTTAGTAGTAAACTTACATTTTGGTCTGTGAGTTCAGTGTGACGCAGATAAAGTTTCATTTGTGTGCATGCGGCAGCTACTGTGTGTATGTGTGGGATAAACAGGACGGTCCATATTCAGGGTCGTGGGCTTCACGTGTTTGTGTTTTTTTGAAGATCCTGATGAAGTCACTGACAAGCTTCAGTTCTGATTCAACAAAATGATTTTACTTCCATACATTACGGGCAGATTGTCAGCTTGCATACATGGACACCGCTTCACAATAAGTGAGGACATTTGACATCATGTTGTTAGCTCAGTCACAAAGATCAGTGCTGCTGATCTGTTTGCAGCAGTCACATTATAGAAACGTCACTCTATTGGCTCGAGCTGAATTCTCTGGAGAATATCCTGCTGCGTTCTCACATCAGCTCACTCAGACTTTCTGTAGAAAAAATAGTCGGGGTCTGGCAGGAGAAACTCTGGGTGAAGTCTAGAAGTTTGCGTTCACACATATATAAAAGCAGTTATTTTAGTGAACATATTGAATACGGTTTAGGCTTTAAAAAAATATATACTGAATGTCTTTGAACAGCGGTGTAACTAGCTCTGGTACGTGCCTACCAGTTTGGGTGTAGTTGTTTGTCAGGGCTCTTCCTACCTTACAGGCGTCCAGTCGGTGCTGGGCTATAGTCGAGACTTTTTCCACCACAGTACGAAGCCGTGACTGCGTTGCATGTGAGATGAACGTAACTGCCTCCATAGGGACCTCGGTGACTCCAAATTTTTTCGCTGCAAACCAAACACACACAAATATAATACAAAATGTTATCACATCATGATTATTAATCCAACACTTCTTTCTCAAACAACAGGTACATTTAGTTCTATATCCTAGGTGGAGAAAGGCCTCTATGCTATCCTTTATTTTTTTTCAATTATTTTATTTTAATTCATTTTACCCCAAACAATAGACACCATGCAGGCAAGACAGTACCAGCAGCAGTAACATATATCTTTAACCCGTCTTACAACAGCACCGTACTGACATTAACATCCCCACCTGTCCCGAGCCCAGTGCAAAGCAACATCTAGATGTCATCAAATTCATGTAGAGACAATAATAATAATAATAGTAGTAATAATACTAAAAATACTGAGCTAATGATGAAAGAAAGAAAAAAAAAAGTAAAAATAAAAATAAACAAAAACATTCACACACAACAACAACAACAATTAAGAAAAAAAATTAAAAATAAAAATAAATAAAATAAAATAAAATAAAACCAAAAGACATAATCATGGTAACACTTTGATAAATTAATCAAATTAGGCTTCTACTTGATCCCCCATTATGGGGATATAATCTGTAACACGACCCCAAACTTTTTGGAATTGCATTTGTTGTCCTTTCACATAATACATGATTTTCTCAGGTGTACAATATGCTATCCTTTATAACAAGATGTGTCAATCATCTTTCTCATTAAGAAACAAATGAAACTTTCAGAATAAAACCATTAGGGGCGACTTCACATTAAGCACGACTTGTTTCAGCTCAGAGGACGAAACGGGCCTGTGCTCTGCGGATACAACGGTTTTTGAAGGGGACAGGAGCCGTATAGAATCATATCATGGAGCGGTCCACTTCCTTGAACTGAGCGCGGTTGCGGTCACATCTCCCGTGGAGTACACAGGAATCGTGCCCATGACCACCTCTTCAAGCGGACTCACACACAGTACCTGAGAACGGTACGTTTGTGTTCACACTGATCAAATGAACCGGACTTTTGGGGTCAAACACCCGGGACCGGGTCCCCAGTATGAAACCACCCTTAATTTAAAAACCAGATAAACAGGCAGAAAGGGATTGTTTTTTTTATCTTAACTTCACCTTCCTTAATGAGAGAATCAACAGTTAAAGACGTAGAGGATAATTGTTTCACTGCAAACACATTTTATTCAGTCAGTAGCTCCCCTCACACACACACACACACTGTACCGATACACACATTCACACAGAGTCTGGATTAGTACTTGCAATTAAATCCTAGAAATGGGGAAAAAGTTAATTTGTTTCACAGTCTTAGTGTGAATTCCAGAGTGGCTTTGCTAGCTAAGCTCCTCCGAGTGTGTAAACGACATTGACCATCTCTTTTCATAGCAGAAGGATAATTTAGTTTCCTTGGAGCAATCCTCATCTGAAGTCATAACAAAAGAGAGGAGGACAGACTTTGGTGGGGTTACTATCTGTTTCCAACTTCCTTTTAAATTATTCCATTACCATAATTTTCTCTCTGGCACCCTTTTAAGTAAACCACACCAATTATTTAAATCAGCTGAACAATACATATACTCCTCAGCCGCTCAGCCTTTGAAATGGATGGAGGGAGCCCTGTTAGCCTTATAATTACAGTGGCAATACATGTGGCAATGTCACGAGGTCAAAGAGAGACACTAATAGGCTTCTGCTTTCTGAAAATAAGATCTTTTAGGGACATTAATATTTCAAAGAAAGTTAAAGAGACTCAAGAGCCACATTCCTGTGAGCGAAAAACAACTGCTCTCCAACTCGTACTGGAAGAAAAACACACTGTTATTCATCAAGGAGAAAAAAAGGGCCTTTAACACAGCTTGGAACTGAATAATGAACTTAACAACTTTTATGAATCCGTCTTAATTTTCTACATGAAAGACCCAAACTATAACAAGAATAATCTGCACCAGAGATTTGAATTTTCTGTACATGAAAACATCGTGGCTCTAAGGAGGGCAACACCGAACTGTCTGTGCGTTCGTCTGTGTTGATCCGGAGCGAAATATCTCAGCAAATCTGGACTAGAACTTAATATGAGTTTTGGTGCAGATGTTGATGGTTCCCTAAATAATTTGTAAGCCATTTTGATGATCATCTGATATATGGGAATTATGAGGAGAGACATAGAAAGTGGTTGCACTTTCAAATTTGGTATCCATAGCAACAATTGCTCCCCCCAAAAGTAGCTGGCATTGAAACTGGACTGAGCCCTAAGTAACCCATCTTTACTAACATAATACTTAAACATCTGCCTGAAAGTATGGGGCTCTTATTTTGAAATCCATCTCATATTTGCTTAATGTGAGGCCAGGAGAAAAAAACACAGCTTTTGCTCTCAACATTAAGGGATCAATATCTCAGCAACCACAGGTCACCCACAGCCACTGAGTTATGCATGAATGGATTTATCTCAACTGGCCAACAGGAACTGCATTCGATAGAGCTAAGAAAAACTAACTGAGGAGAAAGCAGAGAGAAGCAAAAATGTTCAGTAAGGAAAGCGTAATTCAACAGTGGAAGCAGCACTGTAGAATAAACTGCTTTCTAGAGACACACTTTTTTAAAGATTTTTAGTTGTGGGCATTTTGTGCCTTTACTGTCCAGATAGGACAGTGGATAATCTGGGAGAAAGAGAGTAGGGAATGACATGCGGGAAAGGAGCCACAGGTCGGATTCGAACCCTGGCCACCCGCCTGGAGGACGACAGCCTCCATACAATGGGCACGCGCTCCAACCACTGCGCCACCAGTGCCCCTAGAGACACACGTTTAAGAAAGCGTAGCTCACTTTCAAGTCAAGCAAAAGTGGAACATATCATTCTTTGGCTGTAACATATTTGTTTCACATTCATTTAAATAGCTGTGCTGTTGATTTTGACATCAGTAGGTAATGTTATCGTGCACAAACTAAACTCGTTCAAATTAAACCCAGTAACAGTGGTGTCATGTCTGATGCAAGAGAGCAGTAACTAAAGCATTCAGATTGTAGAGGCTGACATGTTTGTGTTGACCTGTGTTCTCCTCAGTAGCAGGTCAACTTAGTTTTCTTATGAAGCTGACTGAATGTGAACGCAGCAGGAGGCACCGCCTTTGTTTTGAAAGTGAATCATGTTCAAGTTGCATGAAATAAGGCTTGAGAACACAGAGCAACCAATCAGCCATTATTTATGTCAATGCCTTAACAGTACAGAGTAAATAATTCAAACATATTTTTTTACATTAACACCCTAGAAATATGGTATCAACATGTATACTATTTAATGTAGATGATTACTTTGAGATGTTTAGAAGTGAAATCTGATGTGTTGAGCTGAACTGGGTTTGTGTGTGCGGCTGTGTTTCCAGACCTTAAAGATAACAGTTAACTATCATCACTTGGAGGGTTTTTTTTTTCTCTGCAGAGCTCCAGCTGTGCCTGAGCTCTTGTTTTTCAGATGGTTCAGATGGGGGGAGTTGTGTGCTGTTTGCAGCTTTCGCAAATTAAACTGCCCGCCCCCCGCCCCCATCCCCACCCCTCCACAGCTAAAGGACCAGCCTGAAGAGTTTTGAGGGGAGGAAAGAGAGAGAGGTTTTGGAAAAGAAGGGCGGCTCAAGTGTGTATTTGGAGGGGCCAAATAAGACAGGAAAGGAAACAAGACACAGAGACAATGAGGAGAAAATAAAGAAGGGGACAGAAAGTGGCGGCCAACATCCTCTCCTAGAAACAGTGTTCAAAACAAAGCAAAATAAAAATAAGAAGAAAGGAATGAGGAATCTGGACTCTGTTGATTTAAAAAAATAAAAATAAATAAATAATTAAAAAGAAAAGAAAGATATTCGATCAAACTCTTTTTGGGGACAAAGGGGGGCATGAAAGGTCACAGTGAAGTTTCAGTGCGATGTTTAACAGCGAATGAGTGAATGAGAGAGCCGAGCTGAGTCCAACTCTGTGCTCTTACGACGAAGAGGAGCAGCCGAGGCTTTCTGATTGAGTGGAGCTGGCAGGCCGGGGGAGCCTCCCTCGAACTGCTGTCAGCTGAGAGCGCGGAGAGGCCAATCACTGACACAACAAAGCTGCAGAAGTGCCACTTCCCCAGCAGGGGGCGCCCTAGCCTCTTGCCCTGCGTCATGCTGCGTGCCCCCCCTCCCCGCCCCCCCAGAGGAAAGATTTATATTTTTAAACAACCCCTCCTGCCTTAAGGTGACGGGATAACAACCATGCCGAGAGTCCACGTAAGGAAACATGGCCTGCAGGCCTCGGTGCTATGCTCTAAAGATACTTTAATTGAGATGAAACGAGATGAGGGCGCTAGACTCCCCGTCACGTGGAATTATGCTGTGTGTTTTTTGATCTGGTGCACAGGAGCAAGATGCTAGGCGCAGTTTTATTTTGAGTAATAACGCTCATTATACGTTTTCACGGGTTTCCCAGAGCCTCGAGTACATTTCAAGCAATAAAATGGACTGCCGCTAGCAAAAAGAGGTAATGAAGACACTATCACTCTCATGTTGAAAACAAACCAAGAACTCTCCGCCTGTATCGATTAGCACACGCAACACCATGTGCTATCAGAGTGTCAAGATCAACTATAAAGAGAGAAAGAAATCAGAACCTCACTGCCAAGTCTCATTCCTCTAAACTCTGTTCCTTTAGTCCAGAGGACAATCTGACAGCCAGCCTTCAAAAGACAAACCCATAAAGTATTTATGTGTGTGCCTGAGGTCCAGTGAGCTCAGACAGCCACTGAAGAATTCATTAAAGGAGGTGAAAGAATTGTTAAGTGTATCAAATTTAAACCGAGGCCAAACAAGAAAAGGCTCAGTCTGAACCACTGAAGGAGAGAAAATCAAAACTGTCTTTAGTGATGACACTATAAATACAGAAACAACATGTTCCGCACACAAAAGACAACAGGAAGGGGATTTCATCACTTCGACAGCCGGGATTTTCAGCTTTGGGTTGTGTTTAGAGAAAAAGGACGAGGGGGGGTAAATTGTTTATGTGCTGCAATATTTCTACACTGCGAGATGGATGAAGGGGTAATTATCTCACCTGTCTCCAGAATTCGTCGATGAAGCAGTCCCGGATGGAGAAAGGCCTCGTCTTTACACGAGCGGATCTGTGTTCCCACGAGTTCAGAGTTGGTGGCGAGTATTCTGGCGCTCTCCTCATTCAGATTCACCCCGGCCATGGAGGCAACGTCGTTGATGTCATCATCATCCCTGTGGTGTAAGAGATTTGGAGATCAGTAGAAATACACAACACTCCTTTTGGTGATGCCTTTATCCAAATCTACTTGCAATAAGTTAAGTCAACCATGTGGATGTAACCGAAAGTTTGTGAGACTCATGCACTTCATCAAGTGTTCTGGATTTACTCTCAATGTTTGTGATGGGATAAGGAGAAGTCTGAACGGCTGAAGTTTAGACAGCAACAGATTTTTGTGTCTGCTTTCCAGTTGTTTGCGAAACGTTCTTATTGTCCAGCGGGCATTAGAAACTTGTTCCACCACTGTTGCGCCGGGAAGGAAAACAGGAGTGTGTTTTGTGAGGGAGTTGCGAACTGATTGGCAAATAGTGTCCAGTTTGGATGCATATTTCTTTGTTTTACCATAAGCATGAGACATTTGCAGTATGGAAAAGCAAGCAACAGTGACCTGTGTCCAATTCAAGCAACCAATGGAGAATGTGCAGGGTGTGGAGGAGTAATGGTGTGGGAGAACTGGAGTAAGTGAAAGACCAGCAGGACTGCTGCATTCTGGAAAAAGCTGCAGGGGTCAGCTGGAACATGTAGGAACACAAGCCATGAGCTCATGGCAGCAATATAATCATGAGACAACAAGAGCCTGGTAGATCAGCTTGGTTTAGATCAAGGTTGGCCTCCTGGTGGTGTGCATCCAGTTAAAAGTGTCTACAAAACGGGAATGGGTTTGACAGAAAAAATGGTTTCAGACCATGGAAATATGTTCAATTACTTCTAGTCTAAAGCCAATCAAATTCCAGCTTGATGATCTTCAATAAAAGAGAACACAAGTTAATACATGTATTGTTTAAATGTATTAGGTTCTAAATTGGTGGTTAGGATTAAGTGAAACTTCCCAAAATTGATTATGTAAAGAAATATTGTCTCTGCAGTTGACACATTGCATAGTGGCACATTTGATTACTTTTTTAAATCTGATAGTGAGAAGACGTGCAGACTGAAAAGGGCTTCCAGAGTGTGCAAGGGAAAGGTCCACAAGGACAGTAGTGAATATGTGAAGTTACAGCATGAACAACCCATACTGGTTGGTTCTTCAATGAGGTTATCCAATGACGACTACTCCAAAGTTAGTATTCAGTTTTCATACGAAGGAATAGTCTAATACACTCCCTTACCAAACCTAATATCAGTATTCATGTCATAACACCATCATCATATACTCCCAGAGCTGGCCATCATTCATTAGTATTTCTTGGACCTGCATCCGTTTTGATACAGGGGTTTGCTGGGGTCGTAATGGCACAAAGTTCCCATTTGAGGGTCTTTATGTGGCGGCAGAGAGATGACGAGTGTTTGGCAGAGCTCAGTAAAGGATGCTCCTGAGGATTGGCACCGAGCAGTGATAAATCTGGTTAGAACAAACTCCATTTGTACACCGCTTTGCTCTGTTTTTTCATACTTTTTCTCCTTGTTTTTCTCACAAACTAAATGCCCTGTTTATACTTTTTATATGTTATTACATATTAGCAGAGACATGGGACATTTGTGTTAGGGTCATGACATTTCACATGCAATGAGGTCCCTACATCCTTCAGAGGCTGTACTTTCCTTCTGAGTTGTCACCAAGGAAAAAAAAATCCCCTGCAATCATTGTACTTGGCACAGTAATAATTCCGATTCTGGGCTGAATTAGCCGAACGCTGACGTGATATGCTTACAGGACTGGCCAGGAGGATTTTCTGAGTGGCTTTGACGGAGGGAACAAAGAACCACAGAACACACACAGAGCGGCCTCTCGCACACTCACTGGCTCACCTCCACAGTCATTTACGTCCATGCTGCCGATGTCGGTTGCGACAGAGCTTGTGCGTGTGGTTGTTGTGCTCTTGTGTATGCATGTGGACGCACACACCAAACAGCAAACTCCACCCCGCAGAGGCCTTCCTGCTCCTTGCTGTGGCCACAGAGAGTCGATATGAAACTTGACACCACGGCAGGAGGTTGACAAAGACGATTAGAGCAACTCCCCCGAACCTCACACACCTCTACCGCTTCTCCTATTTTCCTCTTCTCCTCCAGCGCTCGGTCTAATTATGCCTCCACAGAGGGAATCTACACAACAACACGAGCATGGATACATAAGATTATACCCTGTGCGGCACCTCAGGCTGTGCACCTTTCTTCATCACGTCCTCATGGATAACTTAACCTGTCCTGAAGAGAAACATGCCTGAGGCCATGCTCACTCAGGTCAAGAGGAAACACTGTATTTTCACAGCAACAAACTAAAGAGTGTAGTCACGTACATGTACCATGCAGGTAGATGACCTCATCTACCTGAAACTCTGTATTGATAAAACGCTCTGTAATGGAGCAAACATAGAATAAAACAGTTGTGTTTGTTAGGAGGCCAGACGTACAGGACTTGGTTTTGCCTTACGGGGGTAAATCACAGTCCTGTTAAACATCATTTTCATTTGCACCAGTTAAGCCACGGTGACAACAACTGCAACACAATGTGGTCAGATGCTCAGTTACATAATCTCCAAGAAATATTATGATATCCCAGATGTTTCATAATGAAAATGAAATGAAGAAATCTCTGTTCTACCTGTTTAAGAAGAGTTGTTGTTTTTGTTCTTGAAGACGGATCTACTCCTTTACTTATTACACTTATCAGCATTACCATTTCAAGCTTAGCAAGGCACTGGGAAAATCAGACGGACAAAGTTTGCTTCATGACTTTTGCTGCATAATGTACACAACAAGTACAAGACAGGTCAACTATCAACAACAAGTGTATTTTCTAAAAGAAGAAAACATGTCAAAGGTTAAGGCTACACTCCATTACTCTCAGATAGCATGTGTATGTGTCACTAAAAAGTAACATTAAAGGGAATTATAGTCTTCTGACTACTCTACTTTTTACACCGCAGGTCACACCTACACATTCACACACTGATGGCAGAGGCTGATATGTAAAATGACCATCAGAAGTAACTAATCTCATTCATACACGTTCATATGCAGCTGACGAAGCAGCGGGAGCAACTTGGGATTGGGTGTTTTGCCCAAGGACACATCGGACATGTAGCTGCAGGAGCTGGGGATTGAACCTCCAACCTTCCAGTTGAGAGGCGACCGACTCTACCAAGTGAGCCACAGCCGCCCCATGTGATCTCTTCACAGTGAAATGTATATAGAGAAATATTAAATGAGCATCAAAAAGCACAAACTCAATAAAAACCAGGATATCTTCTAAACATTATCGATATGACAGTAGAGTCGTAGTTTACATGGAGCTGTTTCACTTTGTGCTGGCACAACTACAGCTATAATAAAGTTCAATCACTGGAACCAAAGCAATGTTGCTTTTAAATCGAGGTTAAAGACACACCTGTTTACAGCTGCCTTTCATTAAACCATTTAACTCTGCACTGTAACTTTGAACTCTTTATTTATTTCAATTAATTTCATTTGAATTATTTTTATTTGAACATATTTTCAGATTTAATCATTTCCGTGATTTTTAAATGTTCTATTTTAATGTTTCTTTTCTTTCCTCTGTCATGATGCTTTTTGATGTCTTGTGTGAAGCACTTTGAATTGCCTTGTTGTTGAAATGTGCGAGATAAATAAACTTGCCTTGCCTTGATATCAACAATCAAACTTTACTTTAAAAACTACACAATCCATTGGGTAACCAAAATAGTAACACAAACAGCTCGTGAATTATACAAAGCAGAGAGAAAGCTAAACTGGAAGCAGCTGTAAAGGTTCAAAAGACATCCCCCAGTCTGACACACGAGTGGTCATATCATGATTCATGACTATAATATGAACGTTTCTTTATCTTGGATGGTCTGATTTCTGCCTTCTTGAGACCACCGGGGCTCCATTCAAATGAGAATCCCAAGACAGGTCTGACATTAAAAGGAGGGAATGAGATATGAAATGCAAAACATTCCCGACTACACCTCTGCACTAATAAAGCAGCGATGTAATTAGCTTCCACAGAAGCTAAAGAGCAGCCTCTCAGTTATTGGTTTGGGTTGGCTCGAGGACATGGAGCCGGCGGTCACATGAATACATATGCATGTCGTTTCCATATCAAGCTTGTGTCTCCGAGAGGGCATGCCATAGGTGGTGAGAGGATTGCTTTGCCATTTAGAGGCTGTGTGTGTGTGTGTGTGTGTGTGTGTGTGTGTGTGTGTGTGTGTGTGTGTGTGTGTGTGTGTGTGTGTGTGTGTGTGTGTGTGTGTGTGTGTGTGTGTGTGTGTGTGTGTGTGTGCGTGCGTGTATGGAGATGGGGGTTGATCCAGATCTCCTGCATCCCCCCTTCAATGCTATGGATACAGGCCCTGATTGATCCCTGTGCCTAACAGCACAGTCATGCAGGCTTGTTGCGTCCAAACTGAGAGACACAACCCCACTGGAGAGGGATTCTTTATTGTGGGTTCACTGGGCAGCTCCTGGGATCTCTGATCATGACTCATATGAGTGACAGCACAAAGGCAAGTTTTGGCACAAGAGTGGCAAATAAATTCAGCAACAAGCTAGATGCTGCTGGATGTTTATTAATTCAAAAGAACACCCACACTCTGGTTGTAATTATTCAAAAAAAAAACCCTGGCAAGGTGTTAACGCTGATGGTGCCAGCATAGCTCGGTTTGATGTGGCTGTCAACAAAAAGATATTCTATTAATGAGTTGCCTATTTTTCCCTAAATCTGAACATAACCTAATTGCAACCTAATCGTGTGACTGGTTTCTACATTTACCATTTTTTGGGAGGTCATTTTTAAAAACAAGTTTGAGTCATGTTTATTTTTAAAGCATTTTCTTCATTGAAATAGCATTCTTTACAGAGCAGCAAAGGGATGTAATCACAAAGTCAGAATGAGCTCACTTTGCTGGAAGAGGATGGAAAAAAAAGGACGGTGAACTTTGAGTCTGCATCAGCGATCAGCGAGCACTTTTTGTTTCATCGTTTTCTTGTGCATCTGAGTGTCTCTCTGAAGCAACTATACATGTGTAATGTTTGTGTGTTTTTTATGTGGACAGATATGTGTCCAGCATGTAGGACAGGGTTGGATTTTTAGGGACTAAGGCTGAGCTCTGAGGTCGGCAGTAGGGCTGAGGGCCTCGGCTGGCTCGCCTGTGATTACAGCGGATGTCGAGTGTTTACAGAGAGAGCTGAGGAGGGGAAGAGGGGGAGAAGCAGAGACAGCTGCTTTCACTCTCTACTGTAAACTAAACACAAACACACACACACACACACACACACACACACACAGCACGCAGCAACACAAGCACTTACACAGAAGGCTGGAGCTGCATTGGAAACCCCACAAGCCCTGCAGTATGTATGTGTGTGTTTGTGCTACAGCTGGCCTGCTGGGACCAGAGGCTCAGAGTGACAGCCATACACACATCAGTCCCCCCAAATACAGCCAGTACGGTGCAGGGTAGAGTGCATGCTGACTGACCAGGCTGACTGTATTTACTCAGGTTAAGCGTGTTGTCAGTTTGTAAATCAAACTAAAAGTATTTATTTGAATCCATTTAACTACGTCATTGCAACGCTTTCTTCTTAGTGTTGAAGATCGTCCGACCTTGCTTGTAAACCAAACTTGTAAAGCAAATGTTACTGTGTAACGTTAATGTCATTGTTATCTACAGTAACCACACTTCTGTTCACATGTTCCTGACATCAGTGGAGACACAAAGACGCCTGCAGGATCGCTTTTGCTTCAACGGGCTCGTTCCAACGTGTTTATATCTTCTGGTAAGAAAAAACTTTAGCAAACACTGGATGAGACTCAGAGGTTTCCAGACACTTGTAACCACGCTGAGGGAAAACTGTTGTTAAGGGACCAAGCGCATCATTTACCTTCTTAAACACACAACTAAGACCAGATCTGGATAGAAGGGAAAATATGCTGCAAAATGTCCCGTGACACGCTTCTTTCGTGACAGTGCTGCTGGGCGTTAACAGGCTTATGTGAACCATTTGGTGTGTGTGTGTGTGTGTGTGTGTGTGTGTGTGTGTGGATGGCCACTGTGATCACCGCAGGGGGAAAAAAGGTCGTCAGTAACAAGCGAGCCTGACAGCTTAATTACCAACGCAGCTAAAGATTTATCGGTTTATCAATCAGAGCCTCGGGCACCGCGTTTCCCCCCTCAGGAGACGAGAGCCATTACCGTGAACCCATTGGCTCATGTGACCCAGACTCTTCTTCCACCCGCCGCGGTCACACCAGGGCAAACCCTAACCCCCCTGTCAAAGTCAATACAACACATGCGCAAATTTGACACATGCATAAACAACACTCGTAGATTTGTAGGATATACACATATGTTCATGTGCGCCCAAGCGGGGACACAAACAAACACAAGTACTCCAGAGATATACATGCAAACATAGCCACACACACACGCGCACGTATATGTGCTGCACAAATACACAGAGACTCACACAGACACGGACCACAAAGGCCAGCGTGTGGGCGATGAACCTTTTATGTTTTGAGACAAAAAGCCCAGCTGAAGCAGAGAAAAGACCAGGGAGAACAGAGAGCTGAAGCTGCGGGCTAAATACCGTATGTTTGACTTAACCGAGAGGTATTTTCAGAACCGCATCCAGAAATTCCAAACCATCTGGACACAATTACCTGATTTCTAAATTAAGGTTTAGCTCGTTTGTAATGCTGACAATGGGGTTGTGACATTGACACAAGGAGGGCGATGTTGAGGGTGATCTATTGGGTGGAGGTGTGTTTCTATGCACTGGGCAAAGAGAGAGAAAAAGACCACCGATCAACCAGCCGGGGCCAGGCAGGCAGGGCAGGGGAGTCAGGTGGCCATGCAGCCGACTGGGATGAACACTCATAGCCTTAGCTGAGAGTGTAGCCTGTAGTCATGCAGAGGCATCTTAGTGAAATGCTGCCCCCATGTGACTGCTGCCAGGAAAACCAGGCAGGAACTCCAGTGGGGGTCTCCTGATGAGATGTACCTGAAAGTGCCTCCTCCGGGGTCGTTGAGCTTGTTTTTCTGATTCCCAGAGATCTGAACAGCTAAGCCCACGGGACTTTTGCCTGCTTGTATGATGGCTCCTTTCCCCAATGTGCCTGTTAAAGACAGGGGGAAAAAAACAAAGAAGAAAACACTTAAAAAAAAAACAGGAAAAGGAATAATGTTATCATTGAAGTGTCCCTTTCTATCTGCGTCAAATATCCTCCTGTCTGACGACTACCTTCAACTGTGTCTGTCATCCTCGCAGGGGGAGATGGAGGGGGGTGTGTGTGTGTGTGTGGGGGGGGGAGCGGTACTGTCGCTCTCCCCAGGTTGGTGCGGGAGAGCGTCGCTCTGTCAATATCACTGCGCTTCACCGGCTCTCCTTACACTCCTAAACCCGCATCCTGCTCCGAGACACGTTTTTCCAGAGAGGCACAAGGACTGCCAGAGTGAATTTAAACTTGATTTTAACAGGCATGTTCCTAGCCAAGAGGCACAGAAAAGTATTTTTAGAACTATCCCCGCATTCCAATTTATGGGCATAAAACAACCTACAGATCTTTCACTGCAGGCGATCTTGGGGAAGGGGGGCAGATCAAATTTGTATGCACCTCAGATTGCACACACTCACATACACAGTCATACACGCACGCAAGCGAAAGGTACAAACACATACACACATTGCACACACACACCACCTGAGAGAACACAGCTCTCATAGGTAAAGCGCTACGCCCGGCTGGTGTTGGGGCGATATTTGTGGGCTTCTGTGGGAAGAGTGTTTGTGAATCAGTGTGAGTAAGCAGCAGTGCAAATGTTTGAGAAGGCTTTATAACCAGACAGGGAGGGGGGAAAAAACACCTGTTTTCTCTGTGGCTGCTGCCTGTTTACACATCTCACAGCCTACTGAGACAACACCAAGAGTTTCACTAATGGCTATCTTTGTTTAACCTATTTCCCTGGCTTTTTACTTAACCAGAGGGTCAGGCTGAGTTTGAAAATCTTAAAACATCTTGGACAAGCATGAGCCTTAAAGGTGGGGGGCGGGGTGTAAAAAATTGCAGTCCAGACAGAGAAGAAAAGTGTGTGTCAGAGGCCTTCATCAAAGATTAAAGTAAAACCTACCAGAAGTCTTTTTGTTGCTTTAGTCTTTAACCAATTCTTTAGCACTTTGTTCTGAAGGCCTTAAATGAAAATCACTAGGACTGAATCTAGAGACACACAAGGTGCTGGAGACGACCTGCAGATGTCTTACCTTGTGCTCTGACAGACTGTGTGATCACTACGGGCATCCGGACCTGGCCCCCAACAGTGCCTGCTGTCTTTATACCCTGAGGAAGCATAGAGTAAAGAATAAAGATATGTTATTTAGTGTGGTATTGCAAATAAATAAATAAATAAGTGAGAGGGGAATTTTAAAAGTACTGCACTGCATGCCTGCTAAACCCCTTTCTCAACTTTTATCACCATCCCCCCGGAGAAATTGTTTCGGGGGGTTAAAATCTTTGTTCGCTCCCCTTTCAAGCTAACTTTGTTTGCGAGAAATGATCTGTGTAAAAGCACGCCCAAGAGCCATCGACGCACTCGTGTACTGATAGCTATTCCACTGTAACGCATTAGAAAAGGTCTGCAGTAGTTACGCAGGAGGGATGCAAAAACAGATACATGGATGATAGATTTGAAATGAACAGCGTTTCCTGCACACTGCATTAAGAAAGAGATCAATTTAAATGCACAAGCAGGATGGATTCTGTCACTGTACATGACCTACATTTGCTTTTATTTCCAGATAGAGAAAGGAAATAAGAAGTCAAGGAGGCAGTGAAGAAGTAGTTTGGAAGAAGGAAAAGCAGTAGTGGTAAAAGAACAAGGAGCAGGGAGTTGGGGGGGGGGGCTGTGCTGGGCTATTAGAGTCACTTCCTTCCTTGGTAGCAGCCACGGGCTCGACCTTGGGCTCAGCCATCCATTCCTACCAGTTTGCTTCTTGCTGCATATTTTTTAGCCTTGTTTTCCATTCCCTGACACATGCTATATTACTGTTCAAGCTACTGAAAAAAAAGACACAGGCCATTTTTCCCAGAGATCCACTGCAGGGGCCTGTGAGAGTGGGAGGGAAGGAGAAAAAAAAATACATTCAGCACAGGCAGAGATAGCTAGCACCTCTGGCCAGGCGGCGACACAGTTAAGGGGGGGGGGGGGAGGCAGGTAGAAAAGTTTGGGAATCAGAGGGGGAAAAGGGAAGACATCAAAAGTCACTGTTCGCACGTCACTTTAAACCCCAACTTTGTACTTTGAAACACCAGTTATCAAAGTGATATTAAATGTTTGATATTTACAGCTCATTTAAAATAATTGCTAACATTTGTCACATGCTAGGTACTGTTATAGCATGCTTCTTTCAAAAAGCTCTTAAAACTCATTAGCAGCTCATTCCACTACAGCGTTAGCTCTAACATCAACCTATTCATTCTCTGTAAAGCTGTAATTACTTGTGCTTTAAAGAGAAAAAAACGACATTATGACTTATGTTTCCAATCATTCCAGTCATATCTTTCATGACCTGCAGCTGCGTATATAATATCAATACTTTTTCATGTGTGTGAGTCAAGGCCAAACTCATTTGAAAATGCAAATTGTAACAATGCAACACATGTTAGCACACATTAAGTATATACACACACACACACACACACACACACACACACACACACACACACACACACACACACACACAGTTAGCCATGCGTAATGATCAATGGCTGCATACATGATTATTAGGTCAAAGCTATTTATAGTTGATTTGTTAGCCTGTGATATTGATGAAATTAATTGAAGAACAGGATTTAGATATAGAAATATGAAGATGACTATTACCTTTAAAGGTTCAATATGTTATATGTTTGAGTCGACATATACATGTGTGTATTTAAACACATTGCTCGAATAAGGAATAAACTCATATGTAGTGATATGGCCTAGTTTTCTTATTCAGTAAATTCACCTTGTATCATTTGCCCTGAGGAACTTAAAGGGCCAGCAAGTTTCAATAAAACAAGTGATGCTATAAAAAAAACAGTTAAAAAAAAACATAACACTTGACTAGTTTATTTCATTTGATATCCTCAATGTATTGAAAAAAAGAGTTACAGTTGTATTTCTTGCAATAAAAACAATTACAGTTACGACATACAGTACCATGTCTTTATTATTCATATTATAATTATTATCCCCCCCCCCCCCCCCCCCCCCCCCCCCCGCGCAGTAAACGTAACAATACAAGAAACTTAAATGATAAAAGTCGACATCTAGAGACTTGAAATGACAATTACTGCACTTTAAAAGCAACCTATGAGATTTCATATTAAGACTTTTCCATCCCACTGGAAGAAAAGCTTCTCATGCGCTGTGGTAAGAGCAGACTCTCTTAGCCTAATTCAACTAGCTGTCTGGTTTCAGACTGTTGTTCTGCCAGGGGCGATCACTTACTAATGTTTTGTGTGATAGCTTATGTTGGTGTTTATATGCATGTGTGTATGTGTGTGTGTGTACCCGCATAAGAGAAAGAGAGAGCGAGAGATGGAGAGAGAGAGATAGAGTGAGAGAGACCAGAGGCATGTTCTGGACATAGACTGCGGCCGCCACATTGCTTTAAAATTGACCCGGGGCTGACCTAGTTACCTCACTTCACCCTTCAACGGGTAGAGGGAGAGAGTGAGGGAGTGAGATGAGAAGAGTGATGCGGGGGTAGATACAGTTGAGAGGAACTGTCGGAAAGAGATGGAGAGTGGAGAGAGGGGGGAAAGAGGAGAAGAGAGAGGGACAGAAAGTGAGAGTGGGAAAAAAATAGCGAGGAAAATGGTGAGAGAGGGAAAAAAAAGAGAAAAAGGAGAAGAAGACGGAGGGAAAGCGAGAGAAAGACGAGAGGAGAAACATTTTAAAAAGAAAGAAAGAGAGAACCCTTTGGCTCTCCCAAACCTATGCCTGGACCGCTGAGAGTCTGACCTCATTGACCCATCCTCACACACACACACACACACACACACACACACACACACACCACACACCACACACACACACACACACACACACACACACACACACACACACACACAGTTTACCCACACACCACCGTGCTGCTGTGTTTGGAGTGAGGCTGTCAGTGGACCCTGCAGGTTACCTGGCTGTACTTCAGCTGTATACCAACAATATGACTGAGAGACCTGCTCACAACCTCAGGTACAACTTGTGCGCTTGCCAAGGGAAAAGGGTGACTAAAAAAAAAGACGTTAACTTGGACAAGAGCACAAGGTTGTACTCACTGTTAAAGCATGTCCCAACAATATTGTATTTCATTTCCAGTGAAGATTTGCTGGCCTGCTCGGTAATATAGTATGCAAAAACTCGTTTATAAACTGCACCACCTCTTTCCAGACACTGCTGTACCTTGCAACAGAAATGCCACTGTTTGACTGTAGGTCCACTTAATTGTATGGATTTCATTCATTCGAATTGTTTTAAATTGTACATACATAGGTTTGGTTAATTGCAAATAGTGGTTCTATGTTTATTCCTGCACAGGTGATCTATCTATCATGAAATTAAGTCATATAACAACTATTAAACATCCTTAAATTAAAGTAGATTGAGGAGATCTGGTTAAAGAAAAAACAAACGGAGCCATTGATGATAATGTGCTCATTAAAGTGAATAAGAAAAACTACCCTTAACTTCTTTTTTAGGTCTGTGTGTTGTGTGTCCACCTTACAGCCTGAGAACTAAACACTCAGGACTTAAATGACGCTATAGGCAGAGGTGCAACAGATCACAAATAGCACAGTTTTGGATTATGTTTGGATTGTTTGTCAGAAAAAACAACCTCGCCAGGACTCACACTGTGCGTCTCCATGGAACTTTTAAAGATCTGAGTTCAACAGGCTGTAATGTAAAAAGCTGCATCATGTCAATAACAGTATTTGTTACTCCTCATCATGGACATCAAACAAACACTCAATATAACTCTTCTGTCACTAACACGCATTCTACAAAAACACGATTTCTTCCGTTTGTATTATCTTGACAATGTTGAACACAAAACAGACACACACCATTCATTCAGAGGATCTGTGTGTGTGTGTGTGTGTGTGTGTGTGTGTGTGTGTGTGTGTGTGTGTGTGTGTGTGTGTGTGTGTGTGTGTGTGTGTGTATGTGTGTGTGCACTGGCAGGCCACGTTGTGTGAGTCAGACAAAACAACCAATGAGGAGCGTGCATTTTAGGGTGTATATTTTAAGTCATTGGCCCAAACACAGCTCTATATTTACTTTACTAAAGTGAAGTTTCTGATTGATAATATACGCAGCCGTCAGCTGATACCTGACTGATAAATACAGACAAGGTGATATAAAGTGTTTGACACAAAGTAACCACACACAATGAAGTGTTATTAACACTTTGAGACGTTTCTGTGTGAAAAATCTGTAAAAAAAAAATATATATTTTAAGAGTCTGATTTGGCTTCTAATTTGTACAGCTGATCTCCATGGCTACGCACACTACTTTAACATCGGCGACTCTGTGGAGGGATTTAGCAGTAGAACATACATTTTACACATTGAAGATACATTTTGAATCGATCTGCGGATCACTGGCAGCCCGAACCATGGGGGTGATCCGAACAGATCCCTGATCAATTGTGATGCTTTACACCACTAGCGTCAGTTCTCCAGATGTCAATATTTCTCAAATATGTGTTTTTATTTATAAAACATCGAGTGAAGGGAATATCCCTGAGCATTTCAAGAGTTACTTTATTCTTAATTCCCAGGTCCATTCTTACTCAACCCGTCAAGCTTTAGATCTTTATCCTCCCAAATGTTTGACTTGCAGAAGTCAATTCTCGATTCGATTTAGAGGCAGCAAATTATGGAACATGTTTTCCCATCTGTCAAAAACCTGCTGCTCAGTAAAATGTAACAAAAAATCTCTGAAGCAACATTTAACTGCTATACATTAACTACTCATTATGCATGTATTTACGGTTTATCAGAGTTACTTGTAAGTTTTTATCAGTATTATTTTGGTTTTGCTGTCACTACAGGTGTGTTTTAAACAGATGTTCCACACACACATATCACACACATTTGCTGCTGTTTTTCATTGTTACTGTATGCAGTTAATACATCTGTGTACATATTCTTCTCTGCATCTTGACTATGTTCTGTTGAGTTGTTTTTTAATTTGTTGATATTTTAGCATTATTTAGGTGGAGGCTTAAAATAAGCTCTTAAGAGTTTTCTGCCTCTTCCTGCACTGAATGTTGTCTATTTTGTTATTTGTTTAATATGTTTTTTCCCTTACTGTGCAAATAAATAAATATGACTAATACTACAGTGTGCAGTGTGTGATACTATGAGGGTTTGAGATGATATAAAGAATAATAAAAAAAATCATATAGCCAACTGAACAGTGTAGACTTAATAAAGTATTCAGACATAAGTAAAAGTTCTATCTAACATTTAAGACATCTCAGTCGTAGAATTAAAACTTTTTAAAGACATTTTTAAGACCATACATTTCCAAAAATCCTAATTAATTTTTTCCCCTTGCAACTCTCTAAAATACTTGTAATCACACTTTGCCTGGAAACACAATGTACCATCAAATAATAATAAGAAGTTGTCTGACAGAGTAAGTTCACCTCGCTGCGAGAGACAGTCAGTAAGCTTTTTCTGAACATTAGCACTACATTAAAAACCAAAATACAAATCCTTACCATGGTTTCAGTTTGCCAATTTAAACATATATCTGGGTAATAAGAGATAAATGGTTGGTTGGTAAGAGCTGTGGTAAGGTGTCTTGCTGTCTTCTTTTATAAGCACTGGTCGATGGATCAATACAACCTGTTCTCCTCTCCAGAGACTGATGACAAGCTCTGTCACCACCTGGCTGAGGCCAACAGCTACTGCTGCATGTGGGGCAGCAACAGGGCACACTTTAGTGATAGCTGGAGCAGTGACTCCAATTCAAAAGACAATTCACACCAGGGCTTAGACATGGCCATGTACCAGCGGTCAAAGGACTTCAACTATTGCATCTGCATGCATGGAGTCAAGGTCAGTGTTAGTGCTGCTGAAGCAGGACCTCAAACTCTTTACTTCAAACTCTTTTATAAACAATTTACAAAGTACTTTTATTGAATTGGTGTTTTTACGGATAAATCTGCCTTGATAACATAGAAGATTGCTTTGGCCTGCTAGCACCCTTTTTTAAGCAACATGTGAAAAACACTTTCCTATGTTCGCAATCTATTCTTAAGCTCATGGCGCTCAGTGTGTAAGGGCACGTCAGACTAACTGTTGCTTGTTAAGCAGCCAACGATCTGGCAGCAAAGTGTGGCACAAGGCAAAAAGGGGGTTGGATTAAGTCTCCTTATTGTACATTATATGTTTGTTTTGAGCATAGTATGAGTAGGGCCAAAAGAAGTGTTAGCTTTCTCTTTAGAAGCCAGGAGCGCCTGCAGGCAGACACGTTACTTTACACACGGCTTATTTCAGCCTTTAGTCCTAAACAGATGCACACAAGTGTAGGAGTTTCACAGAATTATTATATGCTTTTGTGTTGTGTCTCACACATGGATCAAAATGTACTCCATACACACATATGCACACACATAAACATGCACTCACACCTCCGACCCTGTTGGTCTGACTCCATCACATTAATTTCTCTTTTGAATGTAGGAATAGTGTGGGTCAATATTTGTCTCAGGCTCATACTCTTTCCACCCTCAAACCAGCCCATTTCTACGCACTAACTGTTACGATAAGTCACTCTGGACTTAAGTAGATTCAGCAGATAAACTGTGAGGATAACAAATGTGATTATCTGCACTGGCCTCTGTTACAGCTGCTCTGCTCCATACATACCATGGCAGCTGCATGTCCGAGCGTCCCGCCGGGCAGTGCACTGGCACCCGTAGTAGTGCTGACGCTGTTGGGGTGGCGCATGCGGACAGCTGGCCCAACCGCGATGGCAGGAGGGGTGCTGCCGGGCGCTGGTTTGACTCCCTGCTGCGGGGGCTGGGTCAGGGAATGCTGACTATTCAGCAAAGACAGCCTGAGGGCCGGGAGGCTCTTCTGTTGATGGGCAGAGAGAGGGCAAGAGTTTAGAGTCAGAGAGGAAAACAAACATGCAGGAGAAAAAAAAGCATACACAAATGCTGCTGCTGTCAACGGGCTGATTTAGCAAAGTGTTATCAAATACAAGCAGATACATGGATATGAGGCGATACCTGTATATTTCAAACACTATGGTTTAATATATTGTTTAAAAAAAAAAAAAAACAGGGGAACAATTGGATTTCATTTCAGGAGAACAACCCAGCAGTTTATTTAGTATTGTATGTATATAAAATATATGAAAATGGCCATTAGGCATTTCTGATAACACACTGTCAGAGCCGACCTGACTGAGGAGACGATGTTGTTCCATACAGACTATTTAAGGCAGATTTTTGACACAAGCGACCTAACATTGCATGACAACATGTGTTTGTGGCAGGGTTGGGCGGTCGGGCCTTGATGTGACGCTCATCACGGTTGGCTGGAGGAACCTGCTGGCTACTAGCAGGGACTGCTGGGGGGGGGCCACTGTCACACACAGTCAGAAGTCAGGCCAGGGGCACGTATGTGTGTGTGCGAGTGTATTATTGTAGTGTCGGGCCTGGTCGTCAACGGTGCTTATGAAAGGAGTTTAGTTTAGGGAAGTATAAAGGATGGTCAGCCTAAGGAGCCAAGTTAGGGTTTTAAGGGGGTAGGTTAAAGAGTAGATCAGGAGACAATTTTTATGTTAGAGGTCAATTAAGAAAGAAGCTAAAGGGCACATCCGACTATAAAAGTAGGGCCTAAATCAGTGGTTCTCAACTGGTGGGTCAGGACCCAAAAGTGGGTCGTGGAGTCGTTTCCAGTGGGTCGCAAAAGTTTGCCTGAGGTCCAAACTGCACAATTTTTCAGAAAGAAAAAAAATCTCATTAGTTGAAAAATATCCAAAATTTGGGTCGCGAGTTGGTGGTGAGTCCTGAGGCTAGACTAGTTGAGAAACACTGGCCTAAATGAAGAGGAAACGTGTTGTAGTGAGTTTAAAAGACCAACTAAGAGGACCTGTTTTAGGAGAATATTAGAGTTGGAGAAGGCTACACAAAACCAGTTTCAGGGCCGTATTAGGGGTGAGCAGGAACTCCACCTTGAGAAAAGGCACCAGGTAAGGCTGCGGAGATGACTTGAGCTCAGTCTGCAGCCGGCTGGTGAACTCCTCCGGTTCAATCTTGGCATCCTGTTAGAGAGAAGGGTAGAGTATATAATTTATGACAGAAGTGAGAGAGTAATAAAAGACAAAAGGGGAACTTGAACACAGCAAGATGTCCCATCATGATGCTGATGATCAACCACTCAACTTCCATCCTGGCACCTCAGGGTGCAGCTCATTAATGTGCAAATGTGTAGGAGGTTAATATTCATGATAGAGCAAGGGTTCTTTTTTTTTTAGAAAGAGTTTTATGCTGCCACCTACAGGTTTAAAGTATTCAATACAACAACACATTTCAGTGTCCACTTTGATCTACTCGTACGTGAACTGTACAAAAAACACTTGAAAATGAATAATTAAAGGAGGGTTGTCAATCAGATATAATGAGAAAAATTGGCTTTTATTTTATTCTGGCAATAAAAAAGAAGCAGCTGACAAGAGACTTTGTACTTATCAAATTGAGAAGCAAAAAGTGACTTACGACCCTCTGAAAGTTTGTCAAAACATTCTTAAAATGTCTTTTTACCAAGACTGTCTTGTGCAAAACATTCTCATCACATGTGCACAACAGCTTTGATGGGATCGTGTGTGTGATTAGTAGATTTTGAGGCTTTTACCAGCAGATCCTGCACCAGACCCTTGACGTTTTTGGAGGTCTCAGGGGACGGAGAATTATGAGACGCCAGCTTGATGAGAGTTGCCAGGAAATTCTTACACTTTTTCACATTCTCTTGCATTTCCTGTAAAAGATAACAAAAAATAGTTATTTACCTTCGATACAAAGTTAAATAGAAAACTGGCAGCCGGAGTTTTTTAATTGCTCACTCTTTAGACACTTCAGGATCAAAGCTGGTCAACATTTGAAGAAATGTTTATCAATGGTTGTTATGTTTATATTGCTATTAGTCTAAGCTGAGTGTGAATGCAGCATCAGAATCAGATGATAATAAAAATGTATATGGTGACATTGTGAAAGCAGCCTTGTATCCATGCAGAATCATTTTGATCAGTACTAAAGAAGCTGCCAAGCATCAGTCACAAATCAGATTGAAGTGCAAACGTAGCATGTTGCCCAGTCATCTCTGATGCCAAATAAGACATGGCACCTGTCCAATCACGCTGCCAGTGGCAACAAAGCGTGGCTCCTGAATATAAGAAGATGTGGGGATCTGTGAATGTGATTTTGAATCTATGTGAATGATGTGCATGTGAGCCATCATTTATGGCTAAATCTACAAACCTATGTGTCCCTGAATGTGTTCATAAAGGCTCTGTGCGTTTATGTCTCTGTCTGCATGTCCTTGGGTTGCTTTCCACTTGTGAGAATGTATGAGTGCAAACATGTTCGGGCATGTGTGAGACTCTCGGTGCATGGCCAGCTGCGGGAGGCGGTGAGGCTGTGGGTCTGGGGCTGAGCTTGTGACACAGCTAGCCTGCTGGCAGAAGTGACAGTGCCTGCGCCCTTGAGGGTGGAGTGTGTGCTGTGAAGAAGGGGAAGAGTGTGTGTGTGTGTGTGTGTGTGTGTGTGTGTGTGTGTGTGTGTGTGTGTGTGGGGGGGGTGGGCGGGCGGACCTGGGACACGATAGGACCTCCGGGAGCCGCGGCGATTCCTGTCTGTGGAGGCTGCACGGGCTGGGAGGCGGCCTGGGGGGCCATCACCACAGGGTTCTGCTGTTGAGCCGTCACAGCCACGGCCGGAGCCACAGGGCCCTTCTGGAAGAGCAAGGAAGAGACAGAGAGATAAACAGGACGTGACGCCTCGCTCACAGCAAGGCCACAGAGAACAGGAGGCAGGCGCCACAGCGCTCCTGTCACATCTGGTGTCCTGACTTCAGTGGACATCGCTGAACAGACAAGTCGGAGGAGGGGGGAGGTGGTGACAAGCTAGAGGCTGGGAAAGACGAGAGGCCATCAAAGATTTTCTTCACAGTCACCTACCTGACAAGGCACAGCTCCTATCAAGGCCTGTTACTGGTCATGCCACCAAGTGTATATGCTCTAATGATGAAATGTGAGGGGATGAATGACTAGAAAATATCGCACATCTAGAACACAAATTTTACTTCACAGATGAGTAGCCATCAGTGGTTTCTCACTCTAAAGCCCTCATCACCTCTCGGAAATCTCTCCAGGCCTGTTCACACTTGGCAATAAAATACATATTATGTGATGTAATCATAAACGGACAGCTCTAAATGCAGACAAATGAATGCACCCAAAAATGATATGTGTGACGCAACTATCTTCACAAAGGTCTGCATTAAAACAAGAAAACGTTTAAACTCAGGGGAAAGTTGTTGGGAGTCTGAAAAACAACAAACTGCCAGATTGATCCTGTTTTAAAACACAATGATGAAGTTCAACATATTTTACACACGACATTTTTAAACTCATAGTAGGATCTGATCAGCTTTACTTTCACATGCAATTTCCTTTCAAAAAGGTAACTGAAATCTAAAAGGGTTATTCTGCAGAAAATCATTTTGGAATGGATTTTCTGAACACCTTTTCTCCAACGTCTTGTCAGAAACTTAAGGTGTGGAAAACGGGTGTTAGTTTTATTAGCCCCATCCAGATTCTCCAACTTTGTTTGAAACCTACTGTGTATCTTCTGAACAATCACTAAGGGCGAACTCACACTCGGCCCGTTTCCCCACTGGCCTGCACTCACACTGCTCCAGGACTAACCAGGCCTGAGCACGGTGATGTACATAACGTCGTAATACAACAAATGCATGGCTTTACATGATCAGGAAGCGTGCTTAAGTTTACAAGACAGTTAACCAAGTAAGGCATGTTGCTCACTGGGCGGAGTGCAGGACAAGAGGAGGAGGAGGAGGAGGAAGAGGAGGAGGTCTGGAGGGCGGGGCTGGAAGGAGTTGGAGAGGCAGCCGGCACCATCTTGGCCGGGGTCAAAGAACACTGCCGGGAGGTCTGAGGGGTCACAGGAGACTGCAGGAAAGAAAGAGCGCAACACAGACAGGCAGAGAGAAGAAAAAGAGGAAAAGGGGAAACAAGAGAGTGTATAGATATCATAAGCTGTGGATGAGGAAAGGAGGGACGTGGGGATAAAGGAATACAAGGCACCTCAAAAGATAGAAAGTTAGACAAACAGTACAGGTGAGTCCAGACCAGTTATTTAGGTGAAAGAATGAGTGGAAGAAGAAATAAATGAAGGGCAGAGGAAAGACCAGAACAGCATCAGAGGAAGAAAAAAAGCAGACGTGTGCATTCTAGATGATTGCAGAAAGGTCATGGAAGCAGGGAAGAAGAAAAAAGGTGTTTCGGTGTCCCCCCCTTTATTTGCCATGACCTTTGAGCCGGTCATTGACAAGGAGGACATTTGTGGCACAGAGATTATACATATAAGTACAGTTTGAAACCCAGTGTAGCTCTGCACACTGAGTTCTCCATTGATGTATTAGAACCACAACACCAATCACCAATCATGCTTTATGTGCTCAAAAGAAGTTACTTTAGTGTGGCAGTAGTGCGGAAATACTGCAGCAAGGTTTTTGTACGGCTAAAAAAGATCGACACTGTGAATAAGAAGTCGTGTTGACTTTAGGGCTGCACGATAGATTGCATTTTCATCGTAACAGAAAATGGAGACGGTCAAAAAAGCTACTGTAAAACAGAATTCATTTAATTTAACTTACATCCACCATGCATTCATTTCAATAATCAGATGGAGCCTGTTAGCTACACTTTGGTGAAAAGGTGAAAAACAAAGCTCTTCTGCTAAATATTTTTCAAATTCATTCAAAAACAAAACAAACATTCAAAACATTCAAAAAAACATGCACAATGTGTGTTACAGCTGCCCCCCGTTTGTCCCTATCCTTCTTCCAACATCCAACGTCTGCCCCATCCCATTTTTTCAAGCACGGCGCAGCTTTGGCAGAGCTCGAGTCCTTATTGGCCTGAGATTTCTGCCTCTTCAATGGAAAGTTTTTGCTTGATTTTTGCTAAATGTTGCAAAGTGCTGTGCTCATGATGATTTAACGCTGGCTCTTTGTAACAGTATGGTATTTATACCTGCTCTTTTGTAATATGAAATAACAAAGTGTAAGGTCTTTTACCTGCGTTTTGTAAAGTGTCTCGAGATAACATTTGTCATGAATTGGCGCTATACAAATAAAGATTGATTGATTGATGACATCTACGCAAACTTAAATACGCACGTCGCTGGTTTTCCTCACATCTTACATGTCTAATATGTCAAAAAATATTTTTAGGAGATTCATATGAATGCTGAAATTTTTGATGAGTCTGCTATGTTTATCTGCATTTTAATGGCACCAGAGAAAGTGAGATGATTTCCCAGTTAGTGCCAAGCGCCAGGATACCACAATGATGCCAAGTGGTGCATCACAAACCCATATCCAGAAACACATGAGTACAAACAAGCACACACGCTGATACACACTTCCAGGCGGATGTCTTGACGTTGGGCCAAGACAACCCTAGAGGGCCTCTGCCCCCGACCTCTGGCACACAGCCGTCCATTCACAAACAGACAAAAGCATTCACACACCGACAGCAGAGGGAACAGGCACACATTCAAGCACATGATTATCTGCATTTGTCTTGCAACCAAATGAACACACACAAACAGACCCTCAGCAGTGTCGAGGATGGGAAAAAGAGACAAAGAAGTCGAAAAGAAGAAGTAGGATAAAGAGAGGAGGAGGGAGGAGGAGGGAGTTGCCCCTCAACTAAAAGTTTTGTAGGATGCAAAAAAAAAAAAGATGTACTGAGGATTTTGGGGGAAGTGGGTGTATGAGAGGGGATCAGGGGTAGACGTGGGGGTAAAAGGGGGTTGGTGAGAGCCACAGGGTGCATCCCTCCGCAAGCTATGCCTCTCTTCTTCTCACTGTCTCTGCCTCTCACACACACAGACAAGCACACCCAAACGCACTGAAGAACCAAAGCCTTGTTAGCTTTTTAAAATAATCAGGCAGTTGGATGATGAATGATTTAACAGGTATGGAAGGAAGGAAGCTCAGGATGCCTTCCGTTTCTCCCCTCGGGGTCGTAGGAAGAGTGACAGGCCGACAGAGGGGTTGAGCTCAGGGAATAAACACCATTCCCTTTCATTTCTCGCTACTGCTTTCCTGTCGAGAAGGCGACGCCGCAGCCCGCTAATTTGTCATCAGCTGTGACGTTGAGAGGTGATGACAATCTGCAAGTCTCTTTTGAGAGGGGTTCACATCAGTATGGATACAGGTTGGCTGGCTATGCCGCTGTGAAGCAAGTGGGCAAGTAGCAAGTGAAGCAAGTAATCTCAGTTCTCAGATGTGTCTTGTGGCCTCTGACAGCTCAGTTGAAGGTGTAGCAACACTGACTGAGAATGTAAAACTAGCAGAATATCAGTAACTAGTGACAGGCTGCTGCTTTCTGATGGGTTTACTAAACACCAGTAGAGCACATTTATAGAGTACACACTCCTTTAAATGATGATTGTTTTAGACACATCTGTGTTTCCTGGACATTTATAGCCCTGTTTAATACATCCAATGCAATGTTATTTGAAACTGTGTTTTTATTCATGCAGACTTTTTTAGTTTTTTTACTAATTCTGTTAAAAACGTCTTACTGTCTTTCTCTGAATGAATTCAAAACCAAGTAGAAACAATGAAGTGTTTCTGAAATTAAAAAAAATGAAATGAAATGCTGCCCTCTAGTGTCAATGTTTTGTCCTCACAGTAAGTGACGCTTAATGAGCAAGTGCCTCAAAGCTTTAAGGGGCCGGACAAAGAGTGTGGTGAGACAGAAGGCTTTTCTAAAAAACGACTTTCTGTCTCATGAAGTTCTAATTGTTTTTGGCAGAGCATCACCTGAAAAGATGGCTGCAGTAAAGACTTAAAAAACAACTTATTGTGTTACTTAAATTTAGTCCGCCCCGCACCTCTCAACTGGATTGATCTGACGGCGGTCAGATTAAACCAGTTGTTGGAGGAATTCAGCCAAGAATATCGTTTGGATCATATTTGTGTTTTATGAATAAATTCATCATATGAATCCCCTTCATAGATACGATTTCATACGACCCTATTCTATAAAAATATTACATATTACGCGGTAAAAAGAGTCCACTTTGGAGCAATATTTAGCATCTTTCCCAGCGAGCTACAGTAACATCTTTGATATCAACAGATTCTTTGTAAACTGTCAATTCATATGATATCAATGTTGTCCGCTACTTCTGCCCAAAAACAATATTTTGAACGTCAGATGAGACAAATGATAATGCAGTGTAAGAAGAATTAAAGTGAAGTCAGAACTGAGAAGAACTATTACAGCCTCATTTTAAAGTCATGCTGACAAGTGTGGTAGAATCTAATTCAGATGTATTGTTTGTTTACAGTTTATCATTAATGCCAGTAGAATTTTTAATTCAGTAAGCTAACCAATAAGATCACTTTATACAATAAAAGCCTTTACAACATTAACTATAGCAAGTTAATAAGTAAAATAATGCTGCTGGAAATGCTTTAACTGTTTGAAAGGTGCAAATATTACAAAGTTTAAATTATTTTTAAGCTATGAGGAAATATTATAGTGATTATTTATCTTCCTTTTTCAGGGTGTAAAACAAAGCATAGTTGTTCAGTTTTTATTGGTCATTTGTGTGATGGAGGTGCGGTAGAAGAAATTTTCCGGGTAAATTTGGGCCGTGGTAGGGGCCTAATGTGATATCTTTTCATGGGGCCCGGAGTTCCTAGCGGCGCCGCTGAGTTTGACATTTGAACACAGAAAAGAGTAAGCTTTCATTTTTGTCTTCTTGTTGTATTAAATACTTTTTGGTTAGTCAGCCGTTGGGTCCTCTTTCTTTCTTTGAACCCTAATTGTGACACTTTAAGATGCCCAATGCAGAATACAGAGTAGAGTCTAGACCTGCTCTTTTTGTAAAGTGTCAGATAAAATCTGACGGATTGGTTAATTGATTGAATCTGTTTTCCTCAAATTACAGAGAATCAATGAAAAACATAACTATCCATTAATCTCATTATTTAAAGCAATTAAGCTCCAAAGGTGTGGATCGAGCAGCAGAATCTGAAGTTTCCCCATGAATGATGTATCCACAGGTGATAATAAGCAAATTCCAATGAATGATTCAGTGGCTGGTTAAATTTTGATGAGAGGACCCCATGGAGTCATTAAGGAGCCTTGAGACATTCATTCACCCATTAATCTCAGTTTAATCTATACGTAAAATAATCAGGACTATTCACGGAATATAATTACAGTTTAACATATTAATCAGCAGCCAATTAGGGTCTGGAGCTCAGCTGTTATCTTAATGAGGACTGTGTGTACCCACACATAATGAGAGCACAAATTCTACAATTGAATCAGCCGGGCTGCTGTTGACGAAGGTCAGCGGCTGTTTAAATGAAATCCTCCAGAGCACAAAGGACTGAAGCGTGCAGGAAATGTGTCTGAACAACCTGAGATTTGTGTTCCCAGGTGCTCTCATCATCAGATCAGAGGTTGATGCTCTTTGTAGAAAAGTAAGAGAACCAGGAAGTGGTGCTGTGCTGTAAGTAGAAGCTGATTGCACAAATAAAGAAGTATAAATTGATTTTCTGAAAACTGATTGATTGATTTGGTTTGCACTTTATCAAACCCCCTTGTGATCACCATCTTCTGCATATAACTGATCCTAACTATTTGAAGTTAAAGGCAGCAAATCTGTGGCAGGAGAATCAGGTCTTAGTTCAGTTACTTTGTCAAAGAGAAATGTGCAGTCTTTCATCTCTATCAATCTGAGTAAGGTTTGTAATTGTGTCTCTACTTAGAAGAAGTACAAAATGTGTTTTTCTTACGGCACTAGCCTTTGATGTAGTTGGCGGCTGAGGAGATCTACAGGCTATTTCAGCTTTAGTCCCCACCTGCATCAAAAATACACTACGAACAACAACAACAAAAAAAACCCTATGAGTTAAGATGCTCTTATCAAAGTTGAATTATATAGTGTTTCATTGTTTCAGCTAAGCTGAAGCCAAGACTGAATACATCCTGATACATGCAGGCACTGTGGGCACAGTTGTGTGAACAGTGGAGCTCTGCTTCTTCAGGTAACATGATAAATGTGTTACTCTGTTCTATCATTTACTGTATGTTGTTTGGAGTGGATTTGGTTAAACAGATTAGAGCTTTTTGGAACCACTTCACTCTTCAAAACACCCCAAACAAACATTCAAAAAAAGAATATTAGGCAAACATTCTTTAAAGGACCCCCCCCCCCTCCTATTAGTTTGAGAATGTGACTGGTCAAGCCCTGTATCTGTCTCCAGCCCTGTTATGTGAGTGGTCTGCTCTACAGTTGATCGTTTTGTGTGTATCTACTTTTAAGATGATTTGTTTTCATTCATGATTTTTGAATAATTTAACTTCCATGTCTTAATTGTTGAAGTAAACTTTGTGGTGTGTTTTGTGAGAACACTTTGGTCTGTCAAAGGCCCTTCATTTTTAATGTTGGTAATTCAATTCATACCATTTTTTGAACAGCAGCAGCTGGTGTTAATATAATGAATGAGAGAAGAATAGAATACAATAAGTTCATTAATGAAGCTGTGAGATTAGTCTACAGCTTTTGCTCTGCAGCCGATTCACTGACAGATCTAATGATTTGAACCTTCTCTTTCCCAGTGTATGTGAATAATGTTTCTATGGTTACAAACATGTATACGTGTATAAGAACATTTTTTGTTGTTATATTGTATTGACAGAGAACTTGTAACAGGATCATCGTCTCTAATGTTCACATGAATCATGATAAATACGGGGTCCAGCAGGCACTTTTATGATTTCTTTTTGTATGTGTTTTTGTTTCTATTTCTGGGGTACGTTTTCGATTTCTTTGATATGTGCATGTTTTATATTTCTGTCATTTTCAAATGGTTTCTTTTTCTTTTTTTCATTCATGTAGATGTTTTGTTAATCTTGAAAAATGTAATAAAATATTTGATCACAAAACAAACAACACAACATGTTAAATCAAGATACAACACGCGTTTTCAAAATAAAACAGCATTCTTTTTCATTTCTGTATTCGACCTGATTTCAGCACCAGGAGCTGTCCATAATCCTTAAGAATCTCACGTATCTGCTGTCCTAAAAGATAACTCTTCTTTATCAGCATTTTTGAAAATGCAGTCCAACAAAAATCACGGTCCAGTAAAGGACTTACTGTTACTTTTCTTAAGTTAAGAAAACTGTGCTTGTTTCAGCTTTCTTAAAAAAAAACTTTTTTTCAGAAAGCCGTCTTTAACATACCATTTTGAAAAACACAGCGTTCTTCTTTTTCAGGCTATGATCCCACTCCTAGATCTTAAGTAATGAGTATCTCTAACTAAGAAAAATCACTTAAAAAAAATCACAATTGTTTCCCTTTGACATGGAGGAAGTGCCTGAGCTGTAGCTCTTGGCTGGTGGTTAAAATGGACAAAAGTGCTGCAACTTAAAAGCAGTACAGAAAAGAAGGGATCGACATTTATTCTCCCTACAGTGATTATATTCTTTTACAGTATGAAGACGTTAAAAGACAACCCTCGCTAATCTACCCAGGGCATCTACAGTGAAATAACGTGTGGAAGTTTTGTGATGCAAAACAAAATATATATTCTGTAGTGTATCTTTAAAAATCCAAACCATGACATTTAATGAGTCATGAATAAAAATGAATCTGACTTGGATGTAAACAAAGAATTCACTAGGGAGATGGAGTAGTAATATTATGGGATATTACACTTTAAAGGATATACAGTAGTTTAAGAGCTTTCTATTGGCTAATCAAAAAAAGGTGTCATGTGCATTACTGACTCAACAACCAGGTAAGACCTTTCTTTGTGCTAATCCACACAACCAGAGCTAACTCATCATTTTTATGAACCCACGTATCATATGAATGTACCTCATACTGACATTATTTAGTTGATTTTTCATCATGAGATTATACAGTGATGAGAAATAACTGACAATAGACCTACAGTATATTAGAGATTTTTTTTTTTAAACTTGCTATTTTGGGAGTTCCCCTCCAGCCATTTCATGACACAGTCCTCATTCAGAAGCGGTTTCATATGACAACCCTTCACTTCTTCCCTTCTCTAAGTTTTCCGTCTCCAAAAATGAGACAAGAGTTAGAAAAGAAATCAAATGATGAAATTTAAAAAAAATGAAATAGAAAAGAAAACTGTGAATTGAACTGAAACAGATTTACCATGACACCAAAGTGGAGATGCCTAACCTCTGTCACCTTCTCAGCATTACTGCATGCTGTGGTCACTCGTCAGTAGGATCTATTTTGCTGTGTTCTGTAGCAGACTCTCTCACCTGTGGCGTTGTGACTCTGAAGGTTGCTCCTGTCGTGGGAGTGGCAGGGCGCGGAGAGATGTTGTTCTGGGCCTGAGCCTGAGCCTGAGCTTGAGCCAAAGCCTGCTGAGGAACCATCACCAGCTGGCCCAACTCAGTGCGTACCAACACCATCCCTGTACAATCCCAAAGAACATCACAAGAGGGAACAACACAACCTGTTAGTGACTGAATGGTACTTAAAGGAGTTACCACATAACCACAGAGCATCACTGTAAGAGAATAAAAAACATCTTTTACACACAAACACACTCTTTTCATGTCTCTTTTCCTTTTATTAACATACTTCTTGATTTGTTTATATTTGATCGAATGATTTGGAATTGTTTTCTGTCTCAAATTATTGTTTTCTTATCCTCAACACTTTGGCAACACTGTGTAACTGACATTCATGCTAATAAAGAACAATAAACTGGGAGCTTTGTATTTACATAAGTCTAAACCAGCAGCTGGATTACATATCAACCAGCCCATTAGGATGTCATTGCAAATAGTAAAATTAAGTTATTTTAGTGGCAAAGCAACGTCAACCCAAAGAAAAGATCGGGGAAAATGTTACACACAGAATGTCAATGAGTTCAATGAGTTCAATGAGTTTGACTACTTGTTTCTGATTGGCTGGAAGATGTTTATAAAAAAAAAGTTTTACTGTTTTACATCAGTGGATGAAAATAAAATCAAACTGCATTTCACCGGCCAGCAACACAACTTTGCTTTTTTGCAACATTGCCTGCATGAATTAAACCTAGCATGAGTAAAATTACCAACAAGTTTCATAATAATTAAAAAAAAAAGATGCCTGCTAAGATAGAAGATTAAGAGAGCTGTGTATAGCAGGTGGCCACGTGGGAACTGATATTTTTAGTGGGATACACAGTCGACTTCTTGTACTTAATTTGAGCCACATTTCATGTTTATATTGGAAGTAATATGATGATTTTTGATAGTTTTCATGATATATAGTATGATCAGAACAATCAAGATCTCTAATTATCCCCGGATGAGAAAAAAATGAACTAATTTCCTTTATCTGTCAACACTGTTCTCTCAAAATAAAATAAATTTAAATCTTAAGTGACATCATTTCTTGAGTATCTCCAGCTTCAACTGAACTGACAACACAGAGTGAAGAACAACACGTCGTCCTCACTAGAGAAGTAGACTTTTCCTGGGCAGCAGTTATGTCACTCAAAAAGTGAAACTTTTCTGAAAAAGAGAAACTGAAGTACAAGAATGTGCAACTTTTTCAAAAGTGTATCCTTCACACTGCTGTCGTTTGAATTGTTCCTGCACACATTGAGGGATTCTTGATGCAACTGCTGCATTCAAACTATAGCGGTCTTTACTATACAGTATTATAGTAAGCGTTTTGAAACTTCAGTGGCAGTCTGTTTTGCATATGAAAAACTTGTGACGGCCTGGATGGATGTGCTACTTCTTTGTTAACTGTGTATGGTGTGTGAATCCTTTTGTGGGAAACATTTCTGCATGACATCGTTGGAGAGAGCCCTGTCTGCTTGTGACAGGGAATCCATGAACTCAAGTGTCACAGCAAAGTGTCTTTACACAGCTCTCCTCCTATGAGCATTACAAAGTGTATCTCTTATAGAGACATAGTGTACAGATAGATGTCATTGACTCAACTACAATACAAACATAATGCGAGATTTGTCTTTTTTTTTTATTAAAGTGTATTACACAGATGTGGTATTAGTGTTGTGTTATTGTACTGTAAAGGATGCTTGGTGTAAATGTTATAATTTGCATGCCTTACTGGGCACATCATTACACTGCTGTGTAATGTGTTTGATTTCCCATGGGGCCACAAACTCACCACTAAAAAGCACATATTGTCAACAGGTATATTTTTCTTCAGCATCAGGCACCAAACAGTATGGTCTGTGGATAGCTTTCCAAACATATTAACATGTGGTAGGAAAACTGAGACATCACACACATAACTTCCTCATACTCAAGAGAGTCAAACAGACTCTGGACACAGGTACAGGTATTATAACACGGCTGTAAACAGCACCTCCTCGCCTCTCTCCTTCCCCCTTCTGCCAAACCTTACCCGGCGGGATGGTAAACCCAGGGGGCAGCTGAATAGTCGTCTGCTGCTGAGGCGGTCTGACAATCAGCTGTGGGGCTACAATCCTCTGAGGTGCTGCGAGTCCAGGACGGGGTTGAGACTGTGCCGAGGTGGCCACGGCGGGTGTCGGGGAGGGGGCTGTGGGTCTGACAGTGCTGATGGCGGCGGTGGTCACTGATACAGAACTTGTCGCCACCCCTGCTGTTACACAGGTGGTGGCCGTTGTGGGGGAGTTCAGAGGCTGAGTTATTGTTGTGGTGGTCATTGTTGTTGCTGCTGCTGCTGTTGTTATGGCAACAGAAGGTGTGGTAGATACAGTGTTTATTGTAGAATTGACAGACTGGCTTGACATTACAATTTTGGACTCTGTTTTGGAAGGCTGTGAATCTGTGAGTGTTTTGCTATCCTGTGAAGCTGAAGATGTGGTGGATGCTATGCGGGCAGCCTGCTGGACCAAGGCCGACACACTGGTACCGTTTCCATTCTGGGCAATGCTCGCCACGATGTGACTTGGGAGTCTATGCAAAGCGATAGTGGGAGTCCCCCGGTCCAAGGCAATAGCAGACTGACCTACGGGGAGGCTCGGGTTAGTCACGGTGAAAGTGGAAGTGTTAATAGAGGATGTCACAACACGAGTAGAGTTTGTTGTATCCACACAGCTGACGTCTTCTGCCGCTGCGCTGCTGCTGCTGCTGCTGCTGCTGCTGTTCCTCCGCGTCGTCACAGCGGCTCCGTTCAAACTCTTCAACCGAGCAGAAGCGCTCCTCCGCGGCGTGGTTATGCGCTTCCTCGGTGGGTTCGCCTCCGTGGACGTCTCACCTGTGCCGGGAGAAGAAACCTTACACCCCCGACTGCTGGATGTGTTGCTGATGCTGCCAGCAGGCGTAGCTGCCAAAGTTGACAGCCCAGATGCGGTCAGTGTTGTGATGGATGCTCCTCCATGTGAAGTGGCGTTCACACCGGCGGCGGGCGAAGTGGAGGAAGGCGGGTCAAAAGAGCCCGGGGTGCAGCCCGGAGAAGGAGACGTGACAGTTTTACCCGGGCTAACATCTTTAGAGTTTATCTCCTGGCGCGTCTCAGTTTTATTCCGCCGTCCTTGTTGTTGTTGTTGTTCTAGTGTTGAGGTGCCCACTGGAGCTGGCAGCGTTTTTCCTAAGTGATGGTTAGCGGGGGGCACGGAGCCAGCGCCTCCGTTTTCCTCTGTTTTATCTGCAGGCTTGTTTTGGTCTGCAAGCTGAGACTCCAACGAACCCACCAGGTCGCTCACCGCCTTTTCATCCACCTCTGAAAAGAGCATATCTTCCAGGGGGTCGGAGGCGCCCGCCATCTCTGATCACAGATAGCTCTTGTATTTCATCACAGTGCGCATGCGTGTTACTAGGCATTGTGGGAATGAATCTTACGTCATGAAATGGGGGGGGGGGGGGGGGGGGGGTCCTCGTAGTTGTATTTTTCACGATTTCCCTTTTTCCTTAAAGTCTGAAAATGTGACATTTAACTAAACTGTAAGAGCTAAGTACAATGTAGTAGAAATCTAAGATTTTCTCAAATTATTCAGTTTGACGTGTCAAAAATGAATAGTGCCACAAATCTATGTCTATTTCTGTTTAATTGTAATAATAATAATTCCATTTCCCATCTGCACAGCTGTCCCAAAAGTCAGCCTCTAGTTGGACACTTTAATGATCACCTCAATTACTTAAATAGCACCTTTAATTTAATGTTTGCACTGCCTGTTATTTAATGTCTGGTTTTTAATAACTCTGCACTAACTGCTTTTTAAAACATTGCTGTACATATATAAACAACACAACTTCAGAAGGTCAACACTTTCTTTATTTTTTATATTCAGGTCTAATTACAGATTTGTTCCCTCAACTGTTTGTAGGTTCTTGTTTAAATTTCACATATATTTTTATCCCTTCACAGGTTATATACATTTATTGTATAAGTCTATTTTTTAATTGCACCGTTTAAGTTTGTTTCATCTAGGGGTGTTCTTTAAATCTTTTTTCGGGTTAATATATATGTATGGGGGGGGGGGATACATGACATGTATCATGTCATGTACGTCTTTGTAACCTGCTACTGGATGCTTTGAATTTCCCTTGGGATCAATAAAGTATCTATCTATCTATCTATCTATTAATAATATTATTTGATAGTATGGGGGGCAAGGTGGCGACAAGCCAGCCTAGGTTGATATCGTAGAATAAATAGAATAAGCGCACTGTGAGTAGACTGTTATTTTCCTTTTTTTTTAAATTATAGTAAAAATGGAAAAATAAAACATGCCCCCTTGATATTCCTGGATTTATAATGCCTTTTACATTCATCAAAGGACAGATGTAAGAGGGAAAGGAGGCAACTTCAGGGGGAACAAGCAATAGACTGTAAATATCGGGAACAAGCAGGTAGGTTATTGGATACGTGCTTTTACTAATACTTGTTTTTGTAGCTTTTAGCGATGTTTGAATTTTTTATTTTTTTAGGGAGCCTTTTATAAAATCATCAACAGATGAAAATTAGCCTTTTGACTAACTCTGGCATATTTACAACAATTTTTATCAATATGCAATGTCCCTGTAAAATAAAAATAAAAAAAATAAAAACGAGACACGGCCTTTCTCCCGGCATGTTGCATTTATTTATATATAGATTTATTTATTTATATATTTATTGATGCATTTATTTAATTATTCATTTATTTATACATTAGTCATTTTTTGTCCCTCATAAAATTAAAAAAAAACAAAAAAAACGAGACACGGCCTTTCTCCCGGCATGCTTAGCGGCGGGCAAAGGAAACTGTAATCGGCCATGTCGTGTTAGAGCTCAGTCCAGGAACGAGCGAGTCCGAGTCACACCGTCGTTTACTACTTATTCATGCACTGAAAACCTTTAAACTGCAGCGCTGAAAGCAACACATCCACCCTCTCGTTTGACCGAGGACACATTCAGTGGGATTTCGTTGCGTTATTACAACAAAAAGGGAAAACATGAGCGGAGGAGGAACGCCGTACATCGGCAGCAAAATTAGCCTAATCTCCAAGGCCGAGATCCGCTATGAAGGAATTTTATACACCATTGACACCGAAAACTCGACAGTAGCTCTTGCTAAAGGTAAGTTAAGTAGCACCAAATGTGGCCCTAGTTACTCAGACAGGTTAATAGTGTTGTTTACAAGAGTGGTAAGCAATGTGGGAAACCGATTATAATAGCATGCTAGTTAGCCATGCTAGCTGCTACGCGCTAAGTGGTGCAGTAGTTAACACTTTGCGTCCTTTGTTTACCTTGTGTGAGCCAACATTAAATCTGACCTTTATCGCTTAGCACCAAGTGGCCTGTCGTTTTTATACACTGTATCCCTTCCTATTATCAAACATGTTTAATTAAAGGGTTAATTACGGTGTTTTGAATAAGTTATTTAATTCCCCTTTTGGAAAGTAACACTCAGATAATTTATTCACTACAGAAATAGAGATGGGTCTTAAGAAGTAAAGTGTGGTCATATAGCATTGATTTGTCTACTAAGAGAAAATAATCATAAAATTAAATCCTTTCCAGGTGTTCTTGTTTAATATCTAGATAGATTCAAATACTCTTTTAGAAGAACTTCAACACTGACTATACCACTTTGTGCTCAGATTTAGGAGATATATATATTTATACAAAAGCCAACACCCACTCCTATCAATCAAAAGACTAATAAGTGTAAAATGAATGAGACATTTTGTGTATTTTTCCAACAGTTCGCTCTTTTGGCACTGAAGACCGGCCCACCGACAGGCCAATTCCACCTCGGGATGAAGTGTTTGAGTACATCATTTTCAGAGGAAGTGATATTAAAGACCTAACAGTATGTGAGCCACCCAAAGCCACTAGCACCCTGCCTCAGGACCCTGCCATTGTTCAAGTAAGTAGATTTGTTTGCAGTCCTGTTGTACAAAATGCCTAAATATGAAACAAGTTTGTCACATATCTAACTTGTATTTTGTACCACAGTCATTGGTAGGTATTTTAAGTCTTAGGGTTTAATGGATTTTGCTTTGCTGGCTTATTGCCACAGCTAGACACCTGATGCTTGTTGTGGTTAATTGCAACACCTGTGCTTAACTGTTTGCTGTGAACAGACACTCATTCGCTACTCCCTTCTCTGTAGCAAAGTTATTATCATTAACAAAAACTAAAAAGGTAATAAACCTTATTGTTAACCAAACCTAAATGAAAAGTGAGACAATAACACACTTATCAGTGCATATCACTCAACTTGACACAGAAAAGGCACAGGTGTATACATACAATTAATTATAGCTTACTAAAGACTCCAAATAAGTCAGAGTACCTAATGCCAGTTTAGTATGTTTGGAAAAGTGTTGTCTTTGTAGTAAACCATAAAAATTGGATTGAAAATAATCTTTGTGACAGGAAGTAATGTGTGGTTTGTTTTATTTCTTGTTTGTGTTTTTAGTCATCACTTGGAACCAGCAATTCTGCACCTCCACCACCATTCCAGTCAGCTGGATCCTATGCTCCTCCGTACAGCAGAGCCCCTGTCCAACCGTACAGTCAGTTTGGTGTGACACCGCTCGCAGCTCAGCAGTTTGGCTCTGCTGCAACCGGGGGTAAGATGTAGTTTTTAACATGTATGGGCTAACAGGACAGGGTTTCTCTCCAGCATTTAAAATAATCTGGCATATTTCATTCAACCCCCCTGTAAAAGTTTGATGGGTGTTTCATTAAGAAAACTTTGGACAGCAATGAGTGAATTAGACATTTTCAGCTGCAGTGATGGCATTACGTTGATGTGGTAGTGGTGCAAAGTAAAGTTTTCCACTGAGACATTGCAGGCAATGGCATCCTTACTGACACTTTTGTCAGTATGACATGTGATCTCCAATTGTATGTTCGGTCGGCAGAGGGATCGTTCATTTAAGACGACTCTGATCGCCTGTGTCTGTTAACAGAGACTTGAGATTGTAGCCATAAACTTCTCGTATAGAGCTGAGAGTTAAGCCTGATTCATACTTCTGTACCAACGCAGAAGCCTACCTACATAGCCTGATGTCCAACTCCTCGAAATGTGATTACGTGTCGAAACGACGCAGACTGCAAGCCCTGTGATTGGTCCGCTTGGTAGATTTGTATTTCCTGCAATTACGGCATTCCTTGTATTGTAAAATTAATTGGAGTATAATGCACTGCTGCTTAATATTTATCAGCTCCAACATGATATGCTAGTTTTCAGTTGCTATGGTTTCCTGTCCAAAAAACAAGTAGAGAATGTGGCTGAAATGGAAACTGGCAGTATAACTAGCATATTAATCACGCTGCCAACTAGTGTTTGTTTGGTGGAGTATTGCAGAGCTTCACAGACACCAACACACAAAGTATGTAGTGCTCACCGCAGCGTAGGCCACTATAGCGTAGATTTGACGCAGACGTATAAATCAGGCTTTACACAGAACAACAACAGATTTGTATGTTTAAATGTCCCATCTTCATTCCGCCTCCACACTAAACGTACATGTGCTCCGTCCTTTTCTTCTCCGACTTTAGGGGTGATCTATTTAATTATTATTTATTTAATACTGAGTGCCCTCAGGTTTTGGCTTCAGCATGTTATCGTGTGATTTAAAAGCTCTGACATGGTCAAGTATAGTAGACAAATACATGCTGATAACAAACTGAGGAAGTGAAAACTGTATAGCATGACAAATGAAGTCAGGATTGAGTCAACAGGTGTTGGAAACAGCTTGACATTGAAAATCTTTTTTAAAGGCCTGAGGATCATTAGATAAAAAGAATTTGTCTGAAGTGGACCAACATATTAAAAAAAGATTTTTCCCAACTGCAATAAAAACTAGAGAATCCCCTTATTACATTAACATCTGAAAACATGATAATTGAAAGGGGGGAGTCACACTCAGGTAAAGAAGAGCCATTGGTATCAAACTAGTTCTGCAGCTTTCCCTCCTTTGAATATACTTTGATTCATACTTTGCTCTTTTTTGCAGGACGAACCAGTCCCCAGCTGGACTCTTTAAAAAAACCTCCTACCCTGGAGCAGACAGTGCAGGCTCCTTCATCAGCAGCAGCTGCACCACCTGTACCTGTAGGACAGAGGAGTCAGGCTGCAGCCCCTAGACCCATCAGCAACACCATTGGCAGCCAGAAGCCCCCAGACCTCCTGGAGCAGAGAAAAGGTAAAGGTTTCTTTTGGGCCTGTTAAGATAGAAGTTGTATGAATCTAAACAGTGTTGAAGAAGTCTTAAAACATCCAGGTGCTTCACCATCAATCGCTCATTTATGCAGTTCTTTGTTTTAGTACAACCTGGGTCTAAACATGCTGTCTCTCCCTGCTCAGCTCCTGAGGTTCAAAAGGTGTCTCAGCCGGATCATGAACATGGAGCTGTGGAAAACCGAGATCCCAACAAGCACCAAGCTTCTGGTAAGTACTTTTACACCTTAACTGAAATATATGCATTTATAAAAAATTAACATGGCCGCTATTATTTTTGTCGTCATTAGCTGTATAGAAGTAGTAAAAATATTACTTAAGTCTTTTTTTTACAAGTTGTACTGTGATCATATCATTTTCTTTTCCCTAGAAAGGACCCAAAGTTAACATTGTGAATGTTAAAGGAAGTAAAAGTAATTTCCCCTGTGTGTGGACAGAATAGTACAGTCACTTCTCTATTAAGTGCTGTATCCCATAAATATGTTGTAAGGAGAAGACGAGGGCTTGCCATCAGGGTTTTCATGGTTGTTGTTGTTTTTTGCGAAGGATAAAAAAACTGCAGCACATGATAAGAAAAGGTACAGGGTGTATTCTGATGAGATAGGATGTGGACTTCATCCAGATATCTAATTATGAGCTGTTTATTTGCTGAAACACTTTCTATTGGGGTGGATGGGTTGACAGTAATGCTCCTCCTACTTTCATTTGGGGTAAATATTATCATCCCATAGAGTACAAAGCTACCCCCTCACTGGCTCAGGTTTTTTTTTTTATACATGTGTTGTTCCAAAATGTTGCTTGTTGGAGCATTGCTGGATTTCAGTTTTCTCCTTCTATATCTCAGCTGCTGCTCAGTCAATGCGCCGCGGCCGTGGTAGAGGAAACCGGAGCAGAGGCAAAATGAACGTGCGCAGGGATGGCCCCATGAAGTTTGAAGAAGACTTTGACTTTGAGACTGCCAACGCCCTGTTTCACAAAGACGAGATTGACAAAGAGCTTCAGAACAAGCTCAAGCTGAAGGGTATGGCATCAACACACTTGAGTCCTAAAGGGAAAAAATGTCTTTGTTCAGCTTTGATATGGGCTCAAATTGACTCGTTCTCTTGATTTACTCTAGAAATATGCTGCATATTGAACACACAAGTGGTCCATTTCTTTCTCACCAGTGCAGGAAATGTCTCACTGGTTCAGTTGGTCACTGGTCATTCACATGAGTGGTGCAGTGTACATCATCCAAAATGTGCTGGTCAATCATGGTTTTAAAAAAAACAGCCCAGTGTGACAGCTGCAATCATTGGTCTATTTAAGGGGCAAGACTGTGTGAACATTTTTTTTTATCACATCACCAGTTAAACCTGAAGAGGGTGGGTTTGGAAAAATTGTAACAAGTCAAATCTTTGCACAGTATTGAAGCAGTTAAAATCGTATTTGATGCTTTACCTAGGTTCACACACACACACACACACACACACACACACACACACACACACACACACACACACACACACACACACACACACACACACAACAAATGTCTGATAATGCACTCAATGTATTTCTCACCTTTGTCATGCCCAAAGCTGTACTGCATCATATTCAGGTTTTTGCCAACTTATGTCAACTCATTGGTATTAGGTGACTCTGTTTTTGTATGTGTTTGTAATTTGTTGCTCTTTTTCCTCCGGCCCTAGATGACAAGCCTGAAAAGGCGCTGAATGGGGAAGAAACTGCTGAGTCAGAAAATCCAGCCAATGAGGGGACCAATGAGGAGGAGGAGGCTGCGATAAATTCATGTTACTACGACAAGACCAAGTCCTTCTTTGATAACCTGTCCTGTGATGATCTGAGGTACTTTAATCATAAGGGGATGTTCTGAATCCAACTGCTGACTCAGAAATATGTATTCAAGCTTATTCTAGCTCCAGTAACCCACAAACAAAAGTGACTACAGACCTGCAGGTAATGTCAGAATTGAGGCAGGATTTTACTGTTGTGAAAATCTTCAAGGCAGCAGGGATTTGCTTTTCTGTCTGAAACGCATCATCTATGTGAAATGCATGTCTGGTGTCATAACTGTGTGTATATAAGCTGTGAATGAAAGTGTGTAGGTTTTATAGTACTGGACCAGACAGAATGCAAGTCTCTCCCACCATGAGTCATGACAGCCTTACATGAGCTGTGCAGGGCCAGACAGGAAACTCTTACACGAGAGATGGATCTTTTTGAGCTCTTGCTTTGAAGCACTAGACCAGACTTGTCCCAGTAATCAATTTGGGACAAAAATAAATCATCACATTGTCACTTTAAGTATTATCCCTCCTCTGCACATGTCTACATGTGCTATTGGCAATCACAGACAGCCTGAGGCTGCCAGACTACTTGGAATCAAACTGTTTTATTGACACAAACTAATGGGAATAAAATGGGTTTAATACAATCAATAAAATAGTTATTTAAACATGTGATATGTGTTCCACTGATATCCTGACTAACACTTTGGTTTTTATCTTTTCCAGTAAAGGGGGGGACAGAGGATTTTCACGGTAAGTCCCTTTTTTTTTGTAATTTTGGCTTAATCAGGGTTTTTATTTCTGTTCTTTTCTTAAGGGGAGGGCTTGGGGTTTCAATATTCTGGGGGCGTTAACCATTAAATCACACAATGTTCTCTAAAGTTGCTGTGTGCTGGTCAGGTCATTGAAACAGGTTTTTCACAACGGTTATGAAATTTACATTTTCGTCAGATTGATTTTATACTTAAAACACTTGTTGCACAGGATATGTAGTAGAGAAAGTAAAGAGAAAAAATGCTGCTCAGAATCTGGATCCTGATATATTTTGTTTGTATCTGACAGCGAGAGAAGGTCAAACTGGGCAGAAGAGAGGCGAATGAATTCTGAGACTTTCGGCATCCCTCTAAGGCACAGCAGAGGAAGAGGTGGTTATGGTTACCGTGGTCGAGGCTTCATGGGGCCCAGAGGAGGCCGAGGGCGCCCGCTAAGCAGAGGCTCTTTCGGGCCACCCCGGGGCCCTCCACCTGGTTTCCGAGGTGGATTCAGAGGCGGCCGAGGAGGACGGGACTTCTCTGATTTTGAATACAGGGTAAATCTTATCAGCCTCATGTGCTCATGTCAAAAATAGAAGCATTACTGTAAAGTGTAACACGTAGAGAAAGAAGCACTTCTAAACACAGTTTGTTTTGTTTTGGTTTCCAGAAGGAGAACAAGGTGGCTGCATAGTACAGCTTTGGTGGATCCACAGAATAGAAGCCCTGCATCATGAAATAGTTCCTGTTGAAGAAGGTCTTTGGTTTCAGGATTCGACACAGAATGAAGACATCCTCTCAGTCACCAGCACTAACGTCGTGTGCTTTACTCGAGGGGATGCGAGTGCAGCTCCCTGTCCTCCACTCTGATAAACAGGCTCTTTTTGTTTTTTCTTCTTTGTTTACCCCACTCACACCTGTATATAAATAGCTCTGGAATACCAGTAATCCTGCAATTTGTGCATCAATCAAGTTAATTTCTTCCTGAAAGTGTCTTTGATATTGAAAGCTGAGTGGATCACAGTTCCTGTGATGGATAGCTTTATTTTCTTATTGTCATCGTAGTTCTCAGATTTCATTAGTTTGGTTGATATTTGTTCAGTATTTTTCACTTTGTTAGCAGAAAACTTTTTTTTTTGGACATTCATAATTTCACATTGAAAAGGCAAGAGGAACATCCTGAACTGAATATTGTTATGAATGTAAATCTTCCATCTATCCAAACACACACACAGCAAAATGTGCAAAACACTCAAAAGTTCAAGTTTAGAGTTTCAGAAATGTGCATTCAGAAGATCAGACTGTAACCCTCAAACCTCCTGGATCAGATGAACTCTGTTTTTTTGCTTTACATTTCCAGCTGAACTTCTGATTGAGGTTTTACAGAGTTCGCTTTCGAGGTATTTGTTGGCAGTAGATTTGACTGGGTTTCTAATAAGGGAGAGTTTTCTTGATTTTTGTCTGATGATGAGGAACATCCGTTACTATAAAAGCCTCTAGAAAGCCGTGAGTTAATTCAGACCAAACCTGCAGCCAGGCTGACCTTGAACAAGTTAGATTCGGATTAAAAATGTTTTGCTATTTTGCCAAAAAAGGAACTCTTAAACATTTAGTTGAGTTGAAGTCATTCACTGCCCAGAAATACAGGTTTTGATTTTTAGTTGTTCACTTTTCTTTATGTCCAAACAACATGAGCAGTCAGTTAAAGCATTCTGTAAAAGCATTCAGCTTCCTTGAAATTGTCTTACAGTTGTGTCATGTGCATTGTTATTGTTTCCAGTGCAGACCTGAGTACCTGCAGTGATGTCATGATGTTAGCTGAAAAATGGGATTCTTGTAAATGGATTGAAAAATGTCAAAGAAGACGTTCAGTAATAATGAAAAAAATTCTGCTAGATATCAGCTCACTGGCTTGTTTGTAGCTCCTCTTGTTGCATTGTTGGCGATGTGATTGTTCTCTTGAATCAACACTTCTCTTTTTTTTTTTACTCATTTGCGATCAAAGGGACTAGAACTGGATGTGGTGCCAGTGTGCTGGAGGGAGGGTGAATATTACTTTAGTCTTTTGGGCTCTGATCTGTTATTACTTTAGAGACTTCAGAGTGATTTTATACAGCTCTCCCTTTAACGACGCTTACAGAGTATTGAAAGCACTACAAGGTGAAATGGTGAAAAGGTTTCACAGATTGCTCATCACTGCATGATAGCCAGTACCAGGTACCATCACTTTATATGAGCTTTCTTAATAAACCAACAATGCTGAATTGGAGACGAAAACTCATGACTGAACTTATAGCTGACGTGTTTTTCATATGTTTGTTACTCCTTCCAGTCACTGGAATTGTAAACCAGAAATTGTTTTCTTGAGAATATCAACAAAATTGAGTTTTTACGTAAAATAAAGAGTTGTACAATATGGTGTCTGTGATGTTTTATTATTTATCTGCATGTATTCGGTCATCGCAGCTTTCCAAAAACAAATGGAGTTGTGAGTTAAGGGGATTAGAAAACTACTTTAGAGAGAATATTAACATTTTATGGCCACCATTCTGTAATATAAACTGATATATTTCTAATTTATTTTAGTGAGTGTAAACCTTAATCCAAGTAAATAATTGAAAAGCACATTAGTCATCATTAGCATTGAGCTAACTCAGTGCCTACCCAGTCTGTAAACAGTTATTACAGTATGAATGTAATGAGTAAGACTGACTATTTTAATTATGAATAAAATTAGACCTTACTCATCAATTTGTAACTTAATTAGACCTTCACTGGAGCTTTCATAGTGAGGGTTAACATAAATGTATTCTTATTTAATAAAGATTACAATATTGTGATTAGCCTATGTATATCTAATGTGGTGGACGCTGCCTTTTCTTCCATTATAAATTCACTGCATGCAAAGCGTCCGTTATTTATTTTATTCAAATTATCAATGAGTGCTGAGTGTATGTAAAAGACTGTTTCACATTCATTCATGCATTCATTGAAGTACCAACCCAATCAGATGTAGCCACGTCCTCTAAGGACCAATCACCTTGCTGCTGTTGGTATTTAAAATAAGTTTGTTGAATCTTGTATCTCCAGTCACCTCCAATCCATCTGATCAAGTGTCCAGGTCCAGCTCTTCAGAAGTCCTGGCACAGGTCAACACTTTTCCAATTAAAATATGAAGAAGGCCGACAGGATAACACAGGACATTACAGGCTGGTAGAACATCCTTAGCATTGTCCTGCAGATTTCAGTGGACATTAGTCTTGATCAGGAATTAGAGGCACACAACTTCTTGAACCACCCTACCACCCAGGTAACGGACTGTTTACGTGGCTACCCTCTGGCAGCCGCCTTCGACACATCAAGGTGAACACAGAAAGACTCAGGAAGAGCTTCTTTCCTCAGGCTGTCCGGACTGTTAACTCCACTCTCCTCAGTTAAAAACAAAACAGAACTGTGATTACATGATGCACACACACCACACATTCCAATCTGCACATTGCACTTTGACACCCTGGACACTTTACACACTGACACTTAACACTGTTCACATTATTCTATATTCTATATTTTGTATATTCAAATATTTCTTTTTTAAATTGTACATTATACTCTATTTTACTGTATATATGTGTATTAGTAATTTGAGTGTTAGTGAATGGCCTTGCGGAACAGTCTTTACATTTCACTGCACATCTGTATGAGCATGTGACAAATAAAAAATCTTGAATCTTGAATCTTCTGTGTTCATGGACCAGCCCAGTTTATTGTCCATATACTCCCAGGTCCTGAAATCCTCCTCATAGTCCACATTGACCCCCCTGGATGGAGTCTGGTCAGCAGTACCTTTGCCCGCCTCAGATCCACGATCAGTTCTTTGGTCTCGTTGAGCTAGAAATGGTTTGCATTGCTAGTAGCAGGGATAAAGTGTGCATAGTATTAGCAGTTACAACAAAGTATGATAGCAGAAGACGGATATTGGTAATTATAGGAGTTGAAGTCGAGCAGCTTTAAGATTCAGGTTCACATTTATCATAATGATAATCGACGTATAGAGGCTGATATTAAACGTGGTAGCAGTGGAGTCAGGCGGGTCCACTACATCGATCCAGAGGAACCTACGAGACAAGGACCAGCTCAGGAACTCCCAGGAAGATATATGGTTCACAGCTTGAGGGGCATCAGGGTTCTGACCCTCTTAAATCAAGGCTTACTCAAGGGTTCAAATTCAGTTTAAGCCTGGCGACTGCTTAATTTCTCCATTGTGTAGGCCTCGTTTTCTAATCCTTTTAAACATTACCATTACAGTTATACTAATCTGTCTTGATAAACAAACAGAAACATCAACAGTAAGCAGGACATCCACTAAAAGAGCAGCAGTGAGTTGACTCTTGACCTTGTTTCTCAACACTTACTCCTTCAGACCTAGGTTTCAGCCTCAATAGGACTAATGCCCACTTTGGCCTGTTCTGTCCATCAAATTTTTTTCTTCTTTCAGCATCACTGTATCACTAATGTAATGTCTTCTTTTAACTGCTTTGAATTGACTTCAAGAGGGATTGCTGATAAACTCACTCACTAATGCCTTCATTTTAGAAGTTCAAAGCCTAACCCCAAAAAAGCATAGGCTGATATGTTCTGTTGTTAAAGCACCATGACCCCTCCAATAATGTAAGACTTTCTTCTTCTTTAAACTGCAGAAAAAAACTGATAAAGCAAAGACTTCTCTATCTACTCCTTCGTCCCTTGGTTCAGGCCTTGGTCGGTCCAACGCCAACTCATGCAAGACTGTCTTCTTCATTAGACTGCAAAACAAAATGACTGAGGAAAGAACAGTAGAGAAACACATATGACAAGTTAATAAACTACAAAAAATACATTGTATATATGATTAACCACATTACAGACATGCAGACTGAATTCAGAGAATACATAAATGTTTCCCTTTTTTTAACTTGTTACAGTCAAAATTCAGCCTCACAGTGGAGAATATGGAAAGAAACCTAAAAAGACTATTCACATATCCCCTAATAAGAAATGTTCTTCTTAAAGTTTTTTTAGATTATTGAATTCAAAATGCCACTGACATTAATGAATAACGTACATCAAACACAACACATGTAGCCTAATGTAATCAGGTTCAGCCACACTCGAGTATTCTCCTCTTTTTTAATAAAAACACTCTTTTTTATAACCTTTTCTCAATTATTCTCCTCTTTGTTTCTGTTACAGGTGACGTCACGTCACACTACAAATAAATGTTTGGTTTTTAATTGGAGGCTGCTATCCTGCTAATGCTCCAGCAGATGGCATAGAAAAAACAAAAAATGAAACAGACGTCTACACATAAAATCGACGAAGAAGAACAAGCGACTGTAACCGGAAGTGGTATGTTGTAAACAACTGCGACTAACCTGTCTCAAAATGTCTATTGTTTTCGTCCCAAAGAAACTTCGCGGAAAAGCGAAAATCAATCAAGAAACAATACAGAGGGTAAGACACAGTTAAAGCACATTTAATAAAGATGCTAATAAAGCTTACAGCGTGTATTCTTAAACATAGTTCAGTGTTCATTCTGTTGAATCTCATCCTGGCTTCATGCTTGATGAACAGCATCATTCATTTAGTTCTCTGCATGTTGATAGTTTGGTAATAAACATAACGACATGTGTAATATAAACGTGTGAGCTGAAGTGTGTTAGTAAAGTGGTTGTTGTTGTTGTTGTTGTTGTTTTGTGTCACAGCTGCTGGATGAAAACGACCAGTTAATCAGATGCATCAGTGAGTACATGCAGAAAGGACGAGCAGGGGAGTGTGTTCAGTAAGTCAAACTCATGGAGATACTTTCTACTTTTTACCACTGACATGTAGCATGTGTTTCTCAAGTCTCTCTTAGCTATCTCAAGGTTCCTACTTTGTCTCATAGGTTCCTCTGATGGATTAATATTAGCCTTACATCTTTCATCATCACATGTTAGAGAGCTGCTCCACTTCCTGTTTCATCAAAGATTTGTTTATTAGGAAAACATCAACTTTACTAGAAAATCCACTGTCAACATGAACATTATGTAGTGTGTTTCAAACAGACACAAAAACATAGAAATAAATAATAATAATAATACATGAATAACCAGAGAAAATCTAGATGTATATACTTAAATAGATTTATCAAGTGTACTTCTAATATACCCCTATATCAATTAGGCAATTCTATATAGTTATAATATAAATATATTACAACTATACTAAGAATAATGCTATTAACAACAGCATCAATAATTGTAGTAACAATAATTACAATAATAGTACGTATACAAAGTAATGATTGATAAAGAACACACAAATCCAGTGTCTATTCACAAGTAATATATCTAATTGTAACAATTGCTATTATTGTTTTAAGTAATAATAATAAAAACAAAGAATTTAGAGAAAAACAAAAAAAAACTGAAACAAATCCCCTCACCCGTCACCATTACAGTTTGTAATGAGAATGATCAGTTTATGGTGTTACTGCTTATATTAAACATGCTTTTATCATTATCACTGGCATTGTTGTTGTTGCTTTGTTTGTTTGTCTCTATCCTTCTCTTTCTATCTGTTTCTCCCTCTATCCCACTTTACAACCCTAACACAGTCTCAGCAGATGTTCAACATGAGTCTGGTTAAAAGGCAGTTTTCTCTCTGCCCTGTTACTAAATGTTGCTAAGTGCTGTTCTCATGATGAATTAATGTTTGGTCTCTGTGAGTTATATATAAACAGTAGGGTCTACCACCTTCTCAATGAGAAGTCACGACCCAAATTTCAGTCAGCAAATCAGATTTATTTAGAGAAAATGGTGCAGTTTTGACCCCAGATGGTACAACCTGTGACATTAGCAAGAAACTGAACAAATAAGCCAATTAAAATGTGCTTCAGAGACCTTTTTGTTTTAGGCACACATTCCCGACCCACTGAAAACGGCTTCACGGCTCACTTTTGGGTCCCGACCCACCAGTTGAGAATCACTGGTCACTGATGTTTGTGTCTATTTCTGCAGTGTATTTTCAGCTGTTGTTAATTCCTGCCTTTTCAATCAGATACCAGCAGATCCTGCATCGAAACATCGTCTATCTGGCAACTATAGCTGATGCCAGCCCAGACACAACGCCCTCTTCTTCAAGTGTGAGGACAAAACACTCATCCCAAACTATTGTAGTAAGAACTGTGCTGCTGGCTTGCTTCTTCCTAATACTTCTGTGTTTTCAGTCTACCTCCAGTGAAACCCCAGCACCTGCTGCAGATGGACATGGAATGACGTGATAATAGCAGCCATCTGTCAGTGCTGCTGGGATTTGTTGTTTTTGTATGTTGTTGGGAATGTTTTTTACATGACAAAGCAGTTTTTGTAAATATGACTTTTTTCAGACATATTACTTAGCTGTTATCATCCAAGTTGTACATAAAGGAGAAATGTGCTGTTTTTATTTGAAACTACCAGTGCAAATAAATTGTATATGAAATAACTTCTTACACTCGTGCAGTAGTTCAATTTGTGACACAATATACATTCTCAAAAACCCTTGATGTATTGATTCATCATTTACTTCCAGAGTAGTTTTAGTTATTACCACAGGTAAATCTTTAGAGTGCACAAAAACTAACTGTTATATGGTAAAATGTCACATTATGTTTGTAAAAGTTAAATTGGATTTAGCTGGATTCTTGCCTTCACTTAGCCCTCAGTGCATCTGAATGCAAATGTTTTGTAGCAGGCCAGCAGCTGAGAGCAGCTTTAACATCCGGTTGTCAAAGTAAGAAAGCATCTTGTAACAGAAAAACTACAAAAGACAATTTTTTGAATTGCTAGTCATTTTTTATTCATTTTTTGCATTGCTGGTACACTTGGAAAGATTCAGTTGCCAGCTCAAGAGAACAATAAGCAACATAAGCCAAGCAGTCCCCCTTCATATCTTCAATCAGGGCAACATTTTTTATGATCTTTTTTTCTTATGTTGAAGCCACTAGTAAACCATTTGACATAGCTGAGAAGCTAACAGTTACAGCCCAAGGTCTGTAATGATGTCTTTAGAAAAGGCTGCAACAGTTTAGGAGATAACACAGACAAAAAGCAACAAACCCTATATCTTGATTGTGCAAAGCACATTAACTATAAAAAGATATATATTTATATGTATATACAGAAAACAACTCTCTGTAAACATGTTAAGTATGTTAGTTTTCTGAAAACATGGTGTCATTTCATAAATACAGGCAACATTGGCATCCCCAAACATCACAGAAAGATAACATTCTGGGCTTTTAAATACAGCCCATTGCCATAGAAACCAAAGAAACAAGGGCTCAAAAAAACAGCCTCATCACACAATGTTTTAGTGTTTAGCATGGCATATTTGGTAACCTTTATAGATAGATGGAGTAGTTCAACTGTAGGAAAAAAATGTGCTTTTTCACATATTGGGAGGCGGAAAATGTTTCTGTAATATGCCTACAAGAATATTAATGTACAGTAATGGTATAACATGTAAGAAAATACAAAAATAAGATTAATACTGTCAATAATTGTACAAGAAAAATATTGTATTATCAAACAGAAAAGAAGTTAGGGTTACAGGAGTTAGTGTCAAACAACCGCCAATTAGAGAGGAGGAGAAAAAGAATGGATGTGAAAATGTTCCCTAATGCTCTCATCCAGTAGGGCGTGTAACATCACCATTTCTCTTGAATCTCACACAGCCTCTCATCTCTTTCAGCACCATTCATCTTCTGAACAACGCTTTGGTTGGAAATAATATTCTGCAAGTGCTATCAATACCAACATGGCACATTGTTACTGCTATAACTCTAAACTCTGGTCAGTTGTTGAAAAAGTAGTGTGTTTCTCTCAAATGACACCTCTGCAGTGACTTACTATATTTTTGCTGAGCCTGCTCAAAGCCTCTTAAAAAAAGAACTAAATATTTATATTTCAACTTCAGTATTTTACAAGCTATGAAACAGTAGATGGTAGCTGTACTCTGAGTCATCTTGCGTGAGATTTGGCAGTTACAGCTATGTAGACACAGTATATTTATTATGGGCAAAATGAGAGCATTTACAAGCCTCTGCCCCCTTGTAATCTGCTTCTCTATACACACACATACACACACACACATTTAGCTGCAGAAGCAAGTGGGTGACGGCTGTACACATCTCCGGCTCTCGTCTGAGGAGACGTCAGCTCAACAAACAGACTAACCGCTGCCAGCATGACACATGCACCTCTCTCATAGTTAAAACATGGCAGTTCAAAAGACTTCAAAATACTTCTCTTTTCCAAATGTGGGATGTTTGACATGGAAAAATATAGTTAGAAAAATGTTGAGCCAGTGTGTTAACTTTAATTTTGCCTTTATCTGCAGCCTAGAAATCTTAAATTGAGTTGGTGTGGACAGTGACGGCTGCTGCTCAGCCCACTCGTCTCACAGAGCTGCAGGCCCTCTGTGGCACTTCACTGTCAGTAGACTGTGATCAGTACTGGTGAAGGTAGGAGGGCCTGTGCTCGTGTTTGAGGGGGAAGGATTTAAAGCCCTTGGTCATGGGTTTGTGTTGTTGCTGCTGCTGCTGCTGCTGCTGCTGCTGCTGCTGCTGCTGGGTGAAGGAGGGAAAGCCAGGGGAGATGCCGGTGGAGGGGGAGCAGTCGCTGGCAGTGGACCAAACGGGAGACTGCAGCATCTGCATGGAGTCACTCCACTGGGAGGAGGGAGGGATGTTCATCTGGTATAAGGAAGAGCTGGGATTAGGCATGGTGTTGGTGTGGGTGTGGGTGTGGGTGGAGTGCTGCCATGGTGCTTTCGGAGGCCAGGTTTTAGTTTTGCTGTCCTGTGGAGAATAAGAGACGGGAATCAGTAAAGTTGAAAAGGTTGATGAACTCCTGCCTGATTTTGAATTTGGGGACAGCATCACACACATAAGAAATTCTTCTCCATAATCTCAAACATGCTCACACTACAAGATATTAATATCTTGGCACATCACATACTTCAGGATTTTACGCCCTCCCCTGATTGTCGGGAAGAAGAAATCTGACCTCAAATTGGCCTGATAGTCCTTCAGTGTGAGCCAGGCTTTATCCTGGGTACGTTTAGAACTGTTCCTTTTTTTTGTAACTATGGTAACCAGGGATGTCTTAACTGTACAATAAATTACAATCTATCTAAAACAGGAAAAATAGAACAAAAATTCAAATATTCTCCTCGTACAATTTTTCAACATGCACAGGGTTTCTAATGAATGCTTACTTGGTTATCATCGTTTATGTGATGGAGTGGTGGGGAGGGCAGAGTGCACACCTCTGGCTCACCACAGCTGTGTTTTCTGAGAAGAGAGAAACATGAAGGTTTGGTCACACAGTGGAGCTTGAACATGCTCTCTAAGCAATAAGTATCAACAAGGGTTTGGTAAGAAGGGATGAGGAACAAAAAAATGGCTCCTGTAGTTTTTTACGGAAAAATAAAAAAATCCACAGAAATGAGTTAAAATTGCATTTGATGACGTTGTATGATACAGTAAGACGTTGCTGGCTGACAGTAAGAGGGGGAAAAACGGGCCCGTTTGGGACTTTGGTACTTGCCTCCTTTGTTTAACTGCAGCTACAAGGTCAGGCCCAGAAAACATGGAGAACAGACTGTCGCCGTTGGCTGAAGATGTCTCGTCGCTGGAACTGGCCGAGTCACCCTGATTGGCTGACCAGCTGCTGTTAACAGCATCCCTGAGGAAACAAGCAGAGGAGGTGTGAGCACTGTCTGAGTTCTACTTTTACTGAGGTGGTATTTAAAGGTATCAAAGGTAACATGTTTATACGACACACAGGGTTTAAAACACCGCAGTAATGATTGTTTCAGTTTACATACTCTTTCTGATTCATCTCAGCAGGTCGGTGCTGTCTCACACTTGTGGGCTAAATTTGATGACTGCATTCACTAATAACATGGCAAATGCCTTTTATAATCGATGAAATCTATCGCATCAATAATTTAATCAAACATTGCTCACTGGTATTGCGCACAATGATGAAACTTAGCTGTTAAATAACCCTCTGGCAGTTTCGCACGCCCCAAAACTTACGGTGAAAACTTCTGGCAGTAGGGTAATTGTGCATGTGTAGCTGCTTCTCATATTTAAAAAAAAATATAGACGTCAGATTTATTAAAGCATAAATGTTATGTACGGAAAAATGTTGCATCAAAGAAACAAGCGAGAGCTGAGGAGACATGTCGAAACGGTCTGCTTTTAAAAAAATGGACTCTGTATTGATTTGTGTTGTCTGCATTTAAAAGGTGACACCACGTATAGACTTCTCAAACTCCAGACACAGCAGATTATGTCACACTGCAGGTGGCGGATAATATTATTTTTATTTTTGCATTGATCAACAATTCAAAACCATTGATATAAAGTCAAATATTGATGCATGTGATCTAACACCTCCTGATATAGTGGTCAATGAGGGTGAATATCATTTATAAAAAATGTCAGGAATAGTTCAGTTCAAATAATAATGTAGTAGTTAAGTCACTGATTGTTTTAATGGGCCTATGACATGATGATGATGATGATGAGAGCTCCTGGCTTTAATTGAATCACATTCCGGTCAGATTGTGTGATATCAGAAGTAACAGATCAATTCATCAGGATTTAAACCCAATAATATTTATCAGTAATCTGTTTGATGTTAATATATTTGTTTCTTGTTCTTCTGTTTGTATTTGTTGTTCTTATTATATTATCAAAGACTTTTTAGGGACACATGTTGGGGTGCCAGTTTTAACCAAAAGAAAAGTCTGGGAAATGTTTGACATGAACAGATACGTACCCCTCACTGTAGTACTCTGGGTGGGACCAGGTCCTGTGCTGCTCATCAGGCATTGGCCAGTTGCTGCGTGGGTTGCTTGGGCGACGGATGTGCTGCACCTGTCGTTTCTGCTGCATGGCCTGACTGACGCCGGCGACGTAACGTGCAAACTCCGGATCAGAGCCGACTGCGCATGGAAAAAAGGGAGGATAAACACAACTATGAGTTTCTGACAGCCTCAGCTTTCTCTTTTGCTCCCTGGAGCTCAATTCGTTTAGCCAGACTGTTGACCATAGCAGAAAATCACAATAGCCGTAAGTCAGCTCTGCACAATGGGCCTAGACTGCAATCAAAAGAGCCTGCTGCACTGTAAAAATAGAATCCCACACAGGCTAAATTCAGCATAATCTGTCAACGTACAGTCCATCAGCATGCAGGGAACATAGCCACTCACACTGTCTGCCCGACATCGATTATTCACTCAGACTCAGGGTCGTACATAGCACTAATAATGCATCAGGTGAAGACACAAGTGTTTCTGCCAAACTGAATGTACGAAAAAATACTAGGAAAAAAGTTTTTGTAAATAACCCAGTTCTAACCAGTTTTGACAATCCTGATGTATATGCTGAAATCAGACAACTTGGCCATAAATAAAACCAAGCAGGGATATCATTGATCCCCATTTGCCATTACAGTGATGTTGGTTTTTGTGCATGATGATGTCAAACCATTACATTTTTATAATCATTAATAATCGCATGTTAGAAATTCCAATATTTAGCATTTTAAAAAATAGAATTGTTCGGCTTTTATTTTGAATTTTTGTACTGTTTTAAGCTGAGGTGACTTTACTTGTCTGAATTCAACCTTGATTTTGTTTTGAAATAAAGGATCTCCTGGTAGATCATAGCATAAACACTTAACTAGGAAAAAGGAATTTGTACGGCTCAAAAACTAAAAGAAAACAGTGAAAATAACCTGTATATGCTGGATATTACGTTTAACTCATCAGCCGAAGTATCTGAGAGTTTTTAAAAGTGAAATGAGACATTCAAAGACGCAGCAGTGTTGATCTTTTCATCACTGTGACTACAGGGAGACACTGCTGTGGCTTATTCAAAGTACACCTAAAGAGACAAAAAAAGGATGTAGTTAATCGTAATTTAAAAAAATGAATGCATTATTTTCACACCTTCATTGCGATTAACTAGTTAATGCTGACAGCTCTTATCGTAATCTAACAACCCTAGTATTGTAGTCAATTCATGTTTTCAACTGATGTCTGAAAACTACATTTTGTTTATTGGACAACAAAGGTTTCAGTCTAGATGAGCTTTTTAAGAAATCAGCTGGATACCATTTCAAACTACATGAAGGTTTTCCACTGGACTACATGGACACAAAGCACCAATGTTCTGAACATTAGTCTCCAGGTTTGATGAATAACTCACTAATAACTGCAGCGTTAGTCACAACAACACTGCCTAGCCGCTTTACTGTGGTTTAAAAAGAAAAAAAGAAATGAGAGTGTCAGCAGAGCTTCAGGCCTGCCCCCTCCAAACACACACACACACACGCACACACACGCACACACGCACACGCACACGCACACGCACACTTAGCTGACATAACAGTCTGACTGAGGAGCATTAGAGATGAGAGCAACACTCTGGTTAGGATCACTTTAAAGGTGACAATCCCTAACTTCACTGAAATAAGAGAAGAACAGGTTGAAACACATAGAAGGAGGGTGAATGTTCAACTGAGAAAAAAGGGATTATCTATTTTCCTGCTTATTTAAAATAACACAAACTAATAGAGCATACTCTTAGATAAATTAACAACAACAGATGTCCTGCTTTTTTTGTTTAGTGTGACATGTTTAACCCCAATTCAACCATTATCGGCTCATGTCGTGTCAGCTTGGTCTCTTGTAAAGTTGCAGCTCCAACAAACACAGCGAGTAAGCCCCTTAAGTTTCACATCAGCACGTTGTTAAAATGAAATAAAACCAACAAAAGGAAACAAATAATATTGACAGGTATCATGATCACATTCAACAACTGTCTGAGAGGTAGATGCAGCTTAAAATTTAGTTTTTGAACAGTAATGCCACAACAAATAGAGACCGTCTACGGTTAAGAGGAAGAAGAAGATATATTTTATTGATCCTGCGGGGGAAATTCAATCCTCCCTCAATAGTTTTCAGCACTTTTAACTGTAAAATATGCAGATTCCTATTTAAGGGATACTAAACAAACTTATGTTTCCTGGGGTTGACCTTTCTTTTGTATAACTAATTAATGGATCAAATTGTTCCTGGTCAAGATGAAGAAAAAAGTCCAGGTTATTGAACTCAAACAAAATAAAAAGTTGATCATCTGTTTCAACACTATAGGAGATATTTCACCTTTTTTATTGGACTTTGACCTTTTTAAATGTTTCATTCATTGGTCACCATCTAACTGGAGAAGATGTGGTGGCCCAATTTCTTTTTTCTGTTGTTTTGTAAGTGTGAACTGCTCTTCAAGTTAACCTGCTAAAGTTTGATAGATATGGTTTCCATAAATACAATCAAGTCAGTTGGATCTCACCTGCAGGGTCAAAGGGCAGCGTGTCTCCCAGAACTCCAAACACTCCTTCACTCTGGTCCCTGTTGGGCCACGTGTTGTTGCGGGGCCCCTGCGGCTTCTGGCCCAGCATCTCTGACATCACGCTGTCCATGTAGGTGCTGACCAGGCCCAGACTGTACAGATCTGAGCTAAGATCTGGCAGTCCAGGAGAGCCCCACTGCCCGATTGGACCCAGGGGTGACAGCCCTGCGGGGGGCCCCTGTGGCGGAGGCTGCTGCCCAGAGGTGCTGAGCCACTTGGCCGCCACTCTTTGCTGTGGGAGGACCTGGGGTGGGGACTGCTGAGGAGGAAGCTGAGGAGGAGGAGGCTGTTGCTGGCTAATAGGCTGCAGGAGGTGCTGGTAGTACTGCAGGGCCTGTGGGGAGGGCTGCTGGGGTGGCGGAGGAGGGGGCTGCTGCTGCTGCTGGGGCTGTTGTTGTTGGGGAGGAGGAGGCGGCGGCTGAGGTTGTGGCTGAGGCTGCTGTTTCTGCACTGATGGTGGAGGCTGAGGCTGGGGCTTGGGCAGAGTCTGAGCCGGCGGCTGCAGGGCATTGTGAGAGATAGATTGGGAAGTCGGTGGAGGTCCACTTGGGGGCTTCAGTTCGGCAGGGTTTGCAGACGCCACAGAGTTCCTCCTCATGACCAGGGGCGAAGCCTGCTGGGATTTTCCCATGTTGAAACCTGAGAGAAAGTCGATTACGTCCTGCATCTCCTGGTCAGTGGGTAGGTTCATCCCCTGATCGTCTGACACTAAACCGTTGGCCAGCTGGCTTTGCTGTGGAGAGTCCGGGGTGCAGGACAGACTGCCCATCTGCAGGATGCTCTGGATCCTCCCGTCACTATGACTCAGGCTCTTGGCCTTTTCCTCAGAGCTGCTGCTTGTTAGCATGCTGCGAGATGGGGTGCTTGGGATGGAGTAACTACCACCACTATTAGAGCTGGATGAGACCTTCTTGGTAAACTTGGAAGTCAGCTTGGATATTGTTTTAGGCAGTCCACCAGAGGTCTTGGAGCTGGTGCCTGGGGGCAGGTCTGCCTGGCTGCCATAGTCTGGGCTCTCCCGCTGCAGCTGAATCTGAATAGTGGGTAGGGCCTGCTCTCTTTTGAAGAGAAGAGAAAGACGAGTATTCAGTTGTTTTGTATTACTAGTAATTATTGCAGTAAACTAAATTCAAATAATAACAGGTGACTGTTAACCTGTAGTGGGGTTCATTTTTACTCTTTGGTTCAGGCTTGGTTTATGACTCAGAGATTAAAGAAGGGAAAAAAAGTAACAGAGGAGCTCCCTAAAGAAGCCCTTGTTATTTTAAATGATGTTTCTCATCTAAGATTTAAACTGATACATTATATTTTTTAAAAGCTCCAGTTCTAGGTGTGACCTCTTTTGTTGCTTCTTTAACAAATGAATTCCTGAAAAATGGCCCAGAATTAAGTTCATAACCATACAAATGTCACCTGTTAGTGATATTCCTGAATAAAGAAAACTCTAGAGAAGAAGTGAAAAATATGACAAGATCAAAAAATTCAGGTAGTGTGGTCGGGGGGAGAAAACAGATAATGAACACAAATTAAGTTTTTGGGGTAATTTTGAGATTATGCTCTGAAAAAAAGACCTGAGTTTGAAGTACTCCTTCACTGAAGCAGCCAAAAAGCAGTAATTCCACAGTCTAGAAATACCCTCTTAAAAGTTTTGCACTGCTGTCAAAATAAAGATATATTAGCCAAATATCTGAATTTATTCATCATATTTTATCATTAATCTGAAATCTAACTTTTCCAGACTAAATATGTCATTCAAATACAGGGGACTAAGAAGTTGTTTTTTAACCTTTGAGACAAAGAGCAGTAACAGGGAACTACAAGGACACAGCAAATAGACAAACACGAGGACTGATGACTACATCACATTTTTACAGCACTTAAGTTTATTCTTAGTTACTTTCCTTCACTCCTTCAGAAAACACAACATAGTAAGCTTGTGCTAGTTAATTAAGCTAATATAACCTGAAACAATGGTGTTGTCAAATGATCCATTTATATTGGGGCACTGCAGAAACACTGCACTTATTTTTTGATTATTATTTATTTTGCTGAAGGTAATCTGACTTATGGCTAACTCTTGCATGTCACGGGATATAGTTCTGCCGTATTTCACACAGCCAGAGTAAAAAATTTGTAGCATACAAACAAGTCCAGATATGAGGGGGCAACACGCCAATGTTCACTACCAAAATAAAAGCCTCACAATGCAGAGACAGTGGGATGTCTTGATTGGACATCGTGTAGCAGATAAAAGTTATTAGCACACAGAAATGCCATAAAATCCAATAGCATAATTGTACTACAGGATACATGTGAAATACCTGACTGACAATAAAAACAGCTTATAGCATGTAGAGTTATGTTGACTTTGATCAAATATACCAATTAAACTACAAACTGAACCTATACACACTGACGATTGTCATCCTGCTTCAACACAGCATTATAAAGAAGAACAGAACATCCACTCACCTTCTCTCCTTCCACTTGTTGATGTCAAATACTGCTGTGTAGAGTACGTCTACTAGACCGAGGGTTTTCTCCGGGTCCAAACTTCTCTGAAGCAGGGACATAGTGGCTGGGTCCTCCTTCAGACACCTACATATGTACACACACACCACACACACCGCAGGCAGGGAGGGAAATGGAAGAACATTTACTTGTTATGCTCTGGACAACATCCTCTGTTCATTGGTCACACAAACTGACCGCTTGGCCACCTTCAGCGCTTTAAAATAAAACGACTGACCATAAAATAAGTTCATTCGATAAATAAAGTATTTTGTGCCGGGAGGTTGCAAAGAATAGTATGGGAAACACTGGTATTGCACTGGCTGAGTGAACCAATATAGTATGAGCATTAACTAAAGGCAGGGTTGGTAATTTTCAAAAACTACCATGATTTTGAAAGCAGCGTTCCCTCAGTGCCCCGTCTGCAACCACCTCCCTCCCTTCTGTGCTCCCTCAAAGCCACGCCCCTCATTTACACGCACAAGTGCCATTGGTCCAAAGCAGAGCTCAGCTCATGCATGCATGGGGTAGAGAACGAGCAGGGAGACATGATTGGTTCATCAGATTGGTACCTCGTGGCAGACATTGGTCAAAGTTTTTACATACTTTCAACTGCTACAGATGACGGCTTTTCTTTGTTCCTTTTTCAGAGTGCTTGAGTTATTAATTTCTGTCAGGACCTAAAGACAACTTCAACCAAAATCTTTAAAAGTTTATCTGGAGAAAATTACCAACCCTGCCATAAAGCCTTTGATTATTATTTTACCTAAAGATAACACCACTGGGTATCTGCTTCTTTAAAAACAGTTTCTTGATGTGCTTACCATGTAGAGGGAACCTGGACCAGCACCTTAGAGCCCTCGAGAGTGATCTGGGGAGCGTAGGCCTCCTTGTTCTCAATCTGAGCTGTATCAACAACCACCTGTGGGGACAAAGAATCACACCTGCATAAACACCTCCCCAAAGAAACACTTTCTATGTAGGATTTCTATCACAAAGGTTTCCAATTTTGATTCTTTCATTCTCAACCTTTACAAAACTGACTGCATTTACCCTGTCATGCATGTGCACCAGTCTGATTCTGTTCTTTATCAGCCATGCTTACATGAAAAAAAAAACAACTAGAAGTAAAAGCCCCTTTAAATGTGTCTGGTATTAAATTCCCTCCGAGTAGAGAGAGGCAGTTCAAGGTGAGGAAGCTTGGTGCATTCAGCCAGAGACGACACACAGGCCAGCCTTCCTGCTGCTTGTACTGGTCACATTTATTTACAAGTTCTTTGAAAGTGGCCTTGGCTTCTCGAGACCCACGCAACTAGGTCAGCAAGAGGGAGAAAAGGTGGGAGGAGTCTATTTCCTGTATTTCAGGAAGTTACTCCATTGTTGTTAAAAAAGCAGGTGTATCCTCGGAAAACCCAGGCTGCTCATGCGAGAGACTCTAGGCATACACACACAGTCCATCAGCTATGTCGAAACACATACGTAAAGGTCATTGGAAACAGGAAGGAGGAACAGCAGCTAAATAGACAAAGTCAACTTTGTTGCTGCTCTTGGAAAGTAATGACTAGCAGGGGAAAAAAAAAGGAGTTGCTGCTGAATGATGTTGCCAGGAACAACAGCAGAACAGATATGATAACTCTGACTGCGAGTTTTGTGTGGGTGTAGAAGAAAGACAACGGGGAGGAGAAAGCCTGCGTACTGAAGTATGAATATTGCATGTCGATAATGTATGAGTATGTATATGCAAGTTATATAAAGGTGTAGGGAAGATACCACACGTGAGGTTTTTTTTTTGTCTGTGCAGTCTGCTGTGTAATCTATTTTGGGTCGAGTAGCCATAGGCTCAGATATGGAGCTAATGCAAAATGCCCATCTATCATCCAGGGATTGTTTTACAGTTAGCACGGGGCTGGGAGGGCTGCACACCAAACAGGACAGACCACACCGTGGAAATAAACACTGGGTGCATAAACACACTAGTGTTACTGTGAGGAGGATCCAGCCGCTGACCCTCCCTCTCGGTGACTCTCTGTCTCAGCAGAAGAGGGAGGGGGGGGTCTCTGTTTGCAGACCCACCCACCCACGGGGCGCCCATCCTTCCCCCAGATGCTGCAGGAATGTTTCTTTCCCTTTTGTGTCTCTCTGGTGTTTGTTTACACCTCTCTACTGCCTCAAAGCAAGCCGACAGATCTTCTCATCTCCATTACAAATCTGAGAAACATTGAAATGCAGGTTGCCAGACCCACAGACGCACAAAAGGAGAGGAGTGGGCTAATTTATGCAGAAGTGTCAGAGAAGAGCTACAGGCCTGTTAAAGTCTGCATGTCATCTCCTTTCTGCTAATCTGTAATATCAACTAAACTGTAGTGATTGATTTGACCAGATCTATCATCTTTTGTAGCACCTTATTAGAAAGGAGAGCTAATTAGATCAGACAGACAGAATTTTTTGATCCCAAAACTGAGAAACTGTTGAAAAGTTGTGGATGATAAAGGCATTATGATTCAATATTTTGAGATGTATTGCGGTTCTGTAATCAAGTTGGTTTTCACAATATTAAAATCTAATTGAATTGAATCTTTAACATCTCTACTCACCAGACCAGCCTGGGCAAACAACAGCTGGACGGCCGTCTTGCAGGCTCCTCTCCAGCTGGATGGGCAGACTTGGTTGAGGACCTCGGTGACAGGAGAGTCCTCCCTGGAGGTCACTCCGTTCTGGCCCAGCGCCTCCTTAATGAGTTGCAGCATCGTGTGCTGAAAAGACAAAACATGGAGGGCAATCAACAGAAGCGGTCTGCCATCACTGCCTGCTGATATTAGTAAAGACCTGCTACTAAATTAAAACAAGATCCCCCACCGGTCCACATAACTGATGAGGTTAGCACTTCAAATAAAGTTTGTAAAAAATAAAAGTAGTGTAAATCTGGCCAGAAGAAGGGACTTTACCGTTTTCAGTTTAAGGTTATCAGCCGCTGACTCGTTGAAGGAAACTCCTTTGAGGAAATGTGAGCCGATCTGTACAGGGATGGTGGGCAGCTCGCACTGGATGGGCTGGGAGGTGGTCTGCATCCTGCCTGCCTGCTGGGCCTCTGCCTCACTGCAGCAGCTCTGAACACACACACACACACACTCAAGCATGTAAACACATACTATACAAACACCAATGAATTACTTATAATTGAATAAATATTTCAAGAAATGTCGTGACTTCTTGAGTGAACCCACCTGTAAGGCTGCCTCCACAGCTTTGGGGTTAAAATGAAAGCCGGCCTTGAGCGCATATTCACTATGGCCCAGGCTCTCCAGAGCTGCTTTGTAGGCCTGGAGATGGAGAACCAAAATGATTATGTTCTATTTAATTGTAATTACCATATCTTTACAGTAATTTATATGTATTCTACATTGTTGCAGAAGTGAATGGTAATGGTAGGTCTTTGCCTTGCCTCTTTCAAACAATATTTTACCTGTAAAGCATTGTCAATCTTCATGTTGAGCTCCTTCAGCTGATGCTCGGGGATGGAGGTGTTGTTGGAGCAGAAGAGCTGCTGAACCTGGATGCCTGCCAGGCAGCCGTCACGACCCCTCTCTCTCAGCCTCGCCATGGCCTGAGGACACAGCAGAGTCCCAGGTCAGAGACACATGCAGAAACAGCTACACTACTAGAGTACATTCTCGGAAAGAAATACAGGAAATATTTCAGAGTAAATAGACTGTACTGCAAAACAAGATGACCAGCATTCTAGATAAGTTATTGCTGAAAAGGATTCACAGAAGAGGAGTCACATAAAGATTTTTCAGAGATATAACTAAAATTATATTCCTAAAAAAATTAGAGCTTAACCCTTAGCATCTATATAGTTTTAGAAAAAGAGTGCTGGCCTCTTCCCCCCCCTCCAGCCAGCTCATTATACCAGGGTCTATCCAGGCCTAGAACCCTCCAGGGCTAACTCTCTGCATGCCAGGGCTTAACAGATCAATCAAGCCCCTATTCTCCCCTCTGCCTCTCTTTATTCAACACAGCTCAAAATGGGCCAGTGGGGCTGATTAGTCTGGGGATTAGTCAGGTCCTCTTACAAAACTGCCTCCCTTACAGGAGTTGGGATTAAGAGAGGTACAGAACTTTACACTGCAGGTTCACAGACAAACTGCAGCCACAAAGAGGAAATAGGAAATTGGGTCTGGAAATCACAAACAGCTGGCATCTCTCAGGAATGTGGAACAAGTCTGCATTTCACCTCACACAGACAAACACCTTATTTCCGAGATCCATACAAGGAAGAGTCCTGAGGCGCGCAGGGGCTGCATACCTGAGCTGCACCCTTCCATGAGCGGGAAGCTTCCTCCAGCTCCGTGAGAGGCCCCAGATCAGAGCTTTGGGAGCGGGCGTTGGCACAGCGCTCCTGGGCCTGGGCGAGAGCCTCAGCCAGGCAGGACTGGGCCACGGGCTGGACCTTCTGCAGAGCCTGTGACAGAAACTGGAAATGGACCTGCATCACCGTGAGGAAGCACCGACCCAGCACCTGGAGAGACACAACAATAGATTACTGTCACAACCTTTGTCACTGTCATTCCTGACATGCTCGAGCGGCTACGTCAGGGTGTTTGAGAAGAACTAACAACATGGATGCCTGCAGGCTAGGAAACTGACATGCATGTCCACAGTGATTGGTTAACACCGAATAATGAAATTCTTCAACTTCTTTTTGACAATCAATATTTTTAAAGCAGGACCTTAAAATAATCCAACAAAAAGTGATCTATGTTCATATATTTTGTACACTTTCTTAAAACTGTTCAAACTACAGTGACTAGGAAACTGTACAAACCTCTTGGGTTTCTTTGCCTTGTTTTATTGTGTCCTTTTAACACCATAACAACAGAGACATAGCACTGGTTTAGTGGTTTTGCAACTAGATCACATGAACCAAATGAGCAGCACTCAATAATTTAATAATTTAAAACAAACTTAAAAAGAAGATAAGGACATCCCCTTATCCCCCAAAGCAGCTACAGTACTACCATGAAAGGAAAGTTACATCCAAACCAAAAGGCTGAGCGGCCAAGGACGTGTCATGAAGCACAAATCAGAGAGTTCCACATTTTTCAAAATGAAACATCTTTCAAGGGCAGATTTCACACAACTAAACGTGTATGTGTTTGGTTAATTATGAGCTGTACGCTGATATGAAACGTGTAAGAATGAGCATGTTGTATATTCCTACTTCTAAGCCAAAGACAGATGGAGAGCATGTCCAGGTGAGCATACATATATGTTGGTGTTTGGAGGGTCTGTGAGACAGAGAAGGAAGGTTTGTTTGAGTTTATCGCTGACTGGGAAACTACAGGCAGGAATGGAAACTTAAAAGCTTAGTACCAGTCTACTTATGTTAAAGGTCACATATTATGAAAAATACACTCTACCATGTTTTTCTAACACTAATGTGTCACTAATCTGTCTACAACCCCCCCAATAATGAGAAAAGTCCATCCTCTCTGTCTTTAGCCTGCTCTACCTTTCAGAAAATGTGTGCTCCCACAGCCAGGTGTTTGTTCTGCCTTTTCACTGTAAGCAATTGTGCATGGTGCAAGAAATACCAAGCCACCCCAAACCCTTCCAGAGAGAGGCGTGGTCAGACACAGCTGATTTGTGTTTAAAGCTACAGACACAGAAACTTTTTGTTGAAAAGGAGGATAACATGTGACCTTTAATTAATTTTGAGCTTTTGAGATAATAATGTAGAAAAGAAGCATTACATGGTTATCAGAATTGATACAGTTCTTCTGTAGACGAAAGAGTAACGTTACTGCGAGAGGGAAGAGGAAACAACTGGAGGAGAGATATGACTGGTGTCAAAAGTTTCTAAACCTGTTCACAACATTTCCTCTGTCCCAACTCAATTACATTCTTAGATCATGCTCATCAAACATTGAACCTAAATATATTTATCTCCCTTATCACATTAGTTTATCTGATTTCTTCACTTAGTAACTGAGTACTAATTTTCTCAGGTCAAGCATTATTTTTCTAATCTGACATTTGAAACCTTCTAATTCACTGAAAATAGATTTAACCCAGTTATTAAACACTGCAGAACACACTTGACAAATATTTTTGGGTGACACAGGTCGCTCCACACCTACCTAGTGAGCTGACAAAATGTGTGTATGTGTGCGTTTGTTTGGTGAGAGAACATTAATACTCTGGAGGCTGTTGTTGTCCAGTTAGCAAAATAAGAGAAACAGGACACCACAGGATCTACCACAGGATCTACCATGGTCACAGGGTTTTCTTTTTCAGGTACCTGCTGAAAATATCTGGAGGGGGAAGCTGAGTTGTAAAGACAGAAATATGCTGTCGTTCTGAGGGCGGACATGAACAACAGGACACAGCTGCTCTCACTCTTCTATGCCACATTTAATAGAGAACAACAATTTGTGAATGACTAACAGGCATAAAACATCTTAGTGGTTGTTGGTGTTGTTTTCATACCCAGTATGTCACAGGATGGGACAGCATATTCATCGTCCTCTTTGGAGCGTTTGAGTCATGGCTGAGGAACTCTAATGGGTGCTTTAACATTGTGGAGTAGTTCCATGTAAACATACTGGGAGAGGTTGATGGACCATTATTTCTATTTGGCACCAAGCATTAAGCTAACTGATTCACAGATTACATCTCAGCTTAGTGGTAAGAACATTTACTGCACTTTCTTTTATCACAACATGACCAGTTTGATTGGGGAGGGGGAATTTGCTGCATTTCGTCCCCCTCTTCACCTTTATTTTCTCTCCACTGTACTTCTGTCAGATTAAAAGATAAAGTGTCACCACTCACTCAACATCTCAAAAAGATCACATATGCCCAATCTTTGAGAGCTGGTCTATCAAGATTATTTCTATTATGACGATTGGTATTCAAAATAGACATGTCAAAAGGATATTGGGTAAGGGGACACTGGTAGCCTAGGGGTTGGTGCACACACCCCATGCACAGAGACTATAGTCCTGCAACCAGGCGGCTCAGGTTCAAATCAGACCTGTGGCCCCTTTCCCGCATGCCATTCTCAACTTTCTCTTTCTCCCCATATCCACTGTTCTATCTCTAAATAAAGACAGAGACCAAAAATTTAAAAAAGGATATTGGGTCAGCAAAAGTGTTTAAATTGTGTTGTGATTGTCACTTTAGACAGAGGAGAAACAGACAGTGACTTGTCTAGACTGCTTTATATAAATGTTTGGTGAGTAAAAATGCCCAGTGGATAAACAAAAGCTTTGCAAACTGAAGGAAAAATTATTATTAATTATTATAATTTTTTTTCCCAAACAAATGGTAACAGGTCAGATAGTTCCTCCAAAAATATGTAAGGTCACAAAATTAAAGACAATATATCTTTTTTAAATTCATGTATTAAAAGAGCAGAGAGTCGGTTTAAAATGCTTCATATAAATATAGGGACAAGTCATTTGGCTTTTAATTGTGTGACACTTTGAGTCTTTATCCCGACTAGTGACGAGTAACGCTGCCATTACAACATGGGATTTTTTTTGCAATTATTCCTTAATATGCTACTTTGTTTACATTTTTTTAGCACTTATTTTTGACTTAAAAGAATCAAAACTCTACAGTCACACCAGCAGCTCCGTAAGGCTATGTTTAGCAACAGTGGCACTCTGAGTATAATGGTGCGTTCCACCAGAGTTGACCCTGTTCTGGTTGTGAGTTGGCAACAAGACGGACAAGCAACATGAACGCACCCAACAGTACCTTTGTTTTGTTAGCTAATACCAGGTGATAACAACACACTGTGTGATAGTTTGTTTGCTGAAAGAACATTGACATCATGTCCACTGATAGATCTTGCACGATGCTATCCGTGTGATTTATTTGATTACACAAAGAGAACTACATTGCCAATGCATACAAAAGTTACAGCTTAAACGTTACTATTGATGCACATAGTAACCATGTTGGATTTTAACTCGGGCTACTGAAGGTTCTCTGAGTTTCAAAGACAGAATTCCAACTTCAGGGGGCGATCCTGATGACGTATCAGACCGGCAACTCGGGAATCGCCCACTTCTGAGATCAAATGGAATGCACCACAATACTCCATGCTAACCTGCTAACAATGATTATGCTAAATTGCTGATGTTACTTTTTAGCAGGTGTAATGTTCACTCTCTTTGTTCAGTGTGTAAGTGAGCTAAGTACGCTAAGTCGCTAACATTAGCTAATTATCACTAAACAAAGAGTAGAGTTGATCATGCAAATGATAATACTGTTGATTGTTGTATTTACTGTATTCATAAAACACATGGGATCAAAGTTTTTATGAATGTCTAAACCACAAGTTTTTATTGTTACTGATACATTTTTGTAAAAACTTAAACGTCAACTTGCTTGTGGGGCTAGAGGGAAAGTCGGGGATCATTAGAGTCAAAAATAGTGGTCCTTTGGAGACCATGGCCGTCTCTACACAGTGACACTTCCATCTAATAGTTGTAGAGATCTTTCAGTTTGAACCAAAGTGTAACACTGATTGACCCTTCAGCTTAGTCTCTGGGAGGCTCATATCCAGAGTTCACAGAATGTAAAATATCTGTTTCTGCTGTTGATGTTGAGCAGCTATAAAGAACTCACACAGTCCGAGGAGATAAGGGTGAATTCAAAGCAGACTAATAAAAGGAAGGAGACGGGAGAAGCCAGATAATAAATCATCTTGGATGCAACTCATACAGCCATCTGATGCAAACGGATATCACCTGTAGTGAGTCCTAATGAAGACTGCAAAATAACCCAATCACAAGCTGACAACTTTGAGATAAATGCAAGTCAAAGTCTTAAAATGTTGACTTCTATAACCAAGAGAGGGAAAAAAAATGAGGCCATGGCTGCAGCACTAGATAATGGATAACACATGTGATTGGCTGTGCAGTATCCCGCACGGTCATGGAAAGTATGAGAAATAAGAGCACAGCAGAGCCAAGCCAACATTTGGCCCCTCAAAAGCCCAAACAAGGAGAAAAGTGAATCAATCAACATTTATACTTCTATTTTCTGAGAACACCTGCACTATAAGAGCAAGTCTAGGAAAGTGGTTTTCTAGACATGTTCTAGGGAAAGGGAGTATGATCCTGTTATAATAATAAGATGTCCTGGCTGCTGTCTTGTCTGTAAAATAAACAAGCAGCCTATCTTTGTTGTAATGTCAATGTTAGATCCCTTTCTATTGCTGGCCTTTTATTCTAAGTTTGTTTCCTGAATCTTTCCTTTAAACAATCAATGGAGAAACAGGAAGGTCACAGTGTTTGTAATCCTTTCATTACTCAGAACTGATCACTTGAATATTTTGTTACCCTACAGACTGGAAGGAAGTTTAAGACAAATCCTTTACTTTGGTTAAAGAGAAAGTTTTTGTTGTGTAAATAAATGTTTTACACTCATTTAGCCTGCAAAAACACACTTTCTTTAATTAAGGTCTGACAAATGAGTTGCCTCGATTTTCTTCCTTTGCAAATGTTTACCTAAAGCAGATCTTTTTTAGGGTTATATCTGGTATTGTTTTAATCCATGAGGCCTGGATATTGGTCCCAGAGATTCCTCCTGCTTGGTATTATATCAACTGCTTCCCTGGCACTTAAAGCAAAATTCTTCCAAAGCTGAAGTTAAATATTACAAATTTTAAAACTCCTTGATGAAAATGTTGATGTATTGAAAGAAGAGAAGTTGACGTCTTTCTACCTTGATATGTCCTGTCAACAGATTAAGATATATCCTTGTTGTTTAAAGATGGGAAACTTTTCGAGCCACAGGGGGCCCTTTCACTGCAATGTTGTTAAATGGCAACAGGTTACAATAAGAAACCATGCTGAGCAGCAGTGCTGTATCAAGGCCTTTTATATGGATCCAAGTGTTCTAGCTTCAAGTCTTTTCTATATGCAACAGGGGACACATTGCTTTAGTTTATTTCGTAAGGCCTTCTACTATCTGTTTAATAAAGAGCCCCACAGATTCAAACTCATAGCTCTCTAGTAGGCTTGGGTATCAAGAACAAATTCCAACGTGGAACTGGTTCACATTTTCTGAGATTCTTGAATTTGATAAGGCACGTGACATTTGATTCAGCTTTTCAGTTCCTAACAGCAACATAAATAATTCAGAAGTAAACCCCAGGGAGGATTTTGTCGTCCATAAAAGTTCTCATCAGCCAGGACTCGCTGTTTAGTCGTATCATTAAGTCATTTGTGATGCAGTATGTCAACAAAGAGGACCATGGCGGACCCGGGAAAGCAACGGAAGTTCGGCCTAGCTACACTGAAATCTACAATGGCACAACAAAGATCAACAAGTAAAGCAAAGACATTTCATGTAAGGGGGGAACAGGGAGTACTATAAGATGATGCATTTATGGGACTTCAAAACGCAGTGAATCTGAGGGAATGCACTGTTCTCAATGTGTTGCAGACTCTTATCCACTATTAGGCCCTGGTCGCAGTTAGCGTTAGCTGCTGTATCAACAACTTGTCATGCTCAAGTACAAAAGACAGTTAAGCTCATATTCACATTTATATTGGGCTAACCAAATAACGTCAAAAAATTATTATAATTTTCTTTGATAAAAGTTCCGAAAATAGTCTTCAACCCCCTGTTCCTACAAAGAGACCCATGACTCCCTTCACTTTAGCCATGAGGGGCGGGATAGACAAGGAGAAAGTGGAGGAATGTCTCCATGCAGTTTGTTTGCCTCTTATTTCTCATGTCTAATTTTTTGTCCTAAAATACAATACACACATCATACCAACAATTGAAAATAACAAACAATAACTATGACATGTTTCACTGCAATTAGATAAACCTCTCGTACTTTGTGACCACATTTCATAAAGAAACCACCAACTATAAAAAAACAAAACAAAAAAAACCCCAAGGGTGTTTCAAACAGTTTATGACCAAAGGGCTTTCTTTTCCAGTGTGTTTCCAGTAATAACTCGGGTTTGCTGGGAAAGCTCATGCATTTGTCTAACGAGAGCAGCCATGAAGTTCTCTCTGCTCATGGAGACCTCTGTGTCTGCCTCTGGTCTTCACTCTGTGGTTTAAACTTACAAGCTCGGCAAACGGCCTCTAAACAAACCGTGACATTTTCATGCATATTTGGCAGCGGATTCTCTCTGAGCAGACAGAGAGCTGGGCTCTGATTGGTTTGCTTTAAAGACTGCACTGACCTAACCCTTACGAGGGTTTTGATTGGGGGGAAAAAGGGGGGGGGGGGGGGGGGGGTGTACACATGAGTTGGGGGGTAAAATGGGGGAAAGCTTCACATACCACAACTCCCAGATCTCAGAAATGCATTTGGTTCTTTTTCAATACCCAATAACATCCAGCTGCCAAACAGCATTCCTCCACTCATGCAGACAAAAGGAAAATCCCTTTTACAGTAACACATCCACCACATAGTAGACTGAGGGCCAGTCTGAATGAACATAAATTAGTAATAGCTAGGTCTAAACAACTTTACATACACAAAACTTAGAGAAGATATTCATGTCAAAACATAGGACTTGGCGCAAAAGCATGAAGTATGTTTCAAAAGAAATTGTAAATGTTCTGTACTATGAATAAAAACATCATTCAGCATTTAAGAACCCCCTTACTGTGAAATTTTACTGTACTAATATTCCACTACACCAAATAATGTTATTGTGTATGGACATACATACTCAACTAAGGCCTTTGTAAAGTATTAATGTCGTTCTTTCTTTTACAAAATGTACCCTTTATGCCCGGGGCCAGACACCAAGTCACTGCCAAACCATGCGGTCTAAACTTTCACAGACTTGGTCTTCCTCTAATATTCATCTGTGCATATCCCAAACCACAGAGAGTCAGATTTACTGACTGTGGTGCCGAAGAGTTTCCTGTTTTGGGCTCAGCCACATCCACCGAGGTCTTGCTGGCCCTCCACTGTCTTAGCCAGAGCCAAGTACCCTCTCACTGTTACATGCCACATCACAGAAACATGTTGGCTCTAATATCTGACTTTTATCACACAGACAAAATTGTAGTGTCCCATAGACTCTTCTAAGGTGCCAAAGGATAAAATAATGTGGTTTTTAGATACATTAGTGTAGTGAAGATGAATTTGAGGTGAGGAGAAGCTTTGCTAAGGTAAAATCTTTAGTTGTCCTTGGTTAAACCAATATATTTTAAGTTACCTAGCTGTGTGGAGGAGAACGTCCTGGTTCAACAAAAGGCGTGGCCAATGACTGAAATCACTCATATGCTGCAGCAAGCTTGTTGGAATAGACCATGTGGGTTTAGTTAGTTTTGCTTTGTATTTAAGCTTGGCGTCCATTCTGTTTCCCCCTTGTGTTTAATCTGGGTTGGCCAAACCACAAGATTCCCTTTTGTCTTATTGTGTTAGATCTGTTTTTTTAGTTCACACCTCATTTTTCGTCTTGCCTCACTGCTTTGTCCCTAAAACTGCTGTTCTGAATATCTTACACAGAACATGTTTTTAAGATATCGAGTCCAAATATTCAAATAAGTGCTGATCTTTTCCGACAAATGGTCTTTGTTAAGCAACTGTGTTAGCCAACTTTGAAGCCACAACAAAATTGATGTAGAGTATCTGAGAGCTAGCTGTCCTTATGTGATTGGCAGGATGCATTTCTAATTTATCAAGAGCTCCATTTGCACGTGAGCACGCTGGTGTTTGAGGATTTTCACATTGGGATGACAATGGAAATGTCATTTAATGTGAAGCATTGTTAAAATCTGTGTAAAGATTACCGCTGGGAAATAAACATTTGAACTAATTTTGTAACCAGGCTAAGAGTATTTTTGCTTCTTCTGGTGATTTGCTTTCTAGTGAATTTTCTCTGCGCCAGCAGGACGTCGTTTTTTCACCTGTCTGTAAAACAAACTATTTTTTATGTACATGCTGCTCCAAATCAATCGCAACAAGAGGGATTAATGAAGTTGTTTGAATTTGAATTTAAGCAAGATCCACAGTCTCAGAACTGTGTATTAAATGGAAGATACATAGGCAGATGTAGTAATAGGGCCTGCATGGGTGTGGTGTACAGCTGACAACCCAGCATCTCGATATTGAAGGCACCACCTGGGAGACCATTTCTAACGGCCAATTCCCACCAGATGCATGTTTGGTCCGTCTCCGCTCCGTTCCGGCAGCGGAGGTGATAGGGTTTTACTTTATTCAATTTAGCACAGAAAAAAACAAGCGGGTCGGGATGTCAGACACCGATACAACATTAAAACATCCGGTTTATTTTCAGAATAAAACATTCAGTTTTAACATTTCAGAAAAATGACCGTTTGTTTGTTTGTTTATGTGTTTATAAGGTTTGTATAGCGTTTTATACCACATACGTCGTATAATCTTGCACTGTCGCAAGTTAATCTGTTAAATTACCGCAGGATTTCCTTTGTCTCGGCACTCTCGGTCCGCAGCACAGAGAGACACGCAATGCACACGTATCTGGTGGAAGTTCGGGGTTAGGGCAGCAAAATCTACAACTTGAATTAGTCTGATCCTTTCTGTCACAATTATCAATAAATTAATATATCATCTTAGAGCGAGAGCAACTGTTGATTGTCTTCATTTATTAATTTACCATGTGTTTATCTTTGGGAGAAGGCCCATTTTAGATGAACTGTGTTCAGGCTCAGGTCTGACAGTCTAAACATGTGTTATCCAACCTAGCTTCATGAACCTCCTGACCTGTCTGACTGCCAAGATTTAGTAGAAATGTGGGGGAGGGAGCAAGGTTTTGTACAACAGCTATATGATACACTGCTATTATTGCTAGTGAGTGCTAATTCACCAAGCTAAGAGAAATGCTCTTTAATATGTCACGGTCTTTTCTTTTCCCTCTTAAAAACACAGAGCAGATGCAGACCTAGTTCTTGTGTGAATAGTGAAAATCACAGATTCACCAGACTGGAATAATTGGTAAGACAGGTGTGTGTGTGTGTGTGTGTGTGTGAGACTCTTGGAAGAAGCCAAAACTGTCTTGATTGATCAGGGTAAAAGGAAACGAGACGCACAAAGAGAATTTGAGACAAAAAGAAAATGAATCCCACGTTAAAGCTGAGCCTTTGGTTATTAAGTACATGAGTCTCAATATCTTCTACAAAACTCACATTAAAAAACACCTCAGGCAACAGCAGATTCAGTGTAGTGAAAAGATTGTGTGGTGTCCGGAGTGACAAAAGATGACTTTTCTTCTCACATCCTCAGTGTTTTTCACACCTCACTCTCAGATCCTGACACTGGCTCAACACTAGGCGTTAGAATCTTATTTGAGCCAGGAAACCCTGATTCATGGTGCCAGGCTTGTGACATAGTGCAGCTAAGCATCTTAGCACAACTGCAAGAAGACGATTCATGTTTAAATGAATGCGATAAATCATGCGCTGGTTAACTAATGCGCCTCAGGTTGTGGACTTGACTAATTCTTTAAAGGCGAGCAAACAGTAGAGATGAATGTCAATATTATTTTTGTTTGTTTGCAGACATGATAGACATGAGACTTTCATCTGACTTAAGTAAACACAATGTGACGTACTCCAGTACACAAATTAGATCAATAAGTTGTTTTAGTGAGATGGTGTGGGATACTGTGTGAGCACCAACCTCAACATCCTGCAGGCTGAAGTCGTTCTGGTCTTTGAAGTTGGCGGCCCCGGCGCTCAGCTCCATCAGCATCTTAGCGATCTCAGGCTTTATTGCTGCAGTCAGCCTGCTGGCCGCCTCCATGACGTGTTCCTGCACGTCCTTCAGTTGCATAGCTGCTTTGGAATAGTGAGAGTTCCTGAACACGCTGCTGAACAGGTCTGTGAGGAAGGCGCTGGCCCGGCAGAACACGTTGAGGGCATCCAAATATTTGGAGATGCCTTGCTGGATATCTGCAACCGCGGTGGTGGCACCAGAAGGAGGTGGGTGGCAGCTGCCAGGCATGACCACCCCAGTGCCGATGGGTGAAGAGGCTGAGCAAGAGGAGGCCAGGGAAGCGCTCAGCGTCCGGCTCAGCTCAGGCATCTGGTACTGCTGGTGCTGTTGCACTTTCTGCTTGGACCCGCCGAGCAAAAAGCGACGCTTGTAGTCCATTTTACTTTCCTGTGCACTACAACAATACATATGTGGTGCAACAGCACCGGAAGCTGTTTTTAGTTTGTTTTCCACACAGAGTGCTCTTGTCGTCTTTACAAAAAACACCAAAAACAACTGTCCTGAAATCGTTTAAGTTTATGTAAAAAGACAGCCCAAGGCTTTAACCTGCCAGAGGCTCATCTTAGTGCGCCTTGTGGAGTGGCAGCACAGAGTTGGGTGAGGTTTGGAGAGCGATCAAAAAAGCTGGCAGGCTGAGTGAAATGCTTGCATGCAGCCCTGCTGCAGATACGTCAGGCTCAGCTTAAAAACAGCACTAACACACCTCCAGATTTACTGCTTCCAGCTTCAAACAAAATGGTCATATCAGGGGAAGAAAGTCAAAAACACTCCTTAATATACTCAAAGTGATTCTACAGCCGGGGTTTAAAGTGCATTAACTTTGCTTCAGTATGGGAGAAAAATCCTTCTTCGTACAGTATATATAGTATATACACAAGTGTATGTACATATAGATACCTATACCGGCCTGCACTAATAAAAGTAGAAAATCCTTTTAAAAGCTGAGAGAGAAAAATGAATCCAAGCAAAATTAGACACTGGTCAACAGCATGGAGGAAAGAGTACAGCAATAAAACAAAAGAAAAACAAGTAAATGCTGGAATCAGAGGATGTGGTTTGGGCTTTCCTTGTGCACAGGCTAGTAGAGGAGCTGAAGCAAGGGGTAGACAGATCCAGTCCGTCTCCAATCCTCTTCATGAAGCAGGGCTCTGCAGGCAGTGAGCAAGTGGCCAGCTGATAGCTCTGTCTGCTTGTCTGAAAGCTCCAGCAGCTTCCTGGTTCCCTCCTGTCTGCTGGCTGAGGTAGATATCACTCACCACGGAAACAGGTTCGCTCCCAGATCTCGCTGTTCTCCGCGGATGCAGATTAGAGTGACAAAAGCACAAATGTATCTGTAAGGCCTCTAGGTCATTTCCTAAGGGAAGAAAGGGCAGAGACACAGAGGAGGGGGTTAACATCATGTCAAAGAGGAAGGATGAGCTGTGTTCCGACTGTTTTACTGTTACAAACAAAAATAAACTGTGCGACCCTTTGCAGCTAAAAAACATTCCTATGAGATGAGAAGCTTTTTCACTTGAATCGTAGCATTTCATGTAGTGATTTGCAATAAAGAATTTTATTTTAACAAGTAGCCTGAATTTAAGCAGACAGCAACAAATTAATAATTTGACAAGCAAGAAAAAAATAATTTTCTAGCAAAAAAAAATATTGACTAAGCACTTTGAGTGCAGAAAGCAGAAATGTTACTCTCAATCCCAATTACAAAAAAAAAAAATCAGATTTCATGCATTGTTGTCCTATAATAGCTTAAGCCTTATTTCCGAGAAATAAAATACCCTTTGTTATTTATATGGACAAAGAGCTTGAGCAATCAGAATTATGACAGTAGTTTGACCACTGGCCATAGGACTGGGTGTCCCCTTTCTGAACACTGATGTGTGATTTGCTTGTTCACAACCTGCCACACCAGAAAACCTTCACCTTCTTGAGCCAATTTGATTGGCTTTGTAGAATTAAGCTCTGCATCAACACAGTGGAGACCTAGCTGTATTTAATAAAAATCTGTTGAATAAAGAAAAACTGCTTAACTTCAGCTGACCGTCCCTTCCTCTCTAAGTAGTTGTAATCAATGCTTTTACTTAATGTTCAGATTTCCAAGCAGTGGCTGATCCATCTCATGCTTATAGAACATAAACCGATGTGGCTTTACATTTGTTGTAGCAGACTGTTGACCAGGGCCAGCCTAATCAGGCTTTGAAGGTGTAGTCTATTTTCTATTTTTGTTTGTTAAACTCTTTAAATCCTTCAAAGACACGATTACTCCTTTTTGGGGGTAAGATACTTTTTTAAAGAAACTATCTTTATATATCTATCTTTATAAATACATCAATACAGGAACAATGTTAGACACCAACCATAATAAGCGACATGCATAACATTGTTTTACTAATTGTTATTGCCTCTTCTGATTACAGGAGTATGATGGTAAGCAATTCTCTGTACTTGTTAATATGATATTACACTTTGGTAAAGAGTTGTAATTTAAAGTTGTATATTTTTAGAGAAAAGCAGCATGCCTTTACAGCCTTACAGTGAGCGACTCTGAAAAGAATCTCTGGCAGTGTCTGGTTTAGCAGAACACAGCTGCGCAGAGAAATTCCTGCAAGAGGCCATTGTTGGAAGACACTGAAGGGTCTGTTGAACTATGCATAGTAGGAGTCACAATGCTTTCATTTAGCACCCAAGCATTATATATGAACTTTCCTTCTCCTTTTGGCATTTCGCTTGACTAAGAATATAATAATCATTGCCAAGATCATCGTCAACATCAGGAGGATCACAACGTCACAGCTCTAACTACAAGTACTCTTACTCAAAGCTCAGATTTTCAGAAACACACACACTGTCTGTGACATTTGTGATAAACAATAAATGCTATTAATATCCAATCATATAGAATATAAGGGGAAAACTGTAGAAGACCCAGCAAGCCTTGTATCAATGAATCTGTCTGGAGCTTGACATAAAACAACCTTAAACTTGTCAGTACGTTTAATGCAGTCAGAAAAAGTTTTCTTGTGTAAATCAGATTGCAATGTGTCTTTCATTGAATTTCTCAAAGTCGGTTCAGTGTACGCTCCACAGTCCCCGTGCCGGGCTTTGACCTGGAAATCGATCAGGCTCAGCATAAATGTATAGCATAGCAGAAGTCGCATTGTCGTTTGATTTAGCATTACATTATTATGCATGGAATTAACAGTGCTGTATAGTTGCCCATGTTTTCACCGTTGGATATACAAGTTTGCCGCTTATTAACATTCAGGGTTAGTGCGCGTACCCCATGCACAGTGGTCCCTGACAGCGGGTGGCCCAGGTTCGAATCTTCCCTAATGACATTACCCACTCTCTCTTTCTCCCTAGTTCCAGACTCCATCCACTGTCTTATCTCTAAAATATGACCCGGAAGAAGCTCCAATAGTAACTTGCTAAAATGGGGCACATCTCCACCTACCATAGCTTCCTAAAATAAATTGATTCTCTGCAGGTGCTTGTACGTATACTGGGACAAGTACAGTGGTCAGATTAAATGGCCTAATCTTTTCTTAAATATGCATGTGAATGTACCGAGTGTCAGAAAGTTCTTTTTTTCATCTTCTTTCTATTAAATAAAATAAATGTAAATAAATAAATTTAACAAAAAATTTTGATTTCGTGTTAAACTGATGACCAGTAGGTGTAGTTTTCAAAGTAAACACTCCATAACTAAACCTGATCCTTTGCTTTGTAGAGCCCTCATGGCACTGAAGTTGACACAGACACACATGATAATATAAAACTAAATGAGATTCCAAACAACAACATCACAGACTAATCTGTTAGATACAGAGCTCCCTACATAGCAGTGCTATCATTCTGTGGACTGTGTTCAGACTCTTATCTTGTCGCACCATGCTAAAGCTTCTGTGTTTTGGGATGAGTCCGGAAACTTTTAGAAACAAAACTTCATCACCACCGTGTAGCTCGCTGTTGGCCTTTCAAGCTGGGCGTCCATAATGCTTCAATGCAAGCGTTCTCCTGACCTTCAAACCTCACTTCCTTTCCCAAACAGAGGGGTACACCCAACAAAAAAATCAGCCCGCCCTCCGCTGTCCCCAGCTGTAAAGAGAAAAGACAGAGCCATGGGAAACCAGTAACCTCCTCATAAAAGGGATAACCCCGAGATGTGTTTCCCATTTTCAACCCTGACGTTAATCTTCGAGTGTCTCAAGATTCGATGCAATTTCGATGCAATTTCGATTCTTGGGGTCAAAATTCAAGTCAGAATCTATATTTCCATTCAAAACTTAGATCTATTTTTAAATTAGTACATACTTCAGGATCTACTCCAGTCATCTGAGAGACTGGCTGAATTTCTTTCTGCTCCATTTGGCATTTTACTGAGTCAAAGAGCTAGCCTTAGCACTAAGCAGGGAGTGACTGATTAGCCAAAAAAAAAAAGAAATCGGAAGTTATGAATCTATTTAAAATCTCACAAGATAAGTTTCTCGGATTTTACATAATCAATTTTTTTCCCCGCCTCTAATGCCAAATCAGTATCACCACCCCTAGACCTTGTTACATTATTAGGTTAACAGCCATAAAGCCTCTTTGTCAAAGTAATGTAAAAAAGTATACCATCAATAAGGGAAATAGGTCAATTAAGTTAAGGTAGAGTAAATTGACGTTTCTATAAGGATGAGATTTCTATTCAAGCCTTTTCCATGGGGGAACCACACGCAAGTCTGTGTGCTTGTTAGTGAGTGGCAGTTTGAGAGCAGGTAACTAGTGCAACAGGCTGTCAGACCTCTAATTCTGCAGGGATTACAGCCACAGTCAGAACCTGCCAGGTTCCCCACAATGCCTGCTAGTTGACACACTTAATAGGATATTAGCCTTCTGCGAGGTAAACAGGAAACCTGAGCCCAGCCAGCCTGGGGCTAACAACTCTGGTTCTCACACTTTCACACTGCTGGGCTGAATTACAGGGACGAGTACAGAAATACAGAATGAATATCATGTTGTTTGGAAGAAGACTGATCAGGTCAGCAAGGCCACCAGAGGAAAAGAACATTTCATTCAATTTCTACATCTCTAATCAAAACTATTGTTCTCACTACTAGTGCAGAATAAAATGGAGGATCTGCTCACAGCTAATTGAAACTAACTGTGTTGACAATGGCGAGACAGATTTAGGAACATGGTTTTGGAGACCAAAATGTTAAAACGTTATCTTTGAGAAAACGCTATGTTTTTATGTTGGTTTAAATAAAAATCTATATTCATAGTAACTAATCTAAGAAAATGTGAATATGATGTAAACTGTGATTTTAGTGTGTGGTATGATGTTGCGTAACAAATGTGGCTTGAACTAGTTCTTTGGATTTTTTATACTTTCCCGAAACCTCAAATTGATTTGTTGTATCTCAAGATAGAGTATAACAAAAGCAGGAACTGATTACATTCAGTGAGTCACAGTCCATTCAGCCTGAACCACAAATAAAAGTGTGGACAATCAGCTTTTTTACATTTTTTTGTTATCAGTCTGATTTTATGACAAAGTGGTAGTGGTCAACATTTCCTTTCTTGTAAATCAAATTCTAAAAGCAGAGGTTATTCCAAGAGGAGCAGACATGACATCAATATGAATGAAGGTAGGTCCACTGGCTGTCAGCCTCCTGGTGCAGGCAGGGCACACTGTATTAAGAGTTTGCACCCAAACAAACACATGTGATAGTAGACTCCCTCAGGATGCACTGGACTTGTGCCAGCGCACTTAAATGTCCTTCCTCCTGCAGGGGCTGCTTGGGGCTAATGTTAGACTCCACTTCCCCACTCACCAAACATGTCAGCTGCTCAGCTCCAACAGGAGAGGGGTTAAGGTTTCCTGGAGCAAGCTCCCTGTCGCCAGCAACAAATACGTCAAAGCAAGTATGCCACCGGGTAGAAGGTATGAAGTAAATCATAGCGCCTAGTGTGATTTCCCTGACTTTGTAAAGCTTTGGGAAAAAAACTGATGCTAGCAGACGGCTAGGAGGGCATTTTTAAAGTGGTGGCTCTTAAACTGAGAGGAACTTTCTTGGGTCTCAATTTTCGACTTCTTATGGCTTAGCTTATCCCATCCAGTGCACGCATATGTACAGTATTTTTTCAATCAAAAACCTCAACTACCCTCTTTTAAACTGTTTAAAATACAATAAAGTGTGAAACTTTGACAGGAAAATGTAAACAAATATCCTTTCTGTCTGCTTTAAATCTTTGTTTAATCCAATATGGCAGTAGGGTTGGCATTTGGCAGGCATTCAAATAATAACAATATAGACTTAATCTACAGGCTGATGGTCTGTTTTGCTTTAGGGGCCAGATAAAGGTATCAGTATTGAATTGAACCTGTTTCATAACCAGCGTTGTGTACTCTTTATCCCAACTACATTGCTCTCTCTATAAAAACAACATTCATACATGGGATAGAGTCCAGTGCATTAGCAACCTTCTACTCACTGAGCAGCTCCACATGAGCAGAGAAGTTCAGTTGTTCAAAGCCACCTTCACAGATGTTAACTAATGTTGGCCTTTTTTATACACTTCCCCCACACAGATTAGGGCTCTATAAATTATGCTTTTTCCATTTGAATTTTTTTGAATTCTGTTTTACTATGTAACCACATTTTTGTTACTTAGCCAAGCATATTTTTGACCGGCGAAAAAATAATAAACTATGTTTTTTTTTTTCAAACATAGGGTTTGGTATGTTTCATATGTTACACTGGATCAGATCAGGAATTTAAGACATGGATCATTTTATCAGGTATTGAAAATGTTAAAAAAGTACATGTGCTTGCCTTTATTTTCTAATCAGGTAGTAATGCCCAGGTAACCCCAACTTCCCTGTAGTTGAACATGATCATCAGACCGTTTATTTAGTGGATGTGTGTGTCTGTCTGACTGCTCCAATGACGCCTGTTGTAAGGGGAATGGGGGCCTGCATTTTAGCCTAACAGAGTCTGTGTGGATATGTTTACAGACTACAGCAGGCTGCGGGTTAATGTTATATCATTATGTTACTGAATGTTGATGAATGCAGTGAGAGTGAATGGAGAAAAGTCGAACCGACCGTTTGACCGGATCACGTACGTTTCTGAGCATAAAGACTGTCAATACGGATTGTGTTCTGTTGCACTAAAAGTAAACAGGTGTACGTGCTGGCTGGTGAGTGTGTATGTATGTGTGTGTGTAGGCTTCAGTCTATGAGTGTACGCTAACGCTCTGACATGCTGCAGGAACACCAACATGCTTAAAACTCAGCATTTAGGGACCCCATTGAAAAAGAGACGGCGCATCTCAAGGGGCTATCGCTCCAATAAAAAAATGTCAATTTATATATTTACCATTTTCATATTTGAAAAAAAAAAAATTCACACCCATATTTAAGCAAATTCTGTGACGTTTTACTGTTGACTGACTCCATTTTCATTGTCTGATTCTGTACGCGTTGTCAGCATTGTGGAAATCAGGGGGCCCTAACAGATTTCCCCACAGATTTGACAAAATAACCAACAACCCTGTGGTCACAAGCTCACTTCTGTAATCTTCAGGATACTGCGACACATGCATACAAACTGCACTTACTTTTGGATCTGCAGCCGTATCTCTGTGCATGTCACATCACAGCTAGGTAGCTTAATAGCTGTGGATAGGGCAGCTGTTACCCATGCTGACAGCTCCTTATCCATCTGCCATAGTGAGGCAAGCAGAGGCCCTGTGACGCTCCAGCCACAGGCCTGATATTAGCTCTCTCGTGAAGTCTATTTCAGCCTCCATGGGCAAAACAGCTGCCCTATGGTCCACACAGCACTGTTTTTAGACTCTCCAAAAGGTTCAGCTCAAGGAAAAAAAAAAAGTTCTCCCCTACATCTGTTGCCAATGAAGCAAAGGAATGCATTACTCCAGAACCTTCCTTATGTGGGTTCAAACGAGCACAAAAAGCAGGTCAGGAAATCTAGCAATATGTTGCAAAACATCTCCTCAGAATGTCATATACTGATGTGAAAAAAAAAAATCTAATTGAGTTTTGGAAAATGAAATTGGGGCAGTTTATTTGAGATGCTTCAGTGAAGGCATTCCTGAGAGCAGATAAGCTACAGTAAAGTCTGAGAATCAGCAGACAGGTCGAGGAGGTCAGACCAAACGTCAGGACATGTGCCGTGAGCAACTGTGTGACAGGAGCTGAGCCAGGCTCCTCTTGCCCACAGAACACAAGGAGAGTATTGTGGCAGAGCCTGGTCTCCTCATACCAGCATACCAAAAAAAAAAATAACATACACACATGCAGCTGCATGACTTTGTACGAGAAAGAAAAATATAAAAGGGCCTTGGCTACCATTTATTATTAGCAGCAAGAATAGATGTTCCTCCATTGATAATTCTCCTGAAATACTTTACATGCAGCTGCTGGTCTTTCTGGTTTGAGGTCATTTGGTTAGTTTCCGAAACGTGTGCTGTTTTTGTCCCATTAAGGGTTCTAAGGGGTTGGAACTTGGAACCAAAACATATTTACTTTGATACCGTGTTACCATTTTTAAGAAGCTTTAATGTGATGTCAAAATTAGTTCTGCTTGAGTATACATTTTAAACTTTCTTAAGCAGCTGGTGAAACGTTTCCTGCTACTGAAGCAAACTACTGATGAGTAAGTTAGGACAACAGCAAATACTCATATCAGTCAAGAGGCTGATACAGCTGGTGGACAGGCTGGATGATATCAGACAAACCTGTACTAGCACAGCAGAAGGTGTAAGTAGCTTATGGCTCCAATAAAAATAGCAGACAGGCCACGCTAACAAATGATATATGTGACTGCCAAACAGGTCTGTCACACATAATTTACCATGTGCCTTATTCAAATAATCATGTGTTCAAAGACAAGAAAACTAAAGTAATAAATGCACTAAATCATCTAACGTCCCACCGCGGGAATCAACATGATAACTTACATCTAAAGGACACACGGATGACAAAAAATAATCTGGTTTGATCTAATCGAGCTGCTGCACAAAGCATTTCTGTCGTTCAGTATTTGCAAACAGAATTAGCTCAGATATATCCTGCAGAACAGAAGTGTGCCCTGCCGGTGGGTTTCAACAAGTGAGAGCAGTGATGAAAGGCCATGAGGTCAGTTCCATTCAAGAAAGGCTGGTGGCAACCTGTGGGGATGAAAATCCTCCTCTCAGCCTATATTGAGCAAGCTATATACTGAGTTTGCAGGGTGTGCTGCATGCCAGCCACAAGGGTGTTGTATTTTTAGAAGGACAAGAGCAAGATTGTTTTCCTACACTTTGGGCACAATTAGACAGGAAACAAGGGTGCCACAGAAGTCAGGAAAGATAGTGAAACTTTTTCGGTATTTTATTTGGGGAAAATAAAGCCACTTTTTCCAGAAAGTGAAATAACTGAGTTTTATTAGTTAAAGCCAGAACTCAAACTTAACGAAGATTTGAAATGAAGTTAAAAAGCATTATTTTAAACAAATAGCTTGTGTGTTGAATACATTGACGGGTATATTAACAACTAAATAATAAAGTAAAGTGGTGGAGAAAACATCCATGTTCTTACCAGGGGATCCAAGTTACTAGTGAATTGTCCTTAAACAACATACGTAATCTCTCACTCTGAGCTGCACTCTCTTTCTGGTAACTGACTCTAACTTCCGACCTGCACGTGCAAAGGAGAGCAAAATATTTCCTGCAGGGATTTACTCATCTCAGATGCACATGCATTCATGCATCTTGCTGCGAACATTTGACTGGGGGGCAAATAGCTGACCACAATCTAAGGCCAAACTGGTTTCCCAGGGGACAGGGGTGAGATTTCCCAGGCTACACAAGGCCTGTCCTCCCTCGTCTATAAGCCTACTAGCTGCTTCACTCTGAGTGAGGACTGACATAATAAGCCTATTCCAACCAATCAGTAAACAAGAGAAACTTAAATAAACTAAGGCAGAACCATGCCCTGTTACACATGAGGCAGACTCCCACCCTCTACCACAGGACACCAGTGCAAATAGTAAAGTTACTTCTGTGCATCCAGATGAAAATCCTGGTTGTACAAAAGCAAGTCACACCAAACAAGCTGTCACCTCCCAGATTCATGGCTGGCAAAACTTGTTGTAGGAGGATATTATCTAAGTTTGAGATGATAATGGAACTGCATCCAAAGCATTTTGTGTTTCTAATTTTTAGGTCAGAGGTTGAAGAAATACCATAACTATCACAGAATAACATTCTCATTTTTGAGTCTGTATTTGGAATTTTGAGACGTTTGCAGTATTTTTTATACAACTTAGACTTAAGAGACAACAAGCCAGTTTGTCAAAACTTAAATAAAAAAAAAAACAATCAAGTCGTTCAATGACAAAGCCTAACTATTGCTCCTTTCAAGTATTAAAGCATCAACTCTTTATAATATAATAAATTTACACAAGTCGAGTTTCTTGCAGCCTTATTGTCAGGGAGCTTTCTGCGTCACAAAAATGTGCCAAAGGATAAAAAGATGTTAAGATATCACTGACGTGATGGTATTTATGTAAGTTAGCCAAACTAAGTCAAGAATAACTTAAGAGTACCTCTTCTAGGTGTTGCCTGGTGGAAGCTACAAACAGAAGGTAACAATCAGTCTCCTTTCTGTGACACCTGTTATTCATTTGAAACTATCTTCAGGAAGTCTGCTGTATCAAAATATCAAACTACAGATACAAAATAAATAGCAGCCACACAGACAGCCACTAACACAAACTAATTGTATCTGTATGGTTCAATCCAAAGGAAATACAATTTCAGAGTTCCCAAGTCCTAGGTTTACTCACCCATTCCCCAAGCAGATGCTCTCTTTAATCACTTATGTATAATGTAAAACTGAGCCTATGTTACAAAGCTCTTGTATTGAAGGAAATACTTCATTCAGTTCTGAAGGACACAGTGACAGAAAAGCACAAGACAGGCCTGTACTCCACCCCGGGCAAACACAAACAGTAATCTTGTGACTGTATGTCAACTTCCTCACACAAGCATCCGGATTCAATGTAAGACTAAGGTTAAGTGTTACAACTGGTCGTGTCACACGCTGACAAATACTGACAAACAGTATGAAAACAAACAGTGGCTTATTACCTGTTGTTACTGCTCAGGCACACAGTTGAATAAGCTATTGAAAAGAATGAGTTTGGACAGAGACAGGAATTTTGCAGAGCAAAGCACGTATTTCCATAGTGACACAGCTGTGGCAGATGTCAACATGTAGGTTCAAACTCAACAAAAGTAAGACAAACTTTCACATAAATACCTCCTTCAAGGTGTGGGATTATACGATCACTCAAAGCTATGAAACATCTGATAGTATAACTGCAGACAAAACAAACTCTTTTCTAGTTTCAAAGGTTAAAAAAGGTTACAGTCCCATTCTGAACACTGTCAACAACATGGTGCTTTACAAGCCAGCAAAAACAAGTCCATCTCTTTCACCAAACTAGAATACAATACATGTAGGGAGCTTAATAAGAAACTAAAGTCAATTAGGTTTTTATTAGATGTTTAGCAGAGATGCACCAATAGTGAAAATCAGGGCCGGTGCGATGTTTAAAATAACAATTTGGCCGATTGCTGATTGTGATGGTTTTTTTCATTACTACTTTTTGTGTAAGACACTGTGCAAGACTCCCACACTGCCAACATCTTCTCTAATGTTTGATCATGAAAACCGATTTGTCCAACAGGTGACTTCCTCTGCCCAAAATAAAACCTCTTCTTTAAATCAGTAGTTAGGTGTTAGGAGCTTTCCAGCAATCAATTATTAAGACAAAACAGATAAACATCGGCTACTGACATCGGTTCATGCTACATTATTTGAAGCTGAGCCGATGTCTGTAAACAGGGCCGATATCTACTGATAACCATGTTAAACTGATGCAAAGGTTCAATCCTTTTGTTTATTACAAGCTTGTTTGCCCCAGTAAAATGTGGATTAGGCCATAACAATGAATGTTAACATTTAAATTCCATCAGTCAGCAAATCAAAAACAAAGACACATTCAATCAACGACCAAGATCATGAGCTATCTCTTTGTTATTTCTACATGATGTCAAAACACTGTTTCCTGGATAGACTGTCTTTGTCTTCACTCATCAAAATAAAATGGGGGCAATATCATTTATTTATGCAAATCAAGATCTCTTCTAAGACTTTATAAATCCATATAAATGCAGTGCGTTTACTGCTTATTTTAATAACTAGCAGCCACTGGGGTGAAAAGAAAAACGTTCTATATATATATTTCGATGCATTGAGACTTTATGAATGTATTTCAGTGAATTGGTGTGAGGATAAGATAACACCTCTTTGGTTGCACTGCTGCACTTTATTAACTCACAAACATATGCAACTTTCAAAACACACCTCAAACAGTGGATAAAAGAAAACCAAGTCTGTGACCACCTTTAACCTTTAACCTCTATTATTGTCTTGTGTCACTTTGTGCCTTTGTATTTTATTTGTAATTTGTCTTTCTCTGTTACCTACCTAGGGACAACAGATGGAAACTAGCACTTCTGCTATAATCTGGCATTTTTACAGCTGTAATTGTTACAGCTGTTCATTAATATGCACTGTCGCTAACAAATAAATATATAAATAAATAAAATAAAAACTCAGCACGGCTTCCCTCATGCAAACAGATATGAATGCAAACAAACACACACGGTGTAATTCATTCATATTGAAACACAAATTAACTATAATTAGCTGCATAGTTTTGTATTTGTTGAGAGATTATTTTAAATCCAGATTACTGTGTTTAGCAGGGAGGTGTAACTGAATCCCTGCTAGCTCAGTTAGCCGGTTTCATCGAAACTCTCCGGGATGTGCATGGCCCAGGTCATGGAAATATTATGTCGCAGCTATTAATACGACTTTAGATCCAAATACAACAGTGCTGTTCAAGTGTGCACCAAAACAGACAAAGTTGGAAATGAGAGTGAAGTGAAGGTAAGCCCTCCTCATTCCTGAGTTTGACACTCGCCCACCGGCCACAGAACCAGACTCTCGACTGCAGCGCGTACCTTACAACCCAGTACGCCCAGCTCCATTATCGGACAAACCAGGTAAAGCTCATTAACTCACACGTCGGGCCTTACCTGCAGTGACATGGTTATCCGCTGTCAAGACATGGATCAAATCAGCAGCATCACCCACGGATGCAGACTTACAGAAAACAGAAATAACCCATACCGCCAGTCGCTCCTCCCTCTCTTAGCCTAGGCGGATGCGCTTCATCAGCAGACACCAGAATGTGTTTGTTCACCAGAATGTGATGACTATTAAGTTACACAAAATGTCTGATGCATATTGGATATAATAAGAAAAACACGTGTCCAATACATTTATGTGGGTCTAATATCGCAAAACATAAAGGAACATGCATACAAATATGACATAGTGATGTACGTCCGATAATGGACGCATTAGTATTTCTAGGCAGTGCTAGCTATATAGCTAAGAAGCTAACATTAGCAACATAGCTAGCACTCTGCGGCACGGTTTGTAAGCGCTGGTGGAGGGAACTGGTCCCAGTAAGACTTTAACAAGTACCAGCAGCAGGCAGTGCCAGCGTTACCCAGAGGAACGTAAACTGCTTCAGTAAAACGCAGGAAATGTGTTAGTAAATGGTAAAGTTAAACAGCACGTCGCTCACCAGCTCTAGGCATCCACCCTCTTGACAGCGAATCCCCTGTCTGTATGTCCACTGCTGGAAACCGGAAACACACACATAAAGCAGGCGCTTCCGGTGAGACCTTCACAATAAAGCTGTTACAGAGAATTATGTCTCCTATGAAATCTGTTTTAAGGATAGATCCATCGAATTTTTTTATTTTTTATTTTTATTAATATTATAGTTTGTTTTTTTTGTTGTTTTTTTAATCCTTTAACCACTTGTTTCTATTTCTTTTACTGCTCTTACCTTCTTATTGCTGTTATCTTTTGATTTGCTTTTAGCTCTTTTAGTTTCTTACATCTTTTTAAATCTTTGCTCCTCTTGGTCTCAGCTCGTGTTGTTGGGTTCTTGTGTTGCCTGGGTTCTTATCATGGTTCTTGTGTTGCCTGGGTTCTTATCATGGTTCTTATGATGGTTCTGTTGTTGGGTTCTTGTGTTGCCTGGGTTCTTATCATGGTTCTTGTGTTGCCTGGGTTCTTATCATGGTTCTTATGATGGTTCTTGTGTTGCCTGGGTTCTTATGATGGTTCTTGTGATGGTCTGGTTATATATGTCTGTTGGGTATTGTGCACTTTGGGTTCTTTTCTGTTGAATTGTATTTAATTATTTTTAGTATTTTGTCATTTTTTGAACATTTGTTTGTTCTTGCTGTTGTTTCTGTTCTTCTGTGTTTGGTTTAGTTTGTTCTTGTTTTTGCTGTTTGTCGAAGCACTTTGTAAACCTGTGTTTTTAAATAAAGTTGTTATTATTATTATTATTATTATTATTATTATTATTAATAATAATAATTTATTTACACTTTACATTAAGTTTAATAAAACACTATTAAAAAAACAATTCACACTAAAAGTCAATCACACAGTCACCTTTTTATTATATTTTCATAGAATGGAATTGAACACCTTGAATAAATATTCAAGCAACATAGTTACACAGTGGAATCATAATTAAGTTAATATATTTTACAGATTTCTTTTTTTTAATGATGGTGTATTTCAGAAACATTGCAGTTTGTTACTGTAGGAATTATGCATCGTTAAACAGAAAACAGTCATTTAAAACAGCTATCCACAAATTCGATATTCCTTTAACCATCCTGGTTGACACCATGGCTTGTATACAGCCTGATATTATTATTCACAGTCTATGGCTGACACGTATGAGCCAACTACTCAGGGCTGATGATGGTTACATGGTGGAGGATAAATTACAGTGCATATGTCATAAGTGCATTTTAAAGAATTAATTCGTAATGTTTAATGAAACTAAATTGCCTAATATTTATCTTGACGTTGGTTTATTTGGTGACCCCTCCCACTTTTATTTTGAAATCAAAATGTCAATTCCGACATCAACACGGTTATAACCCCGACAACACACAATTTTAAATAGTATTAACTGAGGCGAAGATAGATGACCAAAGAAAATGTTTTTATAGTCATTGATTAACAAGAACAGAAGCTGTTCTCCAAAATTACAAATACTCTAAACGTGGACAGACAAATATTATTTTTGATTGATCTTCATGTTGAAGACTTATTTTTATTAAATATACTGCTCAATTAATCAGACAAAACAAAAAAAACAAGGAGTACACATTTTAGATACTAAGGTTGCCCTTTCTTTTTCCTATAAGTTATGTTTCTATATTTTATGTCCTGGCACAATAAATTCAGATAATATCTGTGATACTTGTTATATAGGTTATAAGCTCCTCGATCATTAAGATTTTCCCTCTCAGTCTATGCCTTAAAAGGGATGATACGTGCAAGCCAGAGAATTAGTTTCTCCCTCCCTCTAGTGTTTGATAAAGAGAATTACATCATTAATTTAATGCTTTCAAAACGGTCACTTGGGGGCGTTAAAGTCAGCATGTATATGATCTGTACATGTTTTTCCTTCACTCTGAAGAAAGATTATTGAATTTCGGTATTCAAAGGCAACTTACAAATCCTGCTCTTCTGGTGATAGTAATGGTAGAATCCAATACTTCTGAAAAGGGTTTGAATTAAGTGTATATGTGATGTGCCTTTACATGCCATATTGTTAAATATGAAACCTTTAGATATGTTACTGTAATCATTTATGTTGTTACTGGACAGCTTTTTTTCAATAGTTTATCTTTTTGAAATTAAAGCATGAACGGTGAAATCTAATTAAAAAAAAAAAAATTTAGCCAAAGACTTCGTGTGAATTGGTTAAATTATTGGAAAAAAATAAAATAAAAAAGATAGTGATAATTTAGAGACAAACACTGGCGCCAGGATTTAATTTCATCATTTGTAAAAATAAAAATAAAATTAAAAAAATGAGTCAGCAAAGGAGCAAAAGTGTAAATATTTTTTTAAAAGACTAATTTTAGAAGCAATGCAGCCACACTCTATTGTAAATCCATAAAAAAAACATCATAACACACATTGCATAGTGTCGTGCAATTATATACAACTCAGAACTTAGATAATGGTCAAAAGTAATAAATTCAAATGGCAATGAATTCACTCAAAATTCAATAAAAAAGTAAAAGGGTCGATGTGAAGACATATAATGTGTATTTTTCAGAGGGATTTACAGCAGCAGAATACTCTGCACTAATGTCTGTAGTGTTCAAGGATTTGTGCAGCACATTTATCTACACACCCCTGTATTTTCATCATGTTGTCGCCCTATCAACACACAAATGATTTTACCCCTGCAGGACAGTATGGAGGTGTGACATGCACCATGCCTGCAGATAGTGTGTCTCTTGTGGGAGGGATCTAGACTGGATGCCCTTCAAAAAGCTCTCCCTCTGCCCCACTCTGCCCCACTCAGCCAGGATAGTCGAGCACAGCGGAGCACAGCAAGCCCCCCAAGACATCATGGCACTCACACAGGACCCCAACTTCCAAAAACTGCAGGACTGGTACACGGCCCACGCCCTAAACCTAAACCTGAGGCATATGTTTGAGGCTGACAAGGAGAGATTCGACAAGCTCAGGTAGGCACCCTATTTGAATCAACCTAGTGAGGTAAAAACACAAAATACACAGCATCACTGGACAAATGCATATATTTCACATGTACAAAAATCTGATGTGATTTTGCAGATTTTATAATCATTGGTAGCCAAGTTCAAATATCAGTGGCCAGCTTTATTACATAATGTTGAGAGCCAGAAGTCTAACCTCCCCTGAATAATACAATTGTACTGCTCGTCTGGATAATTTAGTCACACTATTTTGTGCTCTTGTAATTATTGTCTTATTGTGTTTATACAGTTTAACACTGAAAACAGAGGATGGAGACATTCTTCTGGATTACTCCAAGAATCTCATCACAGATGAAGTCATGAAGATGTTGGTTGATCTGGTAAATCGATTCCCATTTGGATTATAAGTGGACTTTAAAGGCGAGGTTAACTTTAGCTCATTAGTAGCCCCCCTAATATTTAAAAATGATTAAGATCTTATATGGGAAGTAAGGCTAAAATCCCACCTGTCCATGTTAGAAGCTGCAGGTGGGCTTCCTTCAATCCAGTACAGGCATCATTGAGAAGAAACAAGTGTCCTTTATATGCAATTTGATTACGTTGAGAATGGTCATTAATTAGATTTTTTTTACCACCATGCATCATTTCATAACTGACACGTACATCTTGCATAATATCTGCTGCTCATGTGAACACTTTTTGTCTTTTCAGGGTAAGTCCAGAGGTCTTGAAGCTGCCAGAGAGAAGATGTTCAAAGGAGACAAGATTAACTTCACTGAGGTGCGTATTGTTGACCACAGATAAGCTCCAGCAGTTTGTACCTCTCGACATTTATCCCAGTGGTTTGAAACTGGAACAGCCACTGACGCTGCATTAATATGTGACACAGGAATATGTACATAAGCTTTCTTTTTCTTCTTTTTTTTATTGCAACATATATGAAGTTTGTTTGACCATCTTCATTTGCAACAATATCAGCAGAAAATAGTAAAAAAAAAAAAAAAAAAATCCATTGTTTAAGTGTGTGATTTTGCTCCTGGTGTTGTATATATGCAGGGTCGCGCTGTACTCCACGTGGCTCTGAGGAACCGCTCCAACACTCCCATCATGGTGGACGGCAAGGATGTGATGCCAGACGTCAATAAAGTTCTTGAGAAGATGAAGGGCTTCTGTCATGTGAGTGAGACCTGTCAAAATGAAACATCTTTGTTGCACTTGTTCCAGTTCACAGTTTCAAAGTTACAAATTCATATTCGCCGATTAAGATTTTAATAGAGATTTCAGCCTTTTGTAGACATTTATGGTTAATGTTCACAATGATCTTGCAGAGAGTTCGCAGCGGTGAGTGGAAAGGCTTCACAGGAAAGGCCATCACAGATGTTGTCAATGTTGGCATCGGAGGATCTGACCTTGTAAGTGCAACTTTAGGAAGGTTCCATCATTTGAGCAAAGCCATCACATTATTTACAACTCCTACTGCTCTGTGCTTTACAAACTCTTGATCTTAGCAACACAGCCCTCTGACTTTGGACTTGAATTGATTTGCGTTGCAGGGCCCCCTGATGGTGACTGAGGCCTTGAAGCCTTATTCAAAGGATGGACCGCGTGTGTGGTTTGTGTCAAATATTGATGGAACACACATTGCCAAAACCCTGGCACAGCTGAACCCTGAGACAACCCTCTTCATCATCGCATCCAAGGTAGCTGCTTTGCAGAGCGGACATTTTTAACTGCACCAGACTAATATCTTCGTCTTATTTTTTTCATGTGTACACAGTCAGTCAGTACAAAATCCTTCACAGGCTAAATAAAGTTTGCCCTCAGGCGATTGAATCTGGTTTTACTGGCGGGTATGAGATGCTCTTTACAGGCAGTAGAGTAAATGTTATGTCAGCTTATTTTATTTGGCACAAGTGATTCACAAAGAGTAGGAACAAACTAGATTAAAGTATTCCTCAGTACAGCATAGTGTTAATTTTGTAATATATACGAGTACATTTGAAAAGTAAAGTAGCATAAGCTTTGGAGCATGGCTACCTGTGATTGATAAGTCTATGCAGACTGTAAACCTGAGTAGAGATGTAGCCTTGCTTATGCACCTCATTTTCCAAATATGGTCATTCTGGTACCAAAAAAACAAGCATTGGGTGATGTCACATTGGCTACATCCTCGACTTCTATACAGGCTTTGACATTGTCTAGTAGTTTATGCTTACCTGGTTTGTTATCCTCCTTTAAAGACATTCACTACCCAAGAGACCATAACTAACGCTGAGTCGGCCAAAGAATGGTTCCTTGAACATGCCAAAGATGTGAGTACGTAGCATCAAAACATAGCATCAATGTGTTTGTAAGTTGCTGAATGATATCCTGCAGTCACATCCTCTCTATGTTTCAACAGAAAACTGCTGTTGCCAAGCACTTTGTTGCACTTTCCACAAACGGGGTAAGTGCTGAAACCGTCTTTAGGGTCAATTGTTCTCTCTCAGTCCAGACATCTGTATCTAACTGTCCTGTTTTCTCTGTCTCCCCTCTCAGCCCAAAGTGAAGGACTTCGGCATTGACACAGAGAACATGTTTGAATTCTGGGACGTGAGTGATCTTAAAGCCTTGAAGCGGACTGTGTTCAGACTGTGGATAAAGGGGGCCGTGGGCAGCAGCTAAAAATAAACTAGACTTTTGACCTGTGAAATAGGTGGGTCGGACGCTCTTGCCAGCAGCTGCTGGGTAATCAGAAGCCCCTCTCTTCAGACTCAGTTATTATTGGTAGCGACCTTCTCTCTGCAGAGGTTACTGTAAAGGCTGGGTCTCACCAAAGGTCAGGGAGCTGCATTTAGTTACATTGTTACTATTTAAAGGGTAACAACTATAACATGGCCTTTATGTTGCCAGTGTACACTCATTATATAACTGGAGATACAACATTTACTGTTAATAAGAGAGGGAAGAAACTTTGGACGAAGTGGCAGGCTTCATATTAATGCTTTTTAAAGGCTTAATATGCGATTCTTCAGACTTAAATATAATAGAAATCAAGTATATCCTCTGAAAATAACTCTGTGAGTCATGACTGTCTACAATGGGTGTAACACCCGAGTCCCACTGTCTGTGATGTTTTCAGAGTCCTATCTTTTTTTACATCACCGGGACGACCGGCCAGCTCATCCCCTCGCGTATAAAAATTGCACCGCGAGTTGCATTGTTGAGCTGGTGCTCAAGGGCGACATCTGCTGGATGAAAAAAATTGCATATAAAGCCTTTAAAGATATTTTTCTGTGTGTACAGAGACAATAACACAAAATGTGTGCTAGGGTTAAGTACATGAAGATTTAACTTCCAATTGATAGCAAATATGTAAAGCTTGTTTTTTCTTTCAATATTACACAGTTTTGTTTAAAGGCTTGATATACGATTTTTTGATCCAGCAGATGTCGCCCTTGAGCACCAGCATGAAACCAAAACAACTGCATTGTGCATTGTTCTGTTAGCATGCTAATGCTAGTGATCTTTATTATGCTCGTATCTTCACACTGCATGTAAATTTACCTGAAATGAGCATGATCTAGAAACACAGTTAAGCAGTGAGTACAGTATGTTATTCTTCTTTTCTCTAGTCCCTCAATTAAACAACTTTTATACACGAGGGGAGGAGTCAGCCGGCCGTCCCGGCGATGTAAACAAACTGAAGATAGAACTCTGAAAACTCTGAAAACATCACAGACAGTGGGACTCGGGTGTTACACCCATTGTAGACAGTCAGTTATTTTCAGAGGATTTACTTGATTTATATTATATTTAAGTCTGACAAATCACATATAAAGCCTTTAAGTCAGTTTTTTTTTTCCCCCTAAGTGGGTTGGCGGTCGTTTCTCCCTGTGGTCTGCAATTGGGATGTCCATTGCCCTTCACATTGGTACGTATCGTGAACATTTCTGTTTTTAATGCCTTTTAACTACAATATGATATTGGATTTTTAAAGCCACTCTGTTGTGAATTTGAAAAATGTATACATTTCACCGATGCTGTAATGAATAGAAACACTTTGAGACCAGTTTTTGTCATGCTAGCAGCTTCATGGGGTTGTAACATCTGCCTTAGACCATGCTGATAGGAGCCTTGAAATGCAGATGCCCAGTCGTCCGATGTATGATTAATGATGTGTTATCGTCGTTTGGGCAAAGGTCCTTGTGCAGCTCAACACAGGACCTATATGAGTAGATGTAACCAACTTGATACCCACCCAGTACCTACATTCACTGTCTATATGGTTTCATCCCTTTTTAGCCGATTTCTATACATGTGAGTTTGCCTATGTTGGCCCCAAAACCAACTCACTAAAAGCCTGCTCTGAGCCCATATCAAGTTTAAGCCCAGCTAACTTAACGTAAAGTCTGTAGGATCAACTTGGATGTTCAGCTAGCTGAAGGTATCCTATCTACCTTGCTCTTCATCTTAGTAGCTTTCAAGAAAACTATAATTTGCTAATTATCCCTGAATGCCAAGTGTAGCTGAGACTGATGCTAGACAAAATACGGCACATAGAAATATAGACCAGATTGTGGCACGGGACAAATGTGTAGGCATCACTTAAGTTATTGTAATCCATCCTGAGGGGAACAGAAACACATGCACCAATTTTCATTGCAATCAATCAAATCTGATCAACATTTTAAAGGTCCCATATTCTTCTTTTTCTGGTTTTATATGCTCTTCAGTGTGTTTTCCAAGTGTCCTGTGCATGTTTAGGCACATCTATTTGCAAAAATTCAAAGTCCGCGGAAACGCGGCTTCTCCTACGCCCTCCTGTTAGCTGCAGCATTAGCTGCATGTAACGCTCGGTTCTAGTCCCCCTCGATAAAAATTTGCCAGTGTGACGTCTTGTCAGTGTGATATCACTGATCTAAGCCCATTGGCTCGTTGTGGCAAGACCAGCAGCTCATGTTGCACGCTCGTTAACTTCTGTTGCACGCCCACGATATGCCGTAGCCTGCGGTAGCACAGTAGAGCTAAGGTGCTAATGTTTTTACTCTGCTCGGAGCCAAAGTGGCTGCATTCCCAATATGGTAAAAGGGGCGGGACATTTCCGAGAACCGTGCTGAGCGACTGACCAATTACGGCAGAGCCGACAGGCCGACCAATCAGATCAGACTTGGCACACGTGGGGACTCTGAACGTGGGCACTTCAGAGCCTTAGAGAGAGAGTCAGAAGTGAGCCGGTGCATGGAGCGACAGTACATGAAAACAGACACTTTTTTAGAACTTTAGCTATTGTGAACATACTTTAGTAGGTACATAGATTAAATATACGAACCCCAAAAAGGGCATAATATGGGCTCTTTAAACACTGACACCCACACCATGATGCCCAAAGACAATAATATACAACTCTTAACCACCTGCCTCCAACAGGTCTGCCCCCACAGCGCCACAGGGAACAAAAATCTATACACTGTGTCTTAAGTGAAGAAATAGGAATCTGACTTGCTGATTTTGCTGGAGAAACAATGTTTAAATGTATTTTCCAGTCAGTTAACTTTCCTGTCACATCTGCTCTCTCTCCCAGGCTTCGACAACTTTGAAAAGCTTCTTTCAGGAGCTCACTGGATGGTAGGCACGTCTCAAACATCTTAATTTCTTCACCTCTGTAGTCTAGAAAAACTTTCAGAATACATAAATAAGACTGAACATCTGACTCTCCACTGCAGGATAACCATTTCCGCACTGCACCTCTGGATAAAAACGCTCCCGTCCTGCTGGCCTTGCTGGGCATCTGGTACATCAACTTCTTCCACGCTGAGACCCACGCCATGCTGCCATACGACCAGTATATGCACCGCTTTACCGCCTACTTCCAACAGGTCTGCCCCAACAATGCAAACAGGGCTCATAACAAAACAAAACAGAGAGAAGAACAATTTATTTAAAATAATTGTTTTTTAACGTTGAATTGGTTTGTTTTGCGTTCATAATAGCAAAGTAAAAAACTTTGTGTGATTGTCCACGCACACATCACAAAGACTAAACTTGGTAAAGTCAAAATGAAAAGTAAAATAAAATGTTTGTGTTTAAGGGTGACATGGAGTCAAATGGAAAGTACATCACTAACCATGGAGCACGTGTTAACTATCACACTGGGCCAATAGTGTGGGGGGAGCCAGGAACCAATGGACAGCACGCCTTCTACCAGCTCATCCATCAAGGTAACGACATTGAAGGCCGTCATTTGATCAGAGCAACAATTAACCAACCTAGCCTAACCTATCCTTATCGAATCGTTACGGGTAGGAATGCTAGCTAGGGGGCGCTGGTGGCTCAGTGGTTAGTGTGCGCGCCCCATGTATGGAGGCAGTAGTCTCCCAAGCGGGCGGCCCAGGATCTAATCCGACCTGTGGCTCCTTTCCTGCATGTCATTCTCCACTCTCTCTCTCTCCCTGATTTCTGACTCTATCCACTGTCCTATCTCTCCATTAAAGGCCCAAAAAGCCCAAAAATACATCTTTAAAAAAGGAATGCTAGCTAGTTAGCCTCATGACAGGGGTCTTCAGGGGCTGCAGTGACCACTGAATTATTCCGAGGCTGGTAGTCAGGACTTCTATTTTTGTCCCTGGCTGTAATTGGTCAGAATCAGTCTCTGCATTGTGTTTTTGACGATTAAAAGTGACACTGTGCCAATTTGTATTGATTAAGAGCAAAATAGGAATTTTATTTTACTGATGTTTTTTTAAGTTTTGGTTTTATTTGTCCACTGTTATATATTTACTTAAAGGATTTCTATTGATTGACTGACTGACTGACTCACTGACTGACTGACTGATTGATTGATTGATTGATTGGTTGATTGATTGATTGATTGATTGATTGGTTGATTGATTGATTGATTGATTGATTGATTGATTGATTGATTGATTGATTGATTGGTTGATTGATTGAATCAAAACTTTATTGTCAGACAAAGTCAGAAATGTGTGTCACACATTAAGTTTGTACTGATACAATTTGACCGTGTCCCACTCAGGAACCCGCATGGTGCCTTCAGACTTCCTGATTCCAGCTCAGTCACAGCACCCAATCAGAGACAGCCTGCACCACAAGGTATCACTGAGAGGAATAATGTCTTTAAAATTTGCATGTGTTTCAAATGTTTCATGCTGTCTGTAGAAGAAAATAACCAATGCAGCTATGACTTCTGTGTCCTTGTCGGGGGAAATCTGTTAAATCAATTATTGGTTGAACCCAGGATGATGATAACCTTTGGGATTACAATTTTTCTATTTTTTCAGAGTATGATTTTTCCAGTGGTCTAACCCTTTGCCAAAAGAGATAACATTAAATGACTGTTTAGACCTATACAGATGCAGCTAAATACATTTTAATATTGTGAGGTAGTTTTTCCCTTATATTAAAAAGTGCTTGCTTTTTTCTTTTCATCTTGATGATTACGGCTTTAAGCTCATTAAAATAAAATAAAAATCCAGGATATTAGAAAATGGGAATATTACATATAAAAAAAGGATTTGTAATACATAACTGTCAAGCTTTCTAAAAATTATGTTAATTTATGCACTCAATACTTTGACGGGTCTCCTTTTGACTGAACAGCAATCAGGCTGTAGCACTGAGGTGGTTATGAGGTGTTATGGAAGCCCAGGTTGCTTTGATAGGGGCGTTCAGCTCGCTTGTATTGTTGGTTCTGGTGTCTCTCATCTTCCTCTTGAGAATCCCCCCTAGATTCTCTATGAGGTTCAGGTCAATCAAACACAGTTACCATGGTTAGCAAACCAGTTACTGGTAGTTTGGGCACTGTGGCCAGGTGCCAAGTCCTGCTGTAAGAGGAAATCAGCCTCTCCATAAAGCCTGTCAGCAGATGAAAGCATGACGTGCTCTAAAATCTCCTGGTAGACGGCTGCTCTGACTCTGGACTTCATAAAACACATTGGACCAACACCAGCAGATGACATGACACCCTAAATCACTGACTGTGGAAACTTCACATTGGACTTCTGACCTTTGATAGCGGCATTACGCTGGTCTGTATTGTAAGGTCTGGTGTCTGTCATCTTCCTCTTAACAACACCCCTTATTAGATTCTCTATGGGAGTTCAGGTCAGAAGTGAAAATGAACTTTTTCACGATATTTTATTTTTTTTAGTTGGAATTCAAAGTCAAAAACATTCAAAAATAACATAATAGATGCAAAAAAAAGTAAAAAAAAACAAAATAGGCAATACAAAGTACAACACAATTACTTAATGCTTGCAATGCCAACATCTGTGTGTATGTGTGTGTGTGTGTGTGTGTGTGTGTGTGTGTGTGTGTGTGTGTGTGTGTGTGTGTGTGTGTGTGTGTGTGTGTTTCATGTGACTCTCTGTAGATTCTGTTGGCTAACTTCCTGGCCCAGACAGAGGCTCTGATGAAGGGGAAGACCACAGAGGAGGCCAGGAAGGAGCTGGAGGCCAGCGGCCTCAGTGGAGAAGCTCTGGACAAAATCCTGCCACACAAAGTGAGTTTTGAAATGATTACAAAAAGCTGAATTTGAGAAGAGGCAGTCATCTCATTTTACTCTTACAATGAATCCATGAGGAAGTGCTTGCAGACTACAGTATGCAAGCACAGGAGGTAGTGCCCCCTAGTGGTCATACAATTCACACACACACACACACACACACACACACACACACACACACACACACACACACACACACACACACACACACACACACACACTGTAGTACCCAAAACTTAATTACAGTAGGCGCATGCACAAAGTGGTCTGTTTGACGAGAAATGTCTCCGTGTTTATCTCAGGTATTCCAAGGAAACAGGCCAACCAACTCAATCATCTTCAAGAAACTGACCCCATACACACTGGGAGCACTTATAGGTGAGAACGGACAATGTTTCTCCTGATTTTAAGCCAGAATATAGATTGACAGATGTGAATATATTTATATATTATGCAGTAAAGTCATTGTTTGTGGGTTTGGAGTTTAAATTAGTTTATTTGGATCTCTTTAATCACGGTGAAACACTTCCTAGAGTCAATGGTAAAGCCAAAATAAAAACACTTTCTGTAATTAGACCATCTGATGATCTTAGAAAATAGCAACAACTAAAATCAAACAGGTAAAAAAAAAAAGATGAGCATAAAACAAAATCTAAGAGCAGTGGTTTGAAGAGAAGTCTCTTTTAAAGAGAAAGGTTTTTCAGTCCTTTTTAAAGGAGTCCACAGTCTGTGGGGGCCTCAGGTGGTCGGGGAGAGCATGGGGCAGCAGAATAGAAGACTCTGTCCCCCATAGAGCAGACCTTAGTCCTGGGGGGTTTGGATGAGGATGGCGTCAGCAGATGGGTGGTGTCTTGTACGGGTTTGAAGGGTAAGCAGTTGTTTTTTTAAGGTTCAGAGGTTCATTGCCGTGTCTGCATTGATGTGTGAGTAATTACATTGTGTATTATCCTGAGTGAGAAGGGAAGCCAGTGTAGTGAGTGCAGGATGAGCAAACAGTTTGACAACAACCTTGATTACACATAGTGATGAATGAAGTTATCTTAAAACCCTGACAGATACAGTTTTTATCTGAAGAATAACTACTGTGTCTTTGGATGTTTTTATATTTTAACTGAAATAAAGTTTTAAAGGCAGGACTTTTACTCGTAGTGAAGTATTTGTATTGTTCGGTATTGCTGCTTTTATTTAAGTCAGGGATATAAATCTTTACAATCTGCAGTCCGTCTGTGTCTCTCTGAGTTGTACTGGTCCACACCACACACAAATAAGGTATGATATAAATAAGACTGTGAGATTTAACAGCATCTTTAGATGAGTAGATAGTAGGGATAGTAACCCTAACCCTTATGGAGTGTGATTTTAGATTCAGTGATAAAGAGGCACATTGCATAGAAGCAGTGTGTTTGCTCTTTGGACTCCAAACCAAGAGAACAGGTTTTATTGTTCACAGCTCCTCTGTCTTACCTCTGAAATGTAAAATATCTAAACAAACAAACAAAACGGTCTGTTTGTCCTTTTTTAAAGTGCAGACTAATAATGAATTTGTCTTGTTTTACAGCCATGTACGAGCACAAGATCTTCATCCAGGGTGTGATGTGGGAGATCAACAGCTTTGACCAATGGGGGTGAGACGGGTTTTACTTTGGATAAACGTATGGTTGTAAATAGGTTTTATTCCACAGATAGTAACATACATACACACACAGCCTAGATTTGGAAATAATCCTCAGAACAAGATGTTGAAATTCTACTGCAGTCTTAAAAGTTTCTAGTACTAAAAATGTCAGTTGTTTCTGCAGCCATAAAAACATGGCGTGTTGGGTTTCAATATGCACTACATAGATTCCATTAAGAAAATGAAGACAAGGAGAATGGATATTACACTACATGATCATTTTTTCAATAAATAGGGAGGAAATCAGACGTTGAGGTGCAAAGCAGTGTAACTTTGTATTTGAAAGTTGGGGAGATGTGGTAGAACTCCATCAGCATACAGATAAATCACTGAATATTACTTTTTAAAAGCCAGTTTAATATCTATCTTCACCTTGTGTCCCCCCCCTCCTTCCCCTCGGTGTGATCAGAGTGGAGCTGGGCAAACAGCTCGCAAAGAAGATCGAGCCTGAGCTCAAGGACGCCGCAGAGGTCAACTCCCACGACTCCTCCACCAATGGACTCATGAACTTCCTCAAGAAGAACTTTGCCTGAGTCAACCCCCCCATCCCTTACCCTGACCACTTTCACTTCATTATCCACCTAATCAGCTCTGTGGACAGGAGACTCTCAGAGGCAGCTGGTCGGGCTGAAGCACTCTGTATGTTTGTTCTCTCATTATGAATGTCATGAGTGCCATCTTTTCTATGTTTGTTTGTTCACCACTGTGAGAGGAAAACTCTTTTTGTATTAGCATGTTGGGGAAGTCAGAAGGAAATGTGCTCCCTCTGTCTCCTCAGTGTTATGATAAGTGTCATTTGTGGATTAAATATCTTTAAAAATCTGTTTCAGTGTCATTCATGTACTGTCTAATGAAAAACTGAAGAAATACAGAAATGTGAAATAAACACAACCGCTATTCATTTGCTTGTTTGTACAAAAGGTTTCCTTGTTTAGACAACTCGTCACTAGGTGGCATCAGAGTTCCAGATGAACATACTGGGAGTGAAACAGCCACCCAGTTAACTACAATTTATTCAGAGGAACAACAGGTCAACGGTCAGCCCCTCTGCACAATTCCTCCCCACAAATCCCCAGACTTCATCGCATCCATTTAGAGAGAAAAACAAACAGCTGGACTAAAAAGCATCTGGACCGCATCCTTGCTCCTCCCTGTCACTTAATGTGAATATCATTAAACCTCATTTGCTTAATGTTTCGGTGTGATGTGCCAACAATTGCCTGTGAAGATATCCTACAAAAAAATAAAATATAACAACAGAACGAGAAGGAAACATCTCACACAACAGATCATTTCATTAAATGTATAACAAAGTACAAAGAAGACAAGATGAACATCAATATGTTTGGTTCTTCTAACTGATGGACAGGATTATAGAGTGTGTATGAGGACAAACAGAAAGTTTCAAAAAAATCCTAGACCCCAAGACACTGCTGGGTTTTCAATGCTGTTGCCAGGCAACAATACTTTACTTCAAAATCGAACTTGTCCTTTTTATCTGCGGCTCTGAGATTCAGACGAAAGAGAGTTTGACTGAGGATAGAAAACCCTCCTCTTTTGATTTTCAGATAATTATTTACAGCATTTCTGCAGTTTGTAACGGCAACAAAAAAAATACACGTTTTTATTCAACATGTTGATTATTGTAAGCAAATTTGTCACCTTTTTTTCAAATGCTTTTAGATTTATGAATGAAAGTCATGAATCAGTAGAGCCCTGTGTAAGCTGAGTCACACACATACTGCTGAAAAGTGACTCATAATGATTAAATGAAGTCAGGTGAAACAGGCAGAAACAAACAAGTAGAAAGTCAGCAGGAAATAGGTGATTCAGTTTTACTCCGTTGGAGAGCAGAATCAAATAGCAGCATAACAAAAGGTTCTGTATGCGTTCCTGAGATGTTTGTTTAACCATAGCTCCTCATACCCTCAAATTCCACTTCATGCTTTATTGCCCGGGCCTGTCAGTCAATTTTCTTTCTCCTGGTCAGTGAATTTAGCTACCCCCATAATAATAATAATAATAATAATAAAGTTTATTTATGAAGCACTTATCAAAACCAACATCACAAAGTGCTTTACAGAAAAAAGAAAAAATCCCAACAGTCAAAAACACAACAATAAAATCCTATTAAAAGCATGAAAAATAAAACAACAGTGCAGCAATCATCCAATTAACAGAGAAAGAGGGAAACAACCGAGACAAAGATTGGCTAAAGTTAACAGTAAAACAAATAAAACATCCTGGATGAAACAAAGATTATAAGAAGGCCTTACAATAGAAATGTGTTTTTAAAAGTGATTTAAAAGAAGATATTGATGTAGCTAGTCTGAGATCCATCAGGGTTGCAACCTGCCATTTCGGATTATGAAGTTCAAGGCGATGTCAGATGAATATTCAGGGAATGTTTTTTTTTTTTCCCCTGAACTGAACCATCATGTGCTGAAGCTTGTCTAAACATCTTCTTAGAGGCATGTTTTCTTCGCATTTGTATCATTTGTATTCATGATGAGCTGCACGGCTAGAAGGGTCAGCATCCTTGCATGTAAACAAGCTCGGAAACTCGTCGGCCTCAGAGCAGAACATAGCCTGCAGGTTTTAAACTTGGCTTGAAGTTTGCTGGAATGCTTTTTTTTGTTGTTGCTTGAGTTAAACCATCTTCTACTCCCAGAAACCTTCAGGGAACATATCTGCAAACACACATGACCTCTCCGGCCAACATCACATTTCCCTATATCAAACTCTTCTCTCCTAATTTCCCAGTTTCTGGTCTGAACTGCCATAGCAATGACACGCAAACCCTGCATGCTTCTAAAATTAAAAATAAAAAAAAAGGCCATCAAGTCCAGCCCAGCTTCATTTTTCCCATGACTACTGGAGTTATATAAAAGTTTAACTTAAGTACGTGGGCAGAGCTCGCTACTCTGCAGCATAAGAGACCAGCAGCCGTCCCATGAGGCTGCAGCTGACCCCTTGCTGTTCAGGCCCCATGTTCTCCAGGCCCCATGTTCTCCCTTAAAACACTTTCTTAAGAGCCCTATTAGCGGGATCCATCTGAAAACTCATGGTTGTAGGGTTCATATCAAATCATTACACACCAAGCATTTACATACAAGAAAAAAACAGATCTCAGACTGTTATTGAGAAACGATACGACCATCTGGTGAGAAAAAATTGAGCGGTGAACCTTCTGCTTTGAGAAATAACTTTGAAAATATTGGTTAGAAGAAAAATAACATTATTACATGATCTGTTGTAAATTATTAAATGGGAATATTAGCATGCTCTGTATGTGAATGATATCTCTAATCTCAGAACACTCAGAGTTAAAACCAGCAGACAGCTGGGTTCGTTTGTCCTCCTGGGACGCCTCCAGGTCGGTTATCTGCTTATCTGTGTGGGTTTCTGAAGACTCTGCACTCACTGTTAGATCTTTTTTGTTAGCACTGATTCTCCAAAGAAACAGAGATATGCTGACTGACATCTGGCTCTTATTCAGTGCCACAATGTGAGAGATTGAAAAGACAAAAGACTCCCACGCTGATTCCAGCCTCTGTCCGTCTGCTGTTGATACAGTATATCATAATGAACACTGTGACTGTCGCTTGCTCGCTCTTTAACATCAAGGCTGTTTCTGATTCTTATCACAGGTTTGGTTTTCATGCAGACACGACTGGTATTATTGTTGTCAGCAGTGATGCCACAACAAATTATTTTAACCTTCAGAGTCGTTAAAAACTGTTTCAAATGAGTGACTCAGTTCATCAGTCATGAAAAAATGTTCAAATTGATGGATAGGAATCATATGGATATTGCATTTCCCATGATGCAACTCTCCATGACATGTGCCACATCTCCAGTTTTAAATTCTGACATTCAGATAATAATTGTAGGTCTCAAGCATAGTCTGTATAAAACATGGACCTAATCTCAGTGACATCATCCATTGGTTTCTGAAGAAAAGTTTTGAAGTCCAGTGATGGCGGACGCCATGTTGGGAATGGTATCTCAACCTAACTTTCTAGCAAGAGGCAAAGTGGTGGAGTTGAGGCGAGTCTCAATAAAGAAATTAGCTATTCAGATGAGAACCGTTTTTCTGATTTTTCCTGTAAATGTGCTTTTGTCTGCTGTAAAATTGAGTATTTTAATATTGGACCAAATGGGAATTCCTTGCAAGACAGCCTCAAGTAGACACTGCGTTTTCTTTAACGTCCACATTGGCTTCATTATTTAACACTGGAGGTTTTGGAGATTTGTGCGTAGCTCATTCCAGAGACAGTATATGACAACTCATGCTCCTTCACCTATACTGAGCACTAGCATGAGATTAGAAGTACGCTAACACTCCTGGTAAAAGCCTGATTTGTTATCACACAATGTCTTCGTAAACACAGAAAAAATGTTTATTGAGCTTATTTTGTAACCAGTGGAATCCCCCCTGCTGAGCATTTAAAGAATGCAGGATCATGACAGTTATATTCGCTTCACTCACATTTGAATTCAAGAGACGTCATCCTTTTCGAAGTACAGTGTTGATGATGCCTCGAGAGCACCAGCAGACATCCTAGCCTACATCAGGTTTGGACAAGAAACAAGACTGCTTTAAAGAAAAAGAAAAAGATGATCTCTGGTTATCTGTTTTTGATTCTGATACTGTTGATTTAAAAATAAATCTAATCATTAGTTCTACACAGTATGATAGTGAGTTTCTCAGAGACCAACACAGTCGCAGCAGATGGCTGTTCAACATGGTTTCTGTCTGTTTTAAGTAAGTTTTCCTTGCTGCTGTTACTTTGCTAAATGTTGCTAAATTCTCATGGATTAATGTTGGTTCTCTGTAAATACTAGAACAAAGAGTATAGCCTTTGGAGAACCAATGATTCTCAACTGGTCTAGCCTCAGGACTGATATTTTTCAACCAATTAGATGTATTTAATTAAAAAAACAGTGGCGGTTTGGACCACTACGGTACAAAACACGATAGACAAAAAATACAGAATACAACCAGCATGTTTTAAAAGCTCTCCATAAACTTTTAAACACAACTATTTTTCCTGGCACACATTCACAACACACTGAAAACAGCTCCGCGACCCACCAATTGAGTACCAATGGTCTAGACTAGACCTACTCTTTTATGTCTTGAGACATCTGTTATGAATTTGTGCTATACAAATAAAGATTGATTGATTGCTTCTCTTTCCCATTGTGTCTCTAACAGTATTTGTCTGCCATCTCCTTACTATCAGCTGAAATATCTACAAAAACATCTGCAAATGTGTATGGTGTTGAAATCTTTGAAAAATAACTGAGGGTATTAATCAGCCTTCTTACAGTTCTTCCAAAGAAAGATCATTAGAAACTGAATCATCACCATTGACTGTGGATTATCTGGAGAAAAAAAAATCCCAACATGTTGATGTAAATTGTGTGTTTGCTTTTGGAAACGTTTTGTGAAGTGACCAATCACTACTATTAAATACTGCCTGTCTATGGAGTTTGATTTTGTGCATATGTGGCCCTAAATAACTGAATGTCCTGGCTTTCATGAACATGTTAAATACCTGTTCATCTTTCTGATAGTGATCAACTGTAAACATTGCACGCTGGATTACAGAAAACAATGAAATGGACGAGACAATGGTAGCAAACAGACTTGAGTTTTCGGTAAAGGAAGGGAAACACAAAGTGTCACTAACCGACAATTTAATTCAGAGTGCATGAGGTAATCATGTGGCGAGCATATTTTCACTCATTTTCTGGCAGTGGAGGGACCCCATGTGCTCCTGCAGGAAGATGTTCTTTTGTGCTGTGTAACAGAGCTCACCTCACAGCAGATCCCCCGGGGCTCCGCTACCTCTGCAAGCACAGACACACACACGCACACACACACACACACACACACACACACACAGACACACACACACACACACACACACACACACACACACACACACGCACACACACACACACACACACACACACACACACTGCTCCCTGAGTCACAGGGTGGAACCCTCACATACATAAAGGGCGCTTTGTGCCCCGTCTCATGGAGCTGACAACCAACACCGGAGAGCTCCTCACACTGAACACCACTGTTCAGCCAACAGGAGAGCTCAGTCAGTGGGCAGCAGACACTTTGCTTTTATGTACGCCCACACAAAATGAAGCTTCATCTGCAACTATCTGAGCACCAGTGGCTTATAGATACAGCTGCAGCTACTGTCATTGAAATCTGAGACTGACGGGGTGAAAGGGGTGCACATGTTTTTACATCTTATTTTGCAAGTTTCATCCTCAGTGCAGGTGCAGGAAGTTTGAAGTCCTGTTACCTCCTTTTCTCTTTTCCTTTCTATTTGAACGTGTTACTGTAAGATTTTTCTACTACTGGAATGCAGAGATGTCTTCATTTCTTTAAAACCTTTAGGGATTGAGCCCTGCAGGAGTAAGTCTAGGAGACAGGAAATATATTCTACAGAAACTCATCCACTCACTTTGCCAGAATCTGCAGAGATGACAGCAGCACTGTGCATGGCATGTTTCCATTTCTTCCTTATTGATTGATTGATTATTAGATCATACTTTTTTCAGACAAAGTTTTTTCATTTGTCTTGCATCACAGAAGTTCAATGTCTTCAATTAAACAAGTAATTAAATCAGTCAATCAATCAATCAATCAATCAATATTGTAAGCAGACAGGGACACAGTCTTCGGGAAAACAAGGGGAGGCTGCATCTGCAGTCACATAAACGTTCTCGGCAGGGATGTGGGACTGAGATGATGTTGCCACTTTGATTCATAATATCTCAAATATTTTTCAAATGTGCAAATATACAAGATCATACTTTCCAGATTTTTCATCAGCATTCATAAAATGTTCTCTTATTCTGACTTTTTTCTTTTCCTCAGCTCCTCATGGGTTTTAACAGCATAGGTCCAATTATCAATTGTTTAATGATGTCAAATAACATGTGCTTCTAAGTGCAAAGTTACTTGACAAATTTCATGAGACAAATTCATTCTTCGATCTTTTTTTTAAATTTCATTTTGTGTCCATCAAGGCGACCACTGTGGGCAAAACAGTAAATGCCAAACATATCACTTATTATAAATCTTTTCCACAGAGGATACTGATAAAAGGGGTCACATACATTAAAAAAAGAACAAAATAGAAAATAATCAATCTTGTTTGCTTTGCAGGTCATTGAGAGTCATCAGCATTCATTTCAGTCTGTTTTATAAACAAAACAAAAAAACTACACTCAGGAGCTTTAAAGGAAATCTCATGGGCGTTCCCCTTAGTATCAGCTCATCATGTCTGTGGGATATTTCCAGACATGTTTATGTGCTGGAACAGTTTACTGTAAGGGTTCAGCATCGAGGGAACTGACTCATCTCTAACTCTTTCCGTTGGCTGATGTGTATCTTTTCGTGCTATTACGTTTCATGTTCTGTTAGCTGTATTATGATTTAGATTCTTCGGTGTATGTGTTTTTGGGGCTACATGCATACTCACACCTGATCTTTTATGATGGTCTTTGTTTTTCTAAAGGTTTCAGATTATCTGACCATCAGAGTCCATCAGTAGACTTTGAACAAGGCTGCATGCAACGCTGTAATCATCCAGCAGTATTTTACTAACAGCTAACATGTTGCTGTACGTTTCTGTTGTGTTATTTTTAATTGTAGTATTTAATTAACATTTTAAAGTATTGTTTTATTGTGAGGGTGTTGTGAGGCCGGTTGTCATTAACTGCTATAAAGATAAACTTGTTTGGAGGTGTGATGAATCAGCGAATAAAATAAAATAGTTTAAAAACAGCAGCTTTAAAAGTTAAACATTATGGATTAAAATTTCAGCTTTGGCCGACTGATATAAAAAAGGCTTTAATGTTTTTTTGGGGATTGTGCCCCACATTCACACCTGTGAGCTCAGTAACCTCCTGCTCATGACCTCCTTATTGTCTGGTTTGTATTTCTGATTGTGTGCTGACGACGACACCCTGAAGAAGGCTGTTTGTGCTGCTAGTGGGTTTTAACTTGTAACCCAGCTTCTTTTTTTTTTTTTAAATGTCTGTGATTAAATACCCAATTTAACAAAGGCTTTGTATACATCTTTTTCAGCAGAGAAGCGTGCCTTTGTATTTGTATTTAATAATGAAGGAATACTGCAGTGGCATTAATACTCTTTCATACTCGTCTAAAAACTTAAATTCAACAAACAAGAATAATCACCATAATCTGCCATTAATACAAACGTATCTCTTATTACAGCCTGGCTGCAACAATCGGACAACTTTGCTTAACCTATTCATAAAACATTTTAAATTGTGGATTTCATTTAGTCTCATAACATCTATTGTTGACCAAAAGCCGAAGCCTTCAAAATAAAATGGATATGTTAAGCTAATTTTTTTTAAACCAAAAATGTTTCAGTTGAACGTCAGCGGTAACTTTTTGGGACCTGATGTGATATATGTGGTGGCAGACTATGATGTATAAACAAATGAAAATGAAACTTCAGAAGAAACAAGACACTTCTTTTGCAGTTAGCTACAAAACCACTTTATTGAAAAAGCAGATTATGTCATCTACAGTTAAATGATACGTCCCGATTTTTATACATTAAATAACTTTAAACTTTTTTCATGTTTAGATAAATAGATCTAGTTTCCTTTTTTTTTTTTTTTTTATGAACCATCTAGGTAATCAAAACACGTAACGATACAAAAGATGCGAGACAGATGTCGAGATGTGCTTGTTGGAACTACCAGTAGGAGAAGAAGGCTTCCCTTTCAAAAAGTGATATTTGACAGAAAAATCAAAACTAGCATCTTTATGTACAGGGTAACTAGCTGTGTGCTATGCAATAGACACGGAAGTAGTACTTTTAGAAAACAGGTGTATTAAGACATCTTTAAATGGGATACACTCTTATCTGGTTAAGTTTTTCCTGGGGGGGGGGGGGGGGGGGGGGGGGGGTCATATTATTTCAAAAACAATGCCTCATTCTTCAAGTATGGCACACAGTATTTAACCAGAGCCCCCGTACAAAGCCGAGGTGATCAAATGACAAGGGGAATGTCTCACATGTGCAGTCCTTTTTCTGTCCTGCTTTTACAAATTTACAACCCGGAGAACAAACTCATCATTATTACATTCAAATAGAAAGACCCCTCAGCCTGTGGTGACCCCCTGTCTTCAGTCTCTGTTTCAGTTTTTCACACTTTCAGTAGTATTTATTGTTACCTGCATATGCACCGATACAGTATGAAGAAGAGCTGGACCAGTGTTTACATAACAGTGAGTGAAGAGACCAGATGGGTCAGGTTTAGTTACAGTCAAGAGGATGAATCATCAGCTACTACATTGTTTTTTCTAAACTCCATCAATGTGGTATCAGACAGATGTTCAAACAAACACACCCCCCAATTACACACAAACGTCTGGAGATAAGAGATGTGATGATCCGGGGTAATAACAGAGAGAGAGAGCAGGGGGCTGTTCTTCTGGATCCTGCACTGGGGGTGAGGTGCATGTGCCATGGCCCTGCCACGAGCACACACACACACACACACACACACACACACACACACACACACACACACACACACACACACACACACACACACACACACACACACGACACACTGATACACACATGCACTCAAGACATTAACACACTTTACCTGGATTGGACAAAAGCACATGTAGTTGGGGATTTTCTGTATTCAATGTGCAGCAGCTCACATTTTTTGCACTGTGCGAGATTGAGGCAGACTTTTTTTTTTTAAATAATTAAAAAAAAAAAAAAACTCCACAATATCTCTTTCTCCGGAGACCTGTTTCTCATCTACATATATTATCTTCATGAAGAGGAATGATGTATTCAGAGCCAATCAGAACATTTGAAAAATTTGGAGGCTTGAGACTAGTTTTTTCCTGCAGCGCCATAGCTCACAGTTTCAAGTGTTTCAGACTTAAGTTATTGTTTTGCATACTGAATTTACACACAGACACACACAAACACTCACACACACACACACACACAGGGGAATATGTAGGGACTCCCTTAAAAACGTGGGCGGGACCAGCAGCTCCAGGTTTTCAGGGACGTCTTCTCAACATGCAACGGGGGGGGACTGCATGGTAAACCAGAGCGAGACACACAAACACACTTGTTCTGTCTGACGGCGTGCGGACATGTGGAGGTTTCCTCGTATCGACACGCTGTTCTTTTAGTGCTTTTATAACAAAGACAAAAAAAAACAGGGTCCATTAAAAAACAGGAAACCCGCGTCCTGAACAGACCTGGAGCAAAAGATATCTGCAAATGATCCTTCAATTAGTTTGATTCCTTTTTGACCACCAGGCAGGCCAGAAGACACGTTCAGAGATTTTAAGGGGAAATGACTAATACTTTGATTTATTAAACAAACATGTATGTCGCTTCATCTTTTTCAAGTGGCAGTAGTAGTTGTCTAAAGCAAAGAGCTCGACAGTACTTCCTTCTGGTCGATATCTTTCTATGTAACTGTGTGCATTTCCTGTCTCTGACATAAGCTGACACTTGGTTTCCATGACCGTTGCAGCTCTTTCTGTGCTCAGCCTTAATCTTTGTATTTAAAGACCAATTTCTAGCTAGCTAAACTCTCAGATTTTCAGATTAAGCTTAAATCTTAATCTTTGAGCTCTGCGTGATAACTTGGCACACTATCGGGCGCCCTGGACAGAAGCTCAGACGTGGAAAAAAAAGCAACGTCAATGTAATGCTACATTTATATACCTCGCTGTTAAAGATCCAGGCGTTATGTACTGTAGACGTTTAACTAGTGCTTCATTTCAAATCGATGTGCTGGAGAAGTGAGCCGGCTCAGATTGGTTGTCTGATACACTTTACTGGATGCTTGAAGCCCTTTTTGAATCCACTTTTTCTTTTCTGTTATTTGTGTTTACTAAACACTCTCTGCACCCTAACATGGTGGATTTAAGGTATCCAGAAGTGCCTGACTAGAAGTGTTTGTTAAAGCTGTCTTCAGTCTGCAGAGAGAGGGGATATTATCTCTATTAGGGACTTATTTGATTGAAGCGTTAAGCCTTTGGTTGTCAAGAAAAAAATGAAACAATTGATGGCAAAATGCTTTTGAGCCAGGTCTGCTCCTACACCGCCTGTGGATGGGCGCGACACACTGACAGGCATGGGGGGGCGGGGGCTTTGCGTCCTGGAGGAGAAATGATACAACAGACCCAAAAATCTTCAGAAGCTTCAGACTGCTGACAGACAGCATCCTTCATCTCTGAATCTACTGCAAGACAAACAAAAAAATCTACATCTATGATCTTATGTGGAAAACATCTGCAAAATATATATTCATATATAAAAGACAATCTATGTGCATCTAAAATTTTCCTTTTTCTGTCATAGTATAATCATCATTAAGACACTTCTTGTGAATCTCTCGAGGTCTGCTCTAAGACTCCTAAGTGGAATGTCAGTCGGTCCTCTCGGCTCGTGCTGCTACGGTGCATCAGTTTTATCGGGGTGGTGCAGTTAATAGTTTCTCTCACAGCCCTGGGGTCGTGTTGCTGGGTGTCCTTTGCATAACCTTTAATGCAAAACTCCATTTCAGTGTTAGGGACCTGCAAGGAGAGAGCCCGCTCTGAAGGCACAGCAATGCCCACCCTGGGGTCCGTCCGGTCCAGCCAGCACTGGAATGTAGAGAGGCTCGTTCCCTTGGCCTTCCTGACGTCAACATCAGCAGAGATCTCAGACGGTTTGACCGCTTCAGTCGGAGCACAGGAATGGGGAAACAAGGAAAAGGAAGAGAGAGGAGCAAAGAGAGAGAGAGAGACGAGTTTGCGGTTCTGTCTTCAGATCCAAAAAACCCCCCCCTCTCTCTTTGATGAATGTGTGGGGGTCAGGACGATGTGACGTCACCAGGGGCCTCTGGGTGAGCCGGCGTGTTGGCTTTCAGGGTTAGGCACCCCAAGGGAAGAGGGGGGAGGAAAGGACCACAGATGAAGGATCAGGGGTGGGGGGGGGGGGCCTTTTTCCCAGCCCTGTCATGTGACAGCAGGGCCTGCGGGATGGAGCTGCACAGTGTGTATTAGTCCACGGCCTGCTAGTTCAGCTCAGACGGCCACACCTTTTTTCCTCCTCTGTCGCTGGTGTCTCAGATCACCTGAGAGAGGCTGGGCTCGGCTGCTGCCCACCCTCCTCTCCTGCTCACAGCTCTGTGACGTGTAGGGGGTAGCTGGGGGGCATGTGGGCGGGGACCTGCGCCTGGAGCCGGTGGATGTGGCAGCCGTGGCAGAGCAGGTGGCCTTCCAGTGGATAGCAGCGATGTCCCTCTTCGTCGTTTAGCTGGAGACCACAGTCCTGGAAAAAGTGAGAGTAAAAACATGAACATGCCAAGCAGACAACAACAGCACCGATTTCTTGTATGCCTCAATAAAAGGTATTTAAAGAAACAGTTCAACATTTTGGGGGAAATACACTAAAGCTATCCGTTAGTGGGCCAGTTCTGTTAAGCCTGGCTCAGACTACAAGATAAGCAGGATGATTCCAGGTCCGATTTCCCCTTCCCGACAAACGCCGGGGGTTTTCCCAACTGAAGGCTGCTCGGAAACCATAATCTTCCCAGATAATCTTATAGTGTGAGTGGTATAAAGATCCAGTCTTAACTTCCATGATCTACTCGGAGATCGACGGGGACAATTACCTCATGAAAGGGTCTGATGGAAGTCGTGTGTGACTACAATGTCAGCGAGAGATAAGTTAGGGAAGTGACAAGTGGACATTACTGGTAACTGAAGAAAGATGTGCTGGACATCTGTAAATTGTTCTATGTCTTTCTTCTCTCTTATGAAATGTGTGTGTGTGTGTGTGTGTGTTGCTGTTGCCATCATCTGCCCAGGGACAACAGATGGAAATTAGCTAGTTAGCTAAATGTGGTACAAAGCATCTCTTCTCTTCTGAGACCAATGTTTAATTTGGTACACCGTCCCTGATTCAAATAATCGATTAAACTAAACTAAAAAATGCATCCGACAGTTATCTTAATATTCTTAATAAAATCCTGTAGTATGTGATGTGCCATGCTTGAGATTATGGAGAAGAATATCTGTTAAGATTCTTCTTATGATGCTTTGTGCTATTTCAAAATCAGGTAGGATTTTAAAACTCCAGAAGTGTGAGGCAGGCTTAACATTTGAAAACCTCGTATCTTGTTCGTTTAATCTGTAACAAAAAAACAACACATAACTTGTTTCACCTTCATTCATGTCACACTGTGTTGTCTTTGAGCTTCCCTCTGCTGAACTATACAATTAACTGGGTAAGTGAGGGTGAGGGGTTTTTGGTCTTGTTCGTGAGTCAGTGAGCCGCAGGATGGACTGATGTTATATAAATGTATTGACTTCGCTGCGGCAGATGTTTTAATGAACCTTTGTGTTATGGAGGCTGCTGAGTCTGAAGGTAAAAGTCTGATTTAAGAGGCTGAATGTTTTTGATTTTCTTCACTGAGGGGTAGTGAAGGGTTCAGACTTCCTGCAGGAGTTCTGAGTATGTAAGGAGTCGGTTAAATGTGCTCTGTTCTTCTCTTGTTTTCAGTCTCCTTTTCTATATTTCTTTTAAAGCTGGGAGAAATACATCTTGAAAAACTAAAAATCCATTCATCAAAAAAAAGAAGAAGAGTTTCATGAATGTTTATGAAAATCTAGCGAGGAGGGATGAGTGTGTCATGTTCGGACTGACATCTGTCAACTCTTCATTCAGCAATGACGCTTGTCAATTAGTATAGTCCTTCATTTAGATTAGCCTAATAGTCACTGCAAGACCCTTTCTGACCATTTGTTTCGGCTAAATGTATCTCTATTATCTGAGTTTAATCTACAAATCTTCTAAGGTAATAATTATGATTTACATTTAGCCTTACATGACAGTTACTTTGAATTTCTGCATTGATTAACAAGGACAGAAGCTTCAGTAAACCTTGAACCTGTGGAGGATTTCTGTGTCCAGCAGACATGGATTAGACCCCCCCCCCCCCCAGGCAGACCCTTAACGTACTGGAAGGATTACATAAACTGACCGGCCCAAACCACTTTTCTACGACCATGATTCAGACCTGCATAATCAGCTGAAAGTTCATGACTTATCCCTGTGTCTTTTCTGAGCTTTTAACCCCTTATGAACCAATACGCAGTCTGAGATCCTCTGGCAGAGATCTACTGGCTGTTCTAAAGTCCAGGCTGAAAACTAAAGGGGGACAGGGCCTTTGCTGTCAGAGCCCCCCAGACTTTGGAACAGCCTGCCAGAGGAGATCAGACACGCAGAGTCAGTCCCTTGTTTTACATCCCTACTCAAGACATTCTTTTATAAAAATGCTTTTACTCTGTGATTTCAGTAATTGTTCTTATTTTTATTTTATTAGTCTGATTTTGTTGTCTGCTTGTTTACTCTCTGCCTGTTGCTTTAATTGTCTCTCTGCTTTTATTTTCTGTTGTAAAGCACTTTGTTACTTGTATAGAAAAGTGCTATACAAATAAAGTATTATTATTATTATCTGCTCTGTTGCTAAATATGTTAAAAAAAGAAAGAAAAGAAAACCGGAAGCCCCTCAGGTGTTATGGAATCTAAAAACTGTGATGTTGTGCTCAATATGTAATAATTTACTCTTCTCAGGATGATTCAGCGGTGGACTTTGCCCTCCCTCTGTGACCCTCTTTCCACAACTCCACTAATGATTACCCATCTCTTACATAACCATCTGGTTTATTTCTGAGAAAAAGTGAGATATCAGCCCTTCACAGAATTCAGATGGTTCCTGCTCCTGAGCACAAAAGCAATGATTGATCTTTAAATAGAGTATTCATCACAGGCTGGTGTGAGTTGTTCATTTGTTTCACTTAACCCTGTCACACTTGAACTGTAAAACATCTGACGGAGCTGAGTGGCGGGATGACTGGGATTTCACAAGTCTGGCTTAAGCAACAAGTCCCCAGCTGAGTTCAGAGCTCAGCGCTGGAATGTGCTTTTTTTTTGTCGTCAATGAGTCACAATGTGGAGTTGTTACCTCTTGCTTGTTATCCGTCTGTGTGTGCATCTCATTCATTCCACAAGGGACTGAGCGCTGATTCACAAAACGTTGCAACATAATACAGTCTGGTCTCGTCCCACGATTCTGCAGCTCTCATCCAATTCACTGTGTCTGAGTGGATCTGCATGTGAGTGTGTGAGTGCATGGTCAGGTGTGTGTGTGTGTGGGTTCTTTGTGTAGTTTAAAACAGCTTGAAAAGTTGAGTCATGCACCGGGATTCTAAAATAAATACATTATAGACGACGCTTACTCGTACCCTGCATAGCTGTGTTCATATATGCACTCTTTTAAAGTTCTACAGAATTTCAGGAGGACTGCCGCTGAAATCCTCCTGATCTTGTTGTTCACACATGCACCCCACAGCCGGACACTGTCCCTGTGAGACAGGAGGGTGGGAGGGGGGGGTCTCCTGAGGCTGGTTTAAAAAACAACGGGGAAGTGGCGGGCAGAGCAACAGAGTCCGCTATACAACGCCATAATGAGAATATTTGCCTTTCTATCAGTGCTATGTGTAGTTTAACACAATCACATTATCAACAAAAGAGTGGAGAACAACATACTGGAGAACAGAAAACATGATGTAGCAGTTCAATTAAGTGCACGGAGATTGCAGTGGTCACATTCATACAGTTTATGGTCGTGCACCAACAACCTCCTCCTCCCACCCTCCTGATTACATCCTGTTACGTTCTCACATCAGCTCCATCCCACTTTCAGAAAAAGTACTAGGAGGCTGGCAGAAGAAACAGTGGATAAAGTCAGAGCAAAAAATGTGGCTGTTTGCATTCACACGTAGCTCACCCAAAAAGAAAAACCTTTTGGAGTTTTTCAGGAGTGTGAAAAAGGCTTCTGACTGTGTGTGTGTGTGTGTGTGTGAGTGTTTGTGAGGCCTCACCTCACAGTGGTAACAATCCACATGGTAGTCCTTGTCCATAGAAACGACCCTGATGGTTTCTTCTGAGCCCTGGTGAGACGAGCGCAGTAAAAACCCTCACATTATTGATTTTTTTTTTGGGGGCGGGGGGGGGGGGGGTTTGGTATACTTTATTCGGGTTTCAGAGTGAGGCTGCTACACACCACTAAGCAGAGAGCGCACCAGAGCAGTTGGGGGTTTGGTGCCTTGCTCAAGGGCACATCGGCAGTGCCCGGTGAAGTGCCCTACATTGTACATTAATGTAGAGTCGAAGTGATGGTCCAACAATCAAGGCTCACGTTTGATCACTGTACCTTTTACATTTTCTGAAGGTGCACACACCCACATACAAACAACTCTAAATTTATGTTGACTTTTTTAACGCTTTAACACAGAGTTTAGACTCAGACTATAGACTTTAAAATGAAATACACTCTTTTTATTTGATTCTTTATCATCTAGACTGAACTTAAGGTCATTATATCTGACTTTATGTGAGGTTTAAGTCAAATCAGTCAACCATGGACCAGAATGAGGTGGTCGTTTCATCAAATACAAATTGAACAAGTTTGATTTTGGTAATTTCTTAGAAACTGACAGCACTAAACAAGAAGTACAATCAGCTGAAGGGGATTAGCTCCTCACCTGGGCTGGAAGGATGGGCTGGTTACAGGAGGCACACTTGGGAGCAAAAACCCTGTTGAGGAAGAGCCAACAAATAAATCAAAATGTTCTCCTCTGTCTCTTTCTGTGCTGTACATCAGACTTCTTTCATGCCGGTGTGCATGTTGCAGTTTGAAGGAACTTCATTAGTTTGAAGAGGAGACACTTGTTCTTCTTACGTGTGATAGTCTTTGACACAGTAGATGTTGTTCTCCACGTCCACAGTGAAAGGCACACCATCTAGACCCTCTTTACACACCACACAGCGGAAACAGCCAGGATGGTATGACTTCCCCAGTGCCTGGAGGATCTGGACACACACACACACACACATATATATATATATATATATATAAACATTCAACAGACACAGAACAAACACAGGAAAGGTAACGGTAACACTTTGGAGGGACACCAAGGAGTTCATGCAGAAATATTTAATGTACAGCCATTATACATTTTTTTAAAGGATAGATACAAAACATAATTTACATTTGCTGTTAACAAGGTTTTTATTGTTTTTTCAGCGGCAGCACACCAATTTAAATCAAAGAGGTGTAAGGAAAACAAACACCTGATTAAGTTGATATTATATTCTATGCTACTACGGATAGATGACTCAAAACCCTGCAACAACTTTTTATTGAAGTTTAGATGCATCCCATCCCATCTGATCGCAAACAAAAGCTGTGTGTTGGGTAAAGCTCTTACCATCTCCATGATGAGGTGACCGCACACAAAACACTTCTCAGCCGTCTGCTGGAAACCGGAGTACTGTGGGTGAGACAAACAAAAAAAAACACGGAGAAATCATCAGCAGTGATTTTTTTAAAGTTTGAAATGCAAGCATTGCAACACCATGTACTGCTTTCATACATGACCTTGTGTCTGCGACTCGTCTATAGAGGGTGCTGCTGCGCTCCTTAAATGAACATGAAAAGTTTTTCTTTGTCTCTCAGCTGACAGCTTCAACATGCTGTTACGACCTGTGGACTCTATAATAATGTATGTTTAAATGTTTCTGTGTGTTTCTGCTTTTCTGTAAGGTCATCCATCATATTAATACTTTAAGAAATGCTTTTATATTTGAAGTTTGTTTTAGGATAAGGGAGCATCTTCTCTTGACCACCTGGGTGTCTCACAGGGAACAAAGACCTCAGCGTCATATCAGCAGCTCCTTTCCCTTTAAGCCCGAGCACAGGCAGATAACGAAGGTGACCATCTGCAGCTCACAGCACCCTCCGGGCCGTGTGACCTGATGACTTGAGGGGAGGGGGAGATGGAGTGGGGTTCGAGGGGAGACATGGCTACTACCAGGTGGAGGTGGGAGGTCAGTGATGAACAGACTGCCCCCTGCCCCTTACACCTCCGCTCTAGATCTACCATCTGCCACCACCTTCCACCCCCCCCCCCCCCCCCCCCCCCCCCCCCCCCCCCCAAAACCCTCGAAACACCCCCGGGGTGACAGGCCAGACTAGTCAAGTCTTAGCTGCACGAGGCAGGCAGAAGATTAGTCTTGCCCCATCATCTTACCCATTGCATCAGTTTATCACAGAGAAGTCGTGATTGTTCAGTCAAAAAACAGGAACTGCAGCTATTTCCTAACAGATCAACAGGTTGAGCTGTTTGGGGAAGCTGCAGATAAACAGGAAGTATGGAAGCATGTGCTGTAAGGTTATTACAGGAAGCTTTTGTACATTCCTTCCTCCATGTTCAGAAATACTTTCATCGCGTTTCATTTGAACATTGTGATCGCATTGTGAACAGCATCATAGAAAGCCGACATTACAACATTTCCAACAGCACATGAAGGCATCATGAGAGCGGGCCAAATGTGTGCCAGCGTAACCTGAAGCAGATGGACCAGGAGCCTGAGAGCTACAGCTGTCCTCCTCCCACTCTTAATTGTGAGTGCCGTGGAGCAGCTCGTGGGGTAATTGAGCTCCTCGGGGAGATTTCAGGGGAAATGAGTGTGAATTGGAGGGGTGGTGCTAAACTCCTTAATTGTAGCTGCAATGTCTGTTTCCTCTTGAGGGTTGCAGAATGCAGCTTGAGATCTTAATCCTTTGCTCTCTGCTTCACCCGCTCCTATTAGCCCACATTTAGGAAGTGATTTTGGAGCTACCAGCAAATCTTTTGATAACTAAACAAAATCAAATAAAATGATTAACATGAAGCAGACTTACCAGAAAGTCCTCCTCACAGTAAACCTTCCCGTTGACGTTGTAGAACGCTTTCCCTCGCAGCCTCCGCCCTGAGAAGAAAGACAACAATGAGATCTAAATATTATAGTTCACTTGGAGGTTTTGACTGTTCAAGGTTTCTTTATTTGTACAGAAAGGTACATTTGATGTGCAGACAAGGATTCAGCGTTTACAGAGATAAATACATCACATTATATCAAAACTATTCAAAGGAAACATTCAAACATTCAAACAAACAACATCAATTACATCTGGCCATGGAGAAGTCCTCAAACAGAAACCTGTTAATAAGCTGAAAAACCCCGGCATGGTGAAAGTGCATCATCTTTTGATAGTTTTGTTCATACACCTCTTAGACCTTCAAATAGAACTGTATTAAATAATTTATGGACAGTTGGGTGCCTCAAACTTTTTCACAACAGGGACAGCTGATAGTTAAATTGGTAACCACAATATCCCAAAATGCCGTAAACACAATCTTAAACCCTTTTTCATCAGGTACAAGAGAGTGTGCCAGCAAACACACTGATCCAATGTCATCTTTTATTAGCCCGTCAAAGAACCAACTTTGTATCTTCTTCTTCAAAACAGACCACAAAGCAATAATAAACAAAATGGCCAACAATAGCCACGACTGTTTATGAGCTGCAAAGACGAACTGATTTCAGATATTTTACGATGTGACTAAATGTAACCACAACAGTTCGGCTGTAGCAGAGATCTTAAGTCAGTGAAGTGAAGAATTAGTGTTTACCCTTATTTACACATATTTAGGCTGTCTTTTTCTTTTCAGGTCAAGATAGTTTAAACTACTCAATAAAAAACATAAAGCAGTTTGCCACACACCAGATATACAAAGAGGCTGCAGTCCAAGATGCCAACATTAGCACACTGTGTAGCTACGTAACGCTGTTAGCTTGTTTTAAGCCAGGCTTAAACTGTCTGAGTTTGTTCACCTGAAGTCACTGAAGAAGGGATTTGAACTGAAACATCTGCAGCAATAAAAAAGAAGTGGATTTTTTTGGTTGAGGATTCAGCACCCACATAAAGTACTGAGGGTGAGCCTGTCATAATTCAATCATACAGGGTTGGTAGAAAGCAGCTGTTGAAAAAAAACATACAGCATGTTTACATAATGAGTTAACTAAGTGCAAGCTTGTTAGCTTGGACCGCTTTGTTTTCCCTCTTCTGCAAATATTATTCAACAGAACAAAAAGCCTCCAGCGTGGAAACAGAGCAGCGTAAAGTAAATTAGAGAGAAGCTCTAGAAGACGTTGGGATTGAGTTAGCAGGTCATGCTACAACAGTCAATGTATGAGCCCAACATGTAGGGTCATAACACCTTTAGAAACACATGTTTAGCAGAGATTTGACTGATCTATTTCACAGAAACAACTTCTGAATCCAAGATGTTGGACTATGATACACTTCATGAAGACTTCCACTTAGATCATTTATAACGTTGTCTCATGTATTTTGTTGAGTTTAAAGGGAGATATCAGACAATAGAGAAACCACCATGATGTTGTTATAATGACAAGAAACTCACAATTTAAATCATCAGTTTAGAAATCTAAAAAGACATTTAGCAGACATGAAGGTGTCAAGCTAAATGTGCTTTTAAGAAGCTTTTGGTAGTTGAAGGATACAAGTTTATTTATTGAGCACCCTTCATACATAGAGCAACTCAAAGTGCTTCATACAGTAACACACAGATCCTTGAGTAAAGGACATTCAAATGCAACATTTATGAAATGAAATCTAAGCCCAACAATCATTGATTTGACCATCTTTATCGTTGGTTGCAAACAACACTCATGCCTGGGCCTAAGTCTTCTCCTAAGGTTGCTTTCAAAAGCCTGATTCATACTTCTGTGTTGAATCTTGACCTGTCCCGTGGCTCTGTATCTACGGAGAACACTACCTACGTAGCCTGACGTGCACCTCCTCACAAATATAAGCCGTGTCAAAATTCTGCAGTATAAGAACATTTACAAGCGAGTATGATCAACTGTCGCCATGGTTTCCTGTACACAAACAAGCAGAGAATGTGACAGGACCTAAAGCTGATGATATTACAAGCACAGATCGGACTGCCAACGTACTCGTTCACCAGTAAGCTGCAGGCGCTCCCAGTAGCATTGGGAAGCACTCGATGATGATGACCACACATTCAGGGCGAAAACCATTTCTAAAACCCCAGAGACCACACAGATATCGGACTGCTAACCAGCATTTGTAGGCGCACACACACCAAGACACAAGTACAAAAAAAAACAGGCTTTCCACACAAAATATTAGAAATGCCTTTTTTAAGTTAACTTCAGACAGTTTAAATTAAAAAAGGCTCAAACCAGTAGGTGATTTTGTCTGAAACACCACAGCATAACCTCTTAGAGAAACCTTTTTAGTTAGAGATCCACATTAGGTTTTGACCCTTTTGACCAATTATTTTTTCTTGAGTGAGTCCTTCAACTCTATGGAAATGCACGGTGCTGGAGAACACTCAAAGTTTGCAAAAAAACAAACTTTATGCTATGCATTAAAAAATGTAACTCCCGCCACTCCAAGTCCAATTAAATGATATAGTTAGCCTGTTCCATAATCTCTCCGTTTTTACAACCACAACAGTGGGTCAGTGCCGAGCAGATGGCTGGTTGAACGTAGGCGGCGTCCGGCCTGTGCCTCCGTTTAATTACTTGACCATTGATCCCAACAGGATTCCATTCACAACCCATAAACAATCAATATAGCGGGGCTGCTGTCTCTCGTCCCAACCTCCCCCCAAAATCTCTCCTCTTGCCTTCCCTGCCATTGTGCATCGTTCAAAGAAAAACCAACAAAAGCAGACAGGAGGGAGGATGTCTCTAAGTCTGACACAAACATGAACACCAGGTTTTAGTTTTCCTCATTCTTCTTCCTCTTTGACAAATACAACTCTGCGATGTGTTGAGTTGCTAGTGCTTCTATTACTTTATCAACTTTCAGATGACACATCTTTGTTTTTTTTGTCGTTATTTTGGACATCTAGACTAAACCGTATGAAAACAGCCAATAGATGCAGTGGTGCACCTCGTGAATACATGCCCACACTGCAGCAGGCCCAGGTTCAGCATGCTGGGCTTCCAGCTCTGAGTGAGAAGCCTAAATTCCTCTGGTTGAGTCTTCATTCATCAGAATCCAAGTCTGAATCCAATCTAAAAAAGAAATTCTGCTGCGGGCTGGCTTCTGCAGCCCCCTGCCATGCACCCCTTACAGCTAGCCCATTCAAATTCATTTAACAGCAGCGGTGTCTCTCTGGCAGCGCGATGACTTCACCAGAGCCTGGCAGAAGAAGCGCACGGATCTCATAAATCTGCTGGATTAGTCAGATTTAATTGTCGTCCCAAGTCACCATTGATTTTATGGGTGTCCCAGCATGGGAAATCCACCCCCCTCTCTTTTTAACGCTGAAATTTATGCAATCGCTGTATTTCACACACAAACACGGTGTCACAATGCTTGGAGATGGCAATACATTAACACCCACATAAATGGCCAGAGCAGCCGAGGAATGCTGCCCACACAATAGGTGAGACTTTTAAGACTTTGAGACAGAGGAGCAATTAGCATTTTGGTAGCATGGAGCAAAGAGAAAAGCAGGATCGAGGAAGAACTCTTAAGAGACACCGTCTTCAAAACCAGGACTTTGGAGAGGCTAAACTGGCAGGAACATTGAGATTATAGAGAACATAGCAGCAGCGGGGGCTGCGAGGTGTTGCTGTGTGCTCGTCTGTGGCCTCTGCTCTGGAGTTTGGGGTCTGGAAGGTGAACACAAAGGCCCCAGCGTTGATGACTGTGTGGAACGCTGCTAGGGGAGCGGGCCGACTGAGCAAACGGGGACATTCTTTCTGCCTGAGGTCACTAGCTGGTCCCATTCAACCCCCCACACCTCTCCAACACCCGCTCTCTGCCCGCTCCTCTTGCCGAGGAGAGGAGGGGGAGGGCTCAATGCCTGCCTCTCTCTCCTCTGGCCTTTTGTCCCCAGACGGAGAGCCTGAACCTCCTCACTGTGCAACAAGTGATAGTACCAGAAGCTCTCTTCACAAGTTTTTATCTGTAGGTTTCAGAAAACTTAGGAATCAGAGGAATTACAAGCTTTACTACTTATTGTGAGATCCAAATGTAAAGGATTGGAGCCTCTCAAATCTGACTTGTTGTGTATTAAAGGTTATAACTGGTTGAAAGATTTAGAAAATGTAAATCTCTGAGTTTGAATATTAAATATTAAGTTTAATTTGGGCCTGAGCACACTAGAAAGACACAAAATCCCATAAAACAGCCACTGAAACTAAACAAAAACAATATCACAAAGCTTTTCCCTAAGCTTTCATATAAACGACAAAATAAACACAAAATAATTACAACAAAAAAAACCTATGTTCTTTTCCTCTTGTTCTTGTTGCTCGTTCTTCAAGTCACAGTGGTACATTTGAGGCTTCATGGCGATGACCTCTGCTCTCCTAAAAGCTGGCTGCCGGTAATTTCTGGTTATTTAGGAATTAGAGCTCATTCTGATAATGCACTCATTTTGAGTGATAGTGTTGCCATGGCAATGCATGATTTTTCTGGTGAAAGAGGACTGATGTGTCACCAAGGCAAAGGTATTATTCTGCTAAAAATTTCACTCCAGTATAGCAGGTGTATTGAGCCTGTTAATAATATGTAAGACTCTGGAACCCATTGCTTTCCATGAATAAACCAGTAAACTTACCAGAAGCCACAAAGGGCTGTAATGAGAAAGAGTTACCTTTGAAGACTTTTCATTTCATTTAAAGGAGCAATATGTAACTCTGATGTGTATTAGAGAGAGCTGTCCCCCCTGCCACCTCTGGGCATTGAAGCTTCAGTGTTTAGACAGCTCTGCATCGGTCTTAAAACTCTTCTGTGTTCAAATATCTTTCCCTATTTCAAAAGCATCTGCAATATTGATCCTAGTTTTGCAACGTTTCTGATCGTGGAGCTTATTGGAAAAATGCTAGGGCGTTTTAGGTCAGGTAGAATCAGTTACATCTGAACCAATTTGCTTGCCCGCTTCAATCGCTGTAACGACTGTTGCTTGTGGGGCTGTGTGGGGGTGCCTTAAAACCCGCCTACCTTCTCTGGTCAAAACAAACAAGCTGTTTTTCAGGACTTTTCCTGAATTTCTCCTGACATGGGTGACAGGAAGACTAAGGCTGTATCCGAATTGCCAAGTACCTACTCAATCTGTCAGTAGACAGTACCTACTATCCGTGCTGTATACTGTTAGTACCTACTATTCAGTATGCACACACAGTAGGTAGATATTTGTTCCTACTTCTTCTGATTCATTCAGTTTGGAAGTGGCGTCATTTACGTTACCCGAACCGGCTGCATTCACCCGTTTATTTTTGTTTTTTGTCGACAGTAATATACAGAATATAAAATAAACCAATAAAGACACATTTAAATAGTGAAATCATTATTTAAATAGAGGGAGAAAGGTTTTATAATAATGCAGATATTTGTTTCATTTTTTGTTGTTAATTTAAAGTAGTGATTTCAGTCGGGACTTTAAATTAAGATTAAATTAATCCACGCTCGTTTGTTTTGATTTGGAGGCGGACGTGAAGTGACAATTTACGTTTAATTTCGCACAGCATTGTGGGAGTTAAAATACAATTCATTTCCTGAAAGCACGCATCTGATCCATACTGCATGAAACCCGGAAGTTAGTATCCATACTGAAATGTTCAGTATACTGAGGTGGACCCAAAAAATGCCTACTGAATGACCACGAAAGTTCAGTATACTGAAACTCCATACTGAAAAGTACGTACTGCCTACTGAACTGTGACAATTCGGAAAGGGCCTATCCCTTTTCAAAATGAAGGGGGGGGGGGGGGGGGGGGGGGGGGGGGGTCCTGAGGGGAAGATGTAACAAAAAAGAAAAAACCAACCCTCCAGTGTCGGATGAAGCAACAGAGTCCACTATACGACACCACAGAATATTTGTCGTTATATCAATGCTATGCATAGTTCAATGGCAGCACAATATCAACAAAAGAGTAGAGAAGAACATACTGATGAACAGAACATGTAATCCAGCCTCTCAATTACGTGCACAGACATATAAAGTCACCACCCCCTCCCACTAGTGGTCTGGCAGGAGAAACTCTGGATAAAGTCAGAGTGAAAATGTGGCTGTTTGCGTTCAAACATACAGCTGCTCCTGCAAACATCAGAGTTTATCTGGAGTTTTCTGCAAGTGTGAAATCATCATTATAGACCATTCAGGACCAGAATTGGAACTTAGTAGGAGGACATACTGACTGCTGCATTGTTGGCAGAGAAGCCAGCACTTTAACACGGCATGTTTCCTTAATGTCTGATCATATAGTGAGGTCATTGTATGATTTAATTCATTAAATATCTTACATATTTACTTTAAGGTAACTTCTATTTCAGTTATCTGAAGGTTTTTGGTGTTCAGACCAAAACGTGAACCAAACAGTGTAATTTAAATAATGAGCTGTGTTTTTTTTCCAGGAAGTTGTATTATCCTTGAATTCTTGGATCATTCATGATATGTGGTCTTTTCCATGACAGCGCAAATTAAACTACAAGTAGCTTTTGAGCTTTAATTCAACCCTTTAATAAAACCTGTAACCCTTTAATTTAACAGTTTACACCCCTAGAGGGTGAGCTTTACTCTAAAAAAAACGGGATATTCTTACGTGGTTTCTGTTCTCAAATGAGGTTATTTCCCATTTAAGCCAAGATAAGGCTCGTAAAATGGTAAAATACAGCTTCAACATACTTCACTTGAGTTATAAGAACTTGATATTTAATAACTTCACAATTAAACCAAGCTGCTGCTAACAATTTCTCTCAATCACATGTTTCAGGGTATCTATAAAAGTCAAGGTTGCGCTTTAAGCCTGATGATCTGAGTAAAGATGATAGGATTCTTTAATGCTGCCTTAGATGACAGTCAACCTGTGAGTCTGAACTCAGGGCAACAAAGTCTGGAGACTCTAAGAAACTTAGAGTTATGTTCACTTACCTCTATCAATGTCATATGAGAATAACATAAAAAGGTTCTAACTTCAATGTTGGATTCAGTGTAGAAGTAATTGTTAACTTCCTATTGGTCAAGTGGTGTGACTGTGTGTCAGCGTGACTGTTCCTCTACGTTTCAGAGTTTTTGATGGTGGACATGACATGACGTTATTGTGCCATTTTCAGAACTCTCTGGGTTCTAACTATAATCTCTTAGAAAAGCTAAACACAGTGTTTCAGCTGGATTGGCTCTTTTGACTGAACACATGGTACAACACATCTCACTAGTACTTCCCCTCTAAACGGACCCATGCATACTGGTCATATCATCGTTTTACTGGTCTTGTGTTCAGGTGAAACTATTACCAAATCCTTACTAATTTGCCTCTAATGACAAAAAGTACAGTCTTTGCAGCTACTGTGCTTAAGTGTCCGTTATTGCAAATTGGTAAATTACCTGAAATCACTTCTTCAAAACAATAGTCAGCAGTAGCGATGTGCGTGAAAATGTGGTTAAATGTAATCACCCTCGCACCAGAATTACCAGTTGGTTCATTTTAAAAATCTTTTTACAACATACAATCTGGATTTGACCCACACAGGGTCTACTTCAGGGCTAGGAAGTCATGAAAGAGAGTGAGAAGTCTTGGTTCATCTATATCATCAAGAGGCTAGGAGCATAAATAACACCAACATATGAATTTGTATTCAGAATGTTTTTTGTCTTTCTTATCCAGTGCTCTGGTAATAGCTGACACTAAGCATTAAAACATGTAATATCAGTGGAAAAACACTGATGGATGACATTTCTGATCAATCTGACAAACATCTCTGTAAGCTGCCTCACTATTGTTTGTTGTTTTCAAATCACAAGTTACATGTACACTGTTGATTTTTGGGGAGGTTCAACAAAGCTTCAGTTGGTGTATTTCCTTCTGGTGTCCTTGCATTGATTCTTTTCCACATTTTGGGCAGTGCCAAAGGCCGAAACAATGCAAATCCTGTATGTGTAACATCTTTGGAGAGTCCAATACAACGTGGGCTTTCCTTTGTTCACACTGACAGAGCTCATTACATGGCTGGTTTTATTCATCTAAGGTCGCATACAGCAAAAAGATATGAAGACATTCAAGTGCTTTCAACTCTCTTCAGAAGTGTAACATCTATACTAACTGGCAGAAACGACAGTCTCCTGTCATTTCATACAAAGCTTTGTAATGTTTCACTGACAACAACCCCGTCTAATGAGAGGTGTTGTTTCTTGTTCTTCCTGGTTGGATGCAACAGATTCAGTCTCTCTGAGTCTCTGGCAGAGAAACCAGAGCTCTTCCAGGCTGGAAGGACAGATAAATGTGGTGATTTGCTTACTAAGGAGCTTCAAAGAGATTTTGTACACTGTGCCGTGGTGAGCCTGTGCAGGCCTGCAGCCTCAACAAGACTTCAGTACTTTTGGTGACAACTCAGTGGTAAGAGGTACATATTATCCAGCATAAATTATGCAGTTGAGTCAGTAACATGATTCTATTTTTGACCAGTAATTGCTGCATGGTTTCTTGAGCCAGCAAGGTAAACAAACGCCCCGTTAATGTTTTATGTATTGGGTTCTGATTACGATTCATTTTTATACAGACTTACACCTTCATTGCCCCTCCAGCCTGCCTAGCTTTGTGATCTGTGCCAATGTGATCTGTGTGATCTGTGCCAATGTGATCTGTGTGATCTATGCCAATGTGATCTGTGCCAATGTGATCTGTGTGATCTGTGCCAATGTGATCTGTGTGATCTATGCCAATGTGATCTGTGATCTTTGCCAATGTGATCTGTGTGATCTATGCCAATGTGATCTTTGCCAATGTGATCTGTGTGATCTATGCCAATGTGATCTTTGCCAATGTGATCTGTGTGATCTATGCCAATGTGATCTTTGCCAATGTGATCTGTGTGATCTGTGCCAATGTGATCTGTGTGATCTATGCCAATGTGATCTATGTGATCTTTGCCAATGTGATCTGTGTGATCTATGCCAATGTGATCTGTGTGATCTGTGCCAATGTGATCTTTGTGATCTGTGCCAATGTGATCTGTGCCAATGTGATCTGTGTGATCTATGCCAATGTGATCTTTGTGATCTGTGCCAATGTGATCTGTGCCAATGTGATCTGTGCCAATGTGATCTGTGCCAATGTGATCTGTGCCAATATGATCTATGCCAATATGATCTATGCCAGTGGTTCCCAAAATGTGATCCTTGTGATGAGTGCTTATGTGCACCAAAGAACATCTGGTACAGTGAAGTAGTCAACAGTGGAGAATTGCAGCACCAGGATTGTTTTTAATTGATACTTATAATAATGAATTACCTGCTTCTTAAGGCCATACAGATAATAAAAGATTGTTTCTCTTTCTCTTTGTAAGAAAGCAAATAACCTGGGGTTTATGCAAACACACGGCAAGAAAGAATAAGATGTACTAAGACTGATGAAATATTCCTTATACTTCAATACCTGTATCTGATTGACTGCGTAGTGCCTAATAATAGAAACCAACCTACTTGTTCAGGTTGCTGCAGTGTCAGTCTGAACGAAATGAGTAACCATAGCAAAAGAGTTAACAGGTGCGATTTTCAATTTCCAGGCTGATTTCAAGACACAAATCAGAACACAGCTTCAAAGATGTTACACTTTTGCAAGGTTTTCTTTTCATGTATTACGTCTAATTTAACAGAACATATTGGACAATGACAGGTCTGCGGTATGTGAAGAGGCAGAGAGGACTTTTTTAAATTGCCAGAACAAAGCTGATGCAACAACTGCAGAGGCTAACACGTCTTCAGTAGTGCAGAAGAGGGATAAAAGTGTGTCTGAGAGAGAAAGCTCTCCCTCTGAAGCGTTCTCTGAAAAAGAAATAGCGTTAATAAAAATCCCACTCTGTGGTGCACTGTTATTTTCTCATCTTGTAGCCTGGGAGCTTTTGGGATTTGAAAGCAGATAAACTTTGAGTTCTCTGCAGCTGTATTTATATGTGATACAAATCACACAAAAGTCCTGCTCGTAATCCTCCTAACACCATTAAATCTCTACACATTATGTTGTCAGGACGATAGAGGACTGAACAGTTTCATGCTGCAGCTCAAAATAAAGACTAATATTTCCCATAAGAAAAAAAAAAAAAGAAAAGGACTGGGGTGTCACGATGAGCTGCCAGGGGATGGATGTGATGCATTGTGCCTACACAACAGCTAAAGTTAACTGGCAGTCAAAATAATTTAAGCTCAAATCTACAGCAATGTCATGTATGTCGAAAAGCATCTGGTCTGCCTGTTATTCGTCAGAGGAGGAACTAAACTGCCGGCCAGAAAGGTTAAAATATGATTCAGCTACAAGCTTGTTATAGCTCAGTGCTCACTGACCTCCTTCTAATGACAACACTTGTTTATACAGATGATGCTGTATGTTATATCACTACAATTATCCCTCTATACAAAATGATGCAGGCCTCGATATAGCCACCGCAGTATAGTTTGAGTCATGCTTTATTCTTATCATAATCCAATTATTTCTAATATGGCTGTTATAATTAGTGTGCAGTAGTACTGCACGACTCCAGGAACAAAGCAAAGAACTGTGCGTTCTCTGTTTTCCAACTTTCTGATTTCCGCTGCCTGGCAGGTGCAACTGGTGGCGGTGAATGATTTGAGAAATTCAAGCCCCTGAGCTCTCTTCTCATGCCAGAGCTTTCAGAGGCCGCTTGGATTACTGTAACACACCAATGAGTCATCAGCCTTGCGGTTGACAGTCTGCTCATCCAGCCTGAAGCGACGTCTTTTATTATTTTTATACTCTACCCGGAGACGGCATGCTTATTTTCAACAACACACTGCCTCGCAGTTGCACAGATATTGACTGTAGTTGTGGAAAACTCTCAGCGGGGGAGAGTGATGGCTACACGATAAGCAGCAGGGGGACACATTATGTTTGTGTCTGATTGTACTTAAATATTAGCTGTAAGAGGAGAACCACTGTGGAAAAAAACAACAACCTGTCGCTTCACTTTTGGTTGACTATAACTGTCGCACAAAAGAAACATATATTTAATCAGGTTGAAAGATAAAATCTGGACCCATCTGACCTTAAACCTTGGAAACCCAGTCCACTTGTGTGTCTGTGTGTGCACATGCATGCCAACAGAGCTCTCAGTGCGTGTGCTGTTTAATGTGCGCCCATCCCTGCAGGCCTGCCCCCTCTGATAAGCAGGTCTGGTACACTTTGTGACTGTCTGATCGAGGTCCTCCAGGGAAGGTCGGCTGAAGTGGAGGGTGGGGGTGGGGGGGTAGTTTGCATTCTTGGCCATTTCATGAAAAAAGGGTGCAACCATGGGAGTAAGCCAAGAGGAGGGCTCAATTATGCATGGTTAAACAAAGCCCAAGGCTACCAAGCGAGCTATGTCTCAGCAAACTCTGCCTCGCTCTGGAGCTCCAGACCCCAGGAGGAACCTACTCAAGAGAAGAAGAACGAAAAAAAAACTGAAAGAAATATAAAAAAAAACAAACAGGAATACAGGAACCTACTAGCTGCTGATAAATCACTGGATTGTGTTATGACAAGCGCAGGCACTTTGAAACTAAACTTCTCAGAGGCCTTCCTTAAAAGAAAACATTCCCATTCACATGAGGTCAAATGATTCATCACAGAGTTTACGTTACAAATAAACCAACTCGAGAGGCAAACTCTCCCGTGAAGCCATCAACGACGACGACCTGCTCGGAGCACAGACAATGACTAACCCTTGACGTGATTTCTGCACCGAACTCAACAATAATTCTCTCAGGAGCTGTCAGTGATTTTGGTCTAGCGGCCCTTAAAGTTCTTACTAGCATATAATGAAGAAAACTTCCCAGCAGTAACACAGTCAGTCTATGTGGGTATTTCAAGTCTTCAAATCGGGGGTTTCTCACAAATAATTTTGACAGATATGTGCTTCGATTTCTCCTAGAAAGCAGATTACTGAGCGTGTAGCTGCTCACTTCTAAATAAACCCTCAAACTTAATCACGACTGTTTAAACAGCCATTACACCTCAAGCAGGTCAGAGGCCACTTTTTCAAAAGCAAAACATCACAACCTCAGCAACTGGACACTCAGCATCTGGCCCCCTCTTTTCTTCAGACACACAATAAATCGGAAAGTATGTGGCTTTGGTTACATGTAAATTATAGGCAGTTCTTCCAGAGCCGGAGGGGGGAGGGCTGGAGGATCAGTATCCATGTGAAGTACAATATATGAATGGAAGCAACCTGGCTAAAAAGCTCTCTCCCAACATCTTCCTCTTGTTTCCCCGGGAAACAGGAGAGGAGGGCTGGGGTCAGGTGACAGGGACGTTCAAAACACACACACACACACACACACACACACACACACACACACACACACACACACACACTCACTATCTATACTGCAAGCTCAAAAACAAATGTAATTACTCATTCAAAGACCACATTATGGCAGCATTTAGGTCTCTTTGGTGTTGTTAATGTGTTTTCATGCTGCAGAGAGAAAGAGTTGAGCTGCTCTGTTATTGTTCTGAACAAACCAGAGGATTTTCTTTTTCAAGAAGCAGATGTTATGATACCCTGCTGTAACATCACCTCTGACAGCAGAGCTGATGATGTGCAGTAAAGGATGATTTAGCAGCATAGAAAGCAGCATAGAAAGCCTTACGGCAAGGTTGTTTGAAACAGCATCTTGATCAGGGACGGAGGAGGTGGAGAGGCAAGACACAAACCGAGGCAGAAACATTGGCACACAATATTCCTACTATATCTCCAGAGAAAATAAGGTACATGTCTGAATGCCTGTTAACGTATCTAAGGCGTCAAAACATTTAAAGGATAAAAAACCAAAGATTTTCATTCTACTGAAAAGCACATGAGCAGAAAGTAGCGAGCTAACTATGAATCGATTAGCCCTGTTCCTCCACTCGGCGCCCACGTTTTTGACTTCTTAAGTGTTTCAAATATGTGTGGTGCTGTGCTCATTGACGCCTGTTTTTGCTGGCATGAGAAAATCACAGCTTTTAGGTGAAATTAAGATTCAGGGCCAAATATTCCTTGGCAAGAAGTGGAAAAACAGAGAAAGAGAAACTGCTACAAAAAAAAAAAAACTAAACAAAAGCTTGTCTGTGAGTGAGATGAACCAAGTCAACTTTGAGAAGGACAACACCTGATGTAACAATTTCCTAATTCTAATTGAAAGAAGATAACCTCGTAGCAAACACTTCCACAGCTTCACTAAGTATGAGGCATGTCTCCACAGCGGGGAGCAGCACAGTTGCAGGGGGTTTAATGGGGGGGGGGGGGTACTAATACTAAATACTGAGTGAAATAAAACACAATAATGCTGCTACTCTAAAAGCAACAGATGAACAAATATGAATAATAATTATTTGTTCTGCTTATCAACATGGACAGAAGTTTCTGCTGCAGCAGATGTCGTTCTTCTGTGCCTACGTTGATCATGACGTCCTCACTAGGGTTAGGGTTGTAGCGCCATGGTGTTTGTTTTTGTTGTTTATTGTAGTTTTTGATGCTGCTGTGGAGACTAAGCTAAATGTGTCTAACATTCAAGTCCAAGACAAATTTTCCTATGTGAACAATAATGTGTATCATATCTAGAGCTGTGCATTTTTTTAATCCCTAAATTAAATTATTAATCCCTGAGGGAAATTCGGTTATTTATAGGGACATGAATCACACACATGCACAAACAGGACCTGTGGACATGCATTAGTGGAGAGATGTCACCATCTGTGAGGCTGCTACAAGCTGCTAAGCAGAGAGCGCACCAGAGCAGTTGGGGGTTCGGTGCCTTGCTCAAGGGAACCTCTGCAGTGCTCGGGGACTGCTCTGGCACCTCTCCAGCTACCAGACCAACTTCCAGATTTGGTCCGCACTTGGGACTTGAACTGGTGACCCTCCAGTTCCCAACCCAAGTCCCTACAGACTGAGCCACTGCCGCCATCTTCACTTGTCTCACGTTTCTATTCCATGATTCCGTCAACGATTTGATATCACGATGCATCTTTATGCATCATTTTCCATATTACTGCACAAGGTTACTTTTTCATCAATGGACACAGGCAAAACTACAAGCAACATCAGTACGTAATAATCACTTATGTTCTGCCACTGCATCCATTGAGAATGGTCCACGTCCGCATCACGATGCATCATAGAAACAATTCATATCAACTAAATTTAAACAACAACATTAAATTTGCACTGTATACTCGTTGAAGTCAAAAATGTATCATATCTAACTACAAAGGCAGTATACACTTCTAGTTACAAAGTTTCAAACACTTTGGCAAAACATTGTTCCAAACATACTTTGGGCGATTTAACACGCCTTAACACTCTGGAGCTTGCCCAAAAAATCATGTAGAGCATCACACTTCCTGTGGTCATAGAGTAATCCTGAGACAGCTGTTCTTGAGTTAGTAGAGTGTAAACAGGGACTGTCATTAGCCACTGAGGTCACCAACCAATCAGAATTGTTGAATGAGAAAGTGAACAGTTTGGACCTCAGACAAAGAAACATAACAAAACAAACAGACTTTTTGACTAAATAAAAGTCAAGGCACACTGAAAATAACCGACCCACTTTTGGGTCCCGACCCACCAGTTTGGAACCAGTAGTCTACATCACTCACTAATAGAGAACAAACCATATGACGGATTTTTGAAGGCCAACCCGGAAGTAACATCTCCATGGGATCTAACGAGAATTCTCCTATGGGATTTTTTCATTGGATTTTGGATCATTGCAGAAAATAAACTCTGTGTTAAACACATGTTTCTGAAGCGTAGGCGTTTTGTTCAGCAGGATAATCTTCACAGATGAACACCATTTTTATGATGTTTGAAGCGTTAATGCGGCCGACAGAAGTCAAAAGCTAACGTTATGCTACAAGCTAACTACACCACGGTCGGATGATTGTGACGTCACTACCGTTACGCTTCAGACGATCCTCGATAAACTAATCCACGTAGCTTAATAAATTATTTACTAACATAATATTCACCTTAACCTAAAGATTAAACCTACAGGAGACATCTCCGACTAATGAGAGAGTTCCCGCCGTTTGTGTCCGGCATGATGACGTTTAATGTCCCCGACAACCGCTGTAGTCACATTTAGCCACTTGTTAGTAACCGCCTTTTTAAAGACACGTAAAAACTTCAACATTCACAAGTGGGGGTATTACCTAATGTAGTTTATGTGGTCTAACAAAACGCCAACATCTCTTCAGCTTGTGTTAACCACAGACCTTATTTCAGGCGTCTAACCACAAACCCATTCAAAATCCCCGTTGACTTTTAGACGTTAGACCCCATGGCGCTCAAATGCTAACTTACTTCCGGGTTTTAGGACTCATTCCTGTGGCGCCCTGTAGATTAGAAAAACATTTAAAAAATCAAGACGTTCATGAAAACAATGTCAAACTGACATGGATGACTGAATCTAGTGAGAGCTCCTGTCTTTTATAAAAGTGCAATCATCCATGTAGCAACAGAGTCATCATAACAGGTTGAGCTTTTTGTTCTCTTCCAGCCTGTTCAAATACAGATTATGACATTTCAAACCTGCTGACAGCACCACAGAAACGTGAAACACAACAGTCATATTCTACGTTTAAACTAAAATCCCAGAAAAAAAGCATCAAGGCTGCTGCAACCACAATCCTGTATTTCAGCCCTGGATTCAGTTAGCAACATTTAAGTTTGCTTTGGACGTCACTTTCTCATCCAGCAGGTACTGGAAGCGTCAAACTGGCAAAGTTTTCGCTCACATCCATTGAAATAACTTTTTTTTGTTTTTTGGTTTTACTCACCACAGGAGCAGCAGGTGAAGCAGTTTGTGTGATACAGGTTCCCCATGGCCTGGCAGGCTTGGCTGGCTCCGTACACTCCCTTCCCACATTTGACACAGATACCTGTCAAAGACACGAGGTCAGTTAGCCAATGTGCTGGATCCTGAGCAAAGTATTTCAAATGCAAGAGTAGAAGAAGAGTTTTCTTCATGGAACATGGCAATAAAATGTCAAAGCAATGCACTAATTTATGTCTGCTTATTCACTAATGTTGTGCAAACAAGTTTGATATTGGATGTTAAACTGCCTTACTGCCTTCATTAGTCACAGCTGCTTGTGCACCATTACCATCAATACCATTTTGGACACGCTGCCAGTTTTGATTCCTTTTTTTTTTGGAAAGCTGATCAAAAGACCAACTCTGCCAAACCTGCATGTATGCAACAAAAAAAAAAATTATCCTGCAACAAATATATGATCACTGCTGTATTTCTGACTCTATGGATTCAATCCATTGTTCAGACTGCAGCTTTTGAAGACCAACATCACACTGCAAATCAGGAATGTCGACCAAGTCAAGCTCAGAATCCACAGCCACAGGTGTGCTTTTATTTTAAAGAGGACGCTTCAAATTTGAGTTGGTGTTTAATTTCCTAAAATGATTTCTAGTCCTGTAGCAGAAGACCAAAAAAATGTTCTGATGGTCAGGACAGCCTTAAGTGACTTTTATACACACTTCATACATCGGCGGACTCCAACAACTAGAATCGGTTTAAGAGTCCTGACAGATGATGACGATGCTGTTTTCCAATATTCTATTAAATTGAGGCTGTAGAAATAATTGAAGAAATGTTGAGGTCATGAGTCCAAACGTTGATAACTTATAAGCCTTACAATACAGTTCTGACTCATTGTTTCTCTATTCCATTAAATATTCATAGAAGTTAAAGTTGAAACTAAAATCATTGATTATTGTTATTTATAATGAACTCCGCTCAGAATCTCAGCTTTGTCAGGACGCTGCGGTCGTTTGAGCAGAGTTCACCGAAAGTGCTGCCAACATAAACAAACAACCCCATCACTGTAATTAGATTTTTAATTTAAATGTTGCCAACTATGATTGGTGCACAGAAATGTGTGACGTCATCCTTTTCCAACAGAGCCCCTCCCCCATTAAACCACTGAGCCACAAAAACAGAAGGAACATAAAGCATCTGAGTATAAAAAAACAAAAACTTTTCCAGCTCTGGTAAAAATGCTGTTTTCTTAGGAATCAATGTCTCGTTGAAAGAAGCTGATCTAAGAGAAGGGATGCTTGAGGTCTTTGAAATTCAACATGGGTTCAAGTTTGACAAAAGTCAGTGTTCTTTGAAACAATCCAGGGGGGTTAGATGCAAGGGGAATGTATTGGCAAGAAGCTGACGATACAATACATATCAAAATACAGGATTTACAATGAATGACACTTTATACAACAGATATGTTTATAAGTCATCTAATTGGCCAACAGCTGATCAAGAGAACAGCACTGGGACTTCTCACTTTATGTATCACTCCGCTAAGGTGTTCTAAATACTGTTAATTATGTACAACAGTCTTTGCTTAGACTCATCAAGCTCTCGCTGTCAGCAGACCTTTAGTTCACTGATTCATCTATTTCAAGTGTTGCTTGGAAACCCTCCAGTTCCTGTGAAGTTGTGAAACTAATTGTGTCGGTGCAGCGACATCAGTGCAAAGATATTACAAAATAATTCTCGGGTGTTGCAGATTAGTGATGCACTGACCCAAACCAGAGGGACATGCATCACCATCCACAGGTACACAGTACACTTCTTCTTCTTCTCCAACAACAGCCTACACAAACCAGCTGTATAGAGAAGAATGACGCTAATTGAAAAGGAGAAGGGGGGGAAACGATGGCTTAAAAAGTATTCTGACGCAGCAGCAGCAGCAGCAGACGAACGATCGGCAAACTCTCACACACAAGTCAACCTCCACCGGGGGTCACATTCCTCAGGGAGTGCAGGGTCAAAGCCTGGGTGGGGTGAGTCCAGGGTCACACTGCCTAAAGGACACAAGATCCTGACAGGGAGCTGCCCCCCCCCCTCTCCAGTTAAATTATATCCTATCTTTGATACAAATATATATCTCAGGATGGTTTCAGAGTAAGGACGCACTTTCTGTGATGTAACAGTGGAACTCCCTGGCTATCTGAAGCAAATAAATTATCTTTCCTAACAGTTCTCCTGCAGCCTGGGACATCTGCAGACACAGATAAAGGACACGGATACTCAAAGAACCAAACATAGATTACATGCCTTCCCATTTTACTTGTTGATGTTGGCATGAAATAATTCATCAAAATCAAACTCAATGTTGGCATTTAATTGATTAACCTAAGCTGGATACTCTGCTCAATTGTTCAAAGATATCACAATAAAACATGCGAAAAGAATAAACAATTCAGCTACTTATTGTCTCGTCTGCTTGATTTCTCTTTTTCAAAATAAAAGTCTATGATGGCTATCGTACATGCAGTACATAATGAAATCCTAACAACACCGAAGATGTAAAAAAAAAAAAGAAAAAAAAAAGAAACACTTGGGGTCATTCTGATTTATCAGAATAAATTAGATAGGAAGCATCCTGACCATTCTTGTCAATAATAAAACAACTTCAATAGCAGTTACTGTCTTTCTCATGTATCTGTGAAGGGGGGGGGGGGGGGGAATACAAGGACACATTCAATGACACCACGGCTGTAGAATCGTATACCCGCCTCTTGTAGCCTCTTTTTAAGAAAACCATGCAAACACTGAATAAAAGAACCAAGTCAATTAAACCTGCTGAATTCAAGTCGCATATCATTTAGCAAAATGTGAATGAAGTGATTTCTTTGTTCAGGCCTTTTCATTTTAATTTTCCCATTTGGTTTATGCAGCACAAACTGTTAAACTTGAAAATGTTATAATACAGGAGCTCTGGACTGCTTACAATCCGTATACTAGTCTACAAACTTTACTTTGCTGATCACTTGCTGTCATCGTTAACTCCAAATTTCCCCGTTCTCATACAGTATTTAAACCCTAACTCTTGTGTGCAGAGTTACTTGGATAAATCTTCTAGACAGAACCGGACTGTGATGCAGGGAACTTCTTGCATGTTTGTATGAGTTTTTTTTTTTTTTGTAGCTTTTCTGTTTCTACACCAGGACTTCCCTTCCCCCCACACCCCTCATATTTATTTGCAATGACAATAATAGATTTGTTTCTGAATGGTACTAGTAAATGCATACCTTTATTGTACCCTTATATGGTCCTAAAAACATTGAGTTTATCTTTATAGATTACAGTGTGTGATCGTGCCACCTGCTGCACCTGTACAGAAACACCAACATGCAACCTTGACACAAAGTTGATGTCCAGAAACTCAACATGTTTTCACAAAGAGTGACAAGTCCAAGTCAACCATTACACATACAGTATGTCTGAACTCCAACAAGGGAAATCTCTAATTCCCAGTATTACACAGTTGTCAGCATATGTCGCTAAACTGTATATGTGAACTGTTATGGGGGGGGGGGGGGGGGTATAAGTCCATGGTCATGCAATACTGACTGACTGGCAATACTGACTGACTGACTTTTGCTTTGACACTCTTCCCAGCGCCTGAACTGAGAAATGATTTATTTATGGAGCTACATCAATCTACCTTCATTATTTCTCCTCACTCTCTCTTTTTGCTGCTCTGCGGAAGAGTCTCTCCAGATTTTTTTTTTGTCAACATGTTCTTTGTCATGAGAAAACTAAAGGGTTAATGAAATCATAAATGTGATTACATTAACGCTTTCCACATCAATGCAAAAATAAAATAAAAAGCTGAAGTATCTTATAAGCGAGGATGTGGATATGGTTTGACAGGACAGAAGGAGATGTCTCTGAAGCTGTCTCTTGTTTTTCATTTTAAAACAGGAAGCTGAATCCCTCATGTGCCCATTTCATAACATGTCCATGTGGCAACAAGGACAGGATGTTGTGTAGTCAGTGAGGTTAAAAATAAAATCACTGGATGCACATGCGTCTCTGCAACTTTTAACAAAAACACGGTTCGGCTTTCTCAAAGCATTCCCGACACAGCCGAGTGTGGGCCTGTGAGACCGCTTTTTAAACATCAGACTGATGAGTTTGATGATGAAATAAAAATGGAGTATGAGTGCAGTGTGTCAGTATTAAAGGACGTTGTTATTTCTGAAAGATGAAAATGTTACATGGAGGGTCAAGCAAAGGTTTTCTGACAGGTGATTATGTATATAAATAGTTCCTGATTCATGAAACTTTGACGACCACTTGGCCTGACTTTGTCTTCTCACACCATAAAAATAAAACAATGAGTGTAGTTAAGATCTGTCCAACAAATACAACATCTGTAGGGAGAGAAATAGAACCAACAAACTGCTGCACACTATTTAAGAAACCTCTGCACGTCTTCCAGGAGTGTTTCACTCTCTTTCACTGCAACAACAAACATGGCTGTGTATGATAAATCACTGGCAAAGCAGAGTGCACAACAGTGGACTGACAGCGGCCAGGAAGCGTGAAACCCTACGGTGGCAACCTATTCTAACCAAAAGACAAAGCTGAAGATGCTCAGATGAACAGACAAGTCATTTTATATGCTGTGTTTGGGGACCTACATTGAACGCATAGCCCTGAAAGCTAAACGAGCACTTCCAACTTGAAGTTTGATTTATCACAACTGGGGAGAAATCGAGTTCTCAGATATAAACAAATAATATGAAATACCCCAATTATCTTAGGAAACGGCAAGAAGTGTTTTAACTATCGAGCTGGAGGTACTGCACCGAGCAGCTAGGTCACGTCTAAATTAGCAATTTTCGACATAAATGGCGACAACAAAAAGCTGTCAGAGTACTTCAAACATGGTGCAGAAATGCAAAATGTAGCACTCAACTTCACACCAGCCTTTATATCATTAAAGCCTGGAAATAGGGGCCCATTATAGGAGAGGTCTTCACTTGTGACACATCAGAAGATGATGAAGCTTTTAAAACGTTAAGTAAGATTCTCCTTTAATTACACAGCTTATCTTACGTCGGCTGCAATTTGTGCAATAAGAGTGTACGCAGCGTTGAAAGGAAACTGCAGGGACACATGGCAGGGGCAGTGTGCTGCTGCAACAAGTCAGCATGCCGCGTGTGTGTGTGTGTGTGTGTGTGTGTGTGTGTGTGTGTGTGTGTGTGTGTGTGTGTGTCAGGCATGTGCATGACTACTGCCATTATAATTCTGGGCAGGTGATCAGACTTGACCCCCACCAACTACGTCTGGCCCGCCAGCCAAGATCGTGTGCCAAGTGTCTGGTGTTGCCCGACTCCCCACTGGCTGGTTAATGAAGGGCTTCGCGGGGGGAGTCAGGGTGGGGTGGGGTGGTGGTGGTGGTGGTGGTGGAGGAGGGGGGGTTGAGAGGAGAGGAGCAAATGGGTGGGGTGGGCCTCCCTCCTTCCCCCCTCTCTGCTGCTTGAATCGCAGGCCCTGTATCAGGCCAGCTGTTGATTCACAGCTCCTTCGCCACCACAACAAACAGAAGGCCACACAAGGGCCGGTCAAGCAGAGCCGGGCAGTGTGGGACACTGGCAGAGAGCGCTGCCCCCCCACTTAGCCCAAAAAAAGACGATCAATTTCTTCACTGTCGCTACGGAAACAGAGCTGTATCCATAGGGGTTTTTGTAAAGAGAGTCTGACTGTATTCTTCTCTTCCTTCCACTCACCATATCTGCCTAATTCCGCCCTCTTTCTCCATTGTCTCTCCTGTTCTTCCTTCTTGCTTTCTTCCTCATCCCTCCTCGTCTTCTATGCCTTTCCTCCTCCTCCTCCTCCTCTCACCTGCTTCTCTGGAACAAATCAACAGCTGTCTACGCCTTGCTCAGAGCAAGTGCACCGGCTATAAAACAAGCCACTGTTCTCTGACTGCAAGCCATTTGTCTGACTGCTGATTCAAAAGGTAGACAGCGACTTCCTCAGCGGGATTTCCATTGGCTGCTGAACCCAACACATTTGGTCTCATAGTTACTTATCGCAGACACACACACACAAAAAAATCCCAGCAAATGTTATTATTGAAATCTGGCAACAATCCAATAAGCTCCCTCCTCCAGATGGTGCGTTTGCAACAAAAAAAAAAAAATCCAGACCATGTTGCTCTGAATGACCAAAAAGTGTCCACTCTGGCAGAACAGAAGGTTCCATTCAGCGAGGTGCAGCGCTGCGCAAATGTTAGCGGTGCCAAGACAGAAATTAGTATTGCCCTGCAAAGCCACTGTTATCAGCCACAGAGGGACCTGTTAGTGCTAACACTGTGCAAGCTGCTTGCAAACAGACCTTGAAAAGATGACAAGCCTATAAATAACCTCTTCCTGCACTGAAAAAACACCAGCGAGCACTATTTTAACTATTTCCTCGACTCCCATTTTTGATAGGCACTCGTCTGATTCAGCAAAAGTTACACACACAGATATGTCATGCTGCCAGGACTATTGTGCTGTTGCCATGGATATTTTACTATGATTCCAGTGGAATCAATTGAAACAATAAAGGTTCTTGCAGTTATCAACAGAAACCTATTTCTGATCCCTTTTTTGTGGATTCTTAAATTTTCTCTTTCTGCACACGACTTCAAACATCTGCATGCATAGTTTTCTGAAAGAATCATGCAAACACCTCACAGGTACTTGTGCAGACTACTCTACAAGAACAGGGCAAGGGTAGAACAAGGTGTGTGTGTATGTGTGTGTGTGGGGGGGGGGGGGGGCATCATTTGCCAACATGATTATTAGACGCAAGATTTGAAGGAAATATGTTCTTTAAGGGCCACAAAACCAATCTGATCCTACACAAAATCCATATTGTACAAAGGGGACTTGCGATATGTGGAATAAAAAAAAGATCTGTGCTATTTATTCAGCAACACATTTTTTTTTGTTTCAACATGGAACTTAATTCATAACTACTTGGAAGTTTTAACAGACCATAAAGGTCATTTGCCAACAAACCTGTGAGTAACAGTACCTACCAAAGTACTCCTTTTTCATGTGCATCTCTAACTCCTTCTCCAGCTCCAGGGTGAGGGCCTCCAGCCGTCTCTCCGCTTGGCTCGGCCCGCTCTCCCTGCTGGGGGTCACCACCTGGTAAGGTATCTTGAACCTCTGGCCTGACGTGGCCGCTTTAGACACCCCATAACTAAACGACAAGGGCGACCCAGCTGCGGTCATCTCCGCAGTCCCTCCTCCTGTCTGTGCCGACTGCTGCTGCTGCTGCTGGGGCTCTGCCGCCGCCGAGAGCACCTGCAGATGGAGGCGGCTCTGGATCCCGTTGGAGTCTCCGAACTCCTGTAGCAAGGTGTCCTCGTGCAAACCGGTCCCCAGCATCGACGACCTGGGCGAGGGCAGCTGCTGCAGGTCCGGGTAGGTGCTCATAGACCCCCTGGAGCTGCGGGAACTTCTGGAGCTGTGACTGGAGATGCTGGAGCGGGGGCTGACCACGCAGTTCGCAGAGGTACCCGGTCTGGCGCTACTACCATCTTGGCTGCAGATGCTCGAACGAGGACTCGGCGCTGGGTGCAAAATCGCCCCCTCCAGGTCATGGTTGCCCCCAGGGCCCCCGTACCTGGAGTCGGAGTAACTTGACCTCGGGCTGGTGGTGAATGAGTACTGGCTGGCCGTGCTGGACCTGGGGCTTGTGTGCCTCTGGTCGTAGCCCATGCTGATGCCGCTGGTCCGGTTGCTGCTCGGCTTGCTGCAGCAGTCGCAGCTGTTGAGGCTGGTCCGGGGGCTGGAGTGTTTACTGGTGTCGCTTGCGGTGCTTGCATAGCTGGATCTGGGACTTAGGACACTGTTGCCCTCGCAGTGAACCAAACTAGACCTGGGGCTTGTGTACCTGTCCTGACCCGGCACAACCAAACTGGTGCGCGGGCTGCTGATGCTGGACCGCGGGCTGGCGTGCTTGCTCTGCTCCTGGGAGGACAGGGACGACGCCAGGCTGGACCGGGGGCTTGTGGCGTTGTATCTCCCGTCATGGCTGCTGCTGGTGATGCAGACGCTGTTGCACCTGTTGCCGGGCAGAGGTACCGCCGGTTTGTTTAGCGGCACCCCGTCGAAGGTGGACCCGGTGCTGTACCTGTGGCCCTGCACCTCCAGAGAGTACCTCCTGTGCCTCTCCGACGCGCCCGTGTAGCAAGGTAGAGCCACTTCGGATTTGGTGCAGCAGCCCCCCTCCTCGGTGTAACCTGCGTCTCTTTGAGGGGCGCAGAAATCCACGGGCACTGTCCGGGCGCAGTTCACAGGTCGCACGGGAGCCGCCGTGTACACTTTATTCCCCGTGGTGAAATTCTCCACAGTGTGATGCTGCTGGTGGAGCACAGAGGTGCCATTCATCGGCTTACTTTTACGCTCCGCCGCTACCGGAGCCGAAAAGTCTAAATCGGGGTTTATAACCAAGTCTCTCCTCGCGTTGTACATCCCGTCTTTATACGCGTCGTACAAGGAAAGGTCCTCCATTAACGTGCTGGCCCGGAGTCCCAGATCCTCCTGGTAGTGCTCCATGTTGTGCGAGGAACAAGTTGAGAGTGAGCACCGCGGAGCACTAATTGCATTTCACATGGAAATCAAAACAAAAAACGCCGCGCTACAGCTCCTCTCTCTCTCTCTCTCTCATTTACAGAAAACCACCAACGTACTCAGAAAGCTCCACCGTGAGCCACATCGTCTTCTTCTTCTGCTTTTCCCCCCTTCCGCCGAAAAAACAAACTCTTTCTCACAGTTTCAGCCGACAGGGGATACGTTTGTCAACTTCAGTTTTTTGTTAAGTTGAAAGGTCTTTACAGTCAATGGCGCGCTGCGCGGAGGAATTTCCCCTTGTTGGTTTTTCCTCTAGTTTTCGCTTACGGTCACTATGCTACAAATCAAAGTAAGGTTAGATAATCGCATACGCCATAAATGTCCCGTGTGTTTGAGTCCGAGCCCTCGAAGCGTTTGAGAATCTAAATAAAATGCCGTTTTCCACAGGGGACTTGTTCGCGTCAAAGGAATGCGGGGATGGAGACAGGATGCGCTGCGCCCCTCAGGAATGTGGTTAATGCTGCAGAGAAACAATGATTGCGACCAACTCAGCAAGGGGCTGCCGGCTCTGAAAAGAGAATAGTTTAGAGAGAAGGGGACGTCTGCATTCATCCCATGGCAGACTAAAATACCACACAAAGCACGCCTCACCTGGTCCGACTCCTTTTCCAACCACATATAAGCTGCAAAGAGAATAATAACTTCAGTTTATACACCTTATCAAGGATGAATGTAGAGCCTACTCGGAGATCATCCTAAATAATGTGTATATCATCCGGGTACTCGTATGTCCTACTATTTTCAGTATGGTCCTTAGAGGAATATTATGATGTTGGTGAAGTATCAAATAAATTATTTATAGAAGTGTTAGCTCAATTTAAGCTGCATTCAATGTTGTAATTGATTTTAAATATATCACTTTAATTAAAGTAAATTAGGCTATTGTGAAAAAAAAAATCAAATTTGACCCAGATAAGAAAAAGAAATCACACAAACCATGTTTACTTTGTAAGGTTTTATACGTGTAGTAATGTTCGGGCAACCACTGTTTAGTCCTTTTCCTAAAACAGCATTAAAAAAAATGATGCAGAGGCATATTTGGATGTGTTTGATCTGTCAAAAAGTTAACTGAAAGAAGATACAAAAAATAGGTTTATAAACTATTTGATCATTTCTTATGGATTGGGGGTTACTGTTTAAAAGGTGGAAGGTAAACATGCTCATTTTGTTTTCACTGAGTTTGTCTGTCTGTGACTGAAGCACCTGACAGTACAGAACATTCTGAAATAAAAAAAGTGCACATTGATCTGATCATTTTTAATCATGTAAACAGTGTTGATCTGGAACAGTCTCTGTATTGCTTTTTTGAAAACTATCCAATAGATGTTTTTTGCTTTAGCTACTCATCAACTGCCGACAAATGGAAGAAAAGAGAGAGCCACGGCAACAAAGGCAGAAACAAGCAGGATGTCTCGCAGCAATCGACCAAGACTGGAGCTGTGCGAATTCTTCCCATGGCCTCTGCTTCTGAACCATTGCACCACCTCATCCAGGTTGTGCTCCTGGGGCTCGTAACCCAGCTCCACCTTAGCTTTGGCCATGCTGAAGTAATGCGTGACACCGGTTTTATACACCTCTGTGCGTGTCAATAGAGGCTGGAAGTTATAGAAGGGGCCAATGAGGTGGTGGACCATTTCTGTGAGGAAGGCAAAGAAATAGATGAGAGAGATAGGAAGGCGCAGCTTGGGGAAAGGATAACCTAAGCCCTCCACCAGGGGTCTGAAGAATTCAAAGTTGTTGACAGGCCGGCCGTCGGAGATAAAATAGGCCTGACCGGCAGAGCGGTGCTGCTTCTCTGACGTCAGCGCCTCTGCAGCCAGCTCGTGCGCCGACACCAGGTTGTCCACATGGACGAACTCCACCAGGCTGCTGGGGTCCCCGTAAACAAACCTGAAGATCCCTTTCTCAATGTAGCTGACAATCCTGGGCAGGTGCCTCTGCTCACCAGGCCCGTAGATCCCTGCTGGACGCAGTGCGCAGGTTCTTAGCACCCCGGAGCCACCCTCAAGTGCAGCGCCATTAGCCTTTAGCACTGCCATCTCAGCCAGGGACTTGGTCCTGGAGTAGTGATCAGGGTGAAGATGAAGAGGTAGATAAGGGAGGCCTTCGTCCCCGTTCTTTATCTCTTGACCGCCAAACACCACGTTGAAGGTGCTTGTGTAAACCAGTCTGGATACTCCGAGCTCAACGCAAGCCTTCAGGACGTTCTGTGTGCCTTGAACATTCACCGCCTCAATCAGATGGCGGTTCAGCTGCTCCCTGCCCGACATGCCATAGGAGGCGAGGTGGAGTACACAGTCCACGCCACTGATGGCTTTCTCTACATGTGCATACTCACGTATATCTCCCTGAACAAACACTATGTCCTCTGGCAGTTCCTGTTTGGGAGGGACTGTATCAAACAGAACAACTTTGGTTCCTTTTTGACGCAGGGAGCACGCCAGGCTGCAGGGGGAAACAAATGAGTAAATATGAATACATTTCTGCAAGAAAGTAGCCTAAATTCATGCATTGATTTGATTTGCAAATCTGAAAAGAAGTTGGAATTTATGTCCAGATAAATACAAATGAGTATGAACATATTAAATCCCAACCCCTTCACCATTAGTCTTTCATTGAAAATGATCCCTTCAGCACCCTTTAAATGAACCTAAATTCATTTTCTTATACTTGTCTAAACATATTACATTTATACATATTATCTCTGCCATACAAAATATGAACCTGTGTTAATATTTAATACGTGTTTCTAATTGCATATTTATAAAGTTTTATATTTAATAGTCTACAAACCTACAAAGGTCTGATCCGACAGAAATAACTTGAACAATACCCCCACCTTGTGGTAGTAAATTATTATGACAGCACAAAGCAACTGTTCTCATTACCTATTACTGATTGTGGGTGTAGTAGTAACAGTCTGAAATTGCTCTTACCGATAACCAACATATCCACATCCCCCAGTAATCAAAAACGTGTGTGCACGTCCAGCTTCCATTGCAGGTGGTGAATCTGTGAGTTTAAAAAAAGAGAAAACATGTTCGAGATATTCATTTAATAGTTCAACACGTTAGGCTACTAAAACGAAGATGTCGCTAGGCCTTAGAGCTGGGAAATATATCGAGTTTTTAAGATCTATCGATATATTTTCAAACAAGATATAGGTTAAGATAATATCGTTAATATGGATATTGTTTATGTTAAAATAACATTACAGAGGTGCCAGGTCACCTTTTTCTCATCTCACTGATGATGACTGTCTGTCTCTCTTCACCCTGCTCCTCCTCTCTCTCTTTTATTGTATTTAAGGAACATTTTTATTTTTATAACATTACTTTTTAAATTCACAAACAGGTAGTTTATTTTCCATGTGTTTTCACTGTTAATAAAATACATCTCGATATATATCGAGAATCGCCATTCAGCTAAACAATATCAAGATATGAGTTTTGGTCCATATCGTCCAGCTCTACTAAGCCTGCATCTTTCGTCTAAAGTTCAAAGGTGACAAGTTGCTCATGTAAGCCCACGTTAAAACACTGAAGGTTTCACACCTCACACAAGAGGAAATCAATATTATGAATAAGTGCTTTTGTTTTATTACTACGTGGTGTGTTAAGAGTACCACAAACATCCATCATTATGAATACAGTATAGGATCTATGTGACTTTTCATAGTCATGGCTCATTCACTGGAGTCTTAGAAGCGTTTACATGCACAGAGCACAGCTAAGACACAATCACAGTTTGAGCTGTGAACTTTTGAAGATGAAGTATTTATTCTTATTACTTACCTTATTAGAGGTGAGGTATTTAATGATCAGACTAACAGATGACTGTCACTCGTTGTTATAAACTGTTCTGTAACACCGGTGAACGCTTCCTCTTCTTCTACTTCATTTCATTGGCGTTAAAGATGCATGCTGCCACCTAGTGTATCGGAGTGTGTAACATCATTTCTTTATAGACAATTATAATCTCCGTGTTAATTAAGTACCAGTTTATTTTTAGATATGTAAATAAAGCCCTAAGCCTCTGTTGTCCCCGAACTCTTTCAGTCCTTAAATGTATGGAGTTAGATCAGTCTCAATATTCATGAATGCATATGGATTCACAAATGTATTTTGTGATTTATAGGCTATATCAGGGGTGTCCAAAGTGCGGCCCGAGGGCCATTTGCGGCCCTTGAGGGGATTTTTTGCGGCCCGTGACTTCAAATAAAGAATCAGAAGATTTTGGCCCGAGGCCTTGATTAAGATTGGCACATTATCTTATTTTTCTTTTTCATGTTAACAAGGGCTGAACAATATTCCTAAAATAGAAAATGTCCAGTAACATGTATGTTGTTGTTTTTTTTTATCTACAGCTTTTACTATTTTCCACATTTTTTGTAAACTATGAAAAAAAACGTATGCAAAGTTTTTGCAAACAAGCAGACTGTTGTTTAACCATTTAATGACCTGAGCTAAATGCAGAAAGAAATGAACCACGTTACAGGCTTGATTCTGAGACAAAAACTAATAAAGTAGAATGAAGAAATCAAAATATTTGATTTCCTTTTATTAAAGGGTTTCTTTAGCGAGCCTTTTGATTCTGATCTACAAAGCCTTACTATTTTTTAAACTATATTTTAAAAAACAAAACCTGTGGCCCGCGAGCGATTCTAACACGACAATTTTGGCCCGCAAGAAAAAAAGTTTGGACACCACTGTACTTTATAAATGACTCTACCCACCAAATACTTTTGAATGCACACACAAATATTTATCATTGTGCATTAATCACAACGTATTTCTGATTTACACACAAATATGTATTTAATAAAAAACTGTTTGTCTTGTGTGACCCTTACTGCATTATTGTGTGGGATTTTTGAGACTCTACTGAATGCTCCATCCCCTCCCCATATTTGTACCACCCTGCCTTCAATATCTCTCTGTGATATACAGTCTATGGTCTGTACTGAATTCCCCAGTCTATTTATAGGCTACATGTTTTATGTTACCTTTACAGTTACACGTATGACTTCCTTGTTGGTTCCTTTTGTCTTTTGTATTATGGATGCACTCACTCAAGCTTGGACTCAAATCTTGTTATTAGTCTGCAAGTGTCTGAAGGTCCTTTTCCCTATTACAGAAAGAATGGTCTTAATTTTAAATTATATTCACAAAGCCAGATTGCTTCCAATCAAATCCAGATTTTTTTTTGTTGAACTCCAGACATTCTCTGAATCCATCTGTATTAAATTAAAATACCAGAACGCTTTTAAAACATCCAATATTTAAAAGAAATATAGTTTACATTATTGCCCGGTGACTTGTTTTATCGGCTTGTAGTAACGATCACTATTTTGTTTCCTTTCACTTCCTTTTTTTCTCCTTCCTCACTTCCGTTAGTACACTTCCTGGTTTCTCCCTTCCCCTCATCCTCATCATTCTGATTGATTGCCGTTTGCACTCGGCACTAGTTAGTTAGATTTAATTCACCGGATCACTGTTTATTTAAGGACTGCACTCCCTTGACCTTCAGATGAGGCGGCAATTCAGCACTGGTAAGGTGATTTCAGTCCACTTTAATGGAGGATATAACTTCCTTGGCCATGAGCTGTATGTAATGCATCATTTCTCACTTAATTTAGGCAATGCAAAAAGTGTAGCTGCAAAAAATGTTGATATCGCTCTGAAACTCGGTCTTGGTATTTACCATGGACTGTATCAAGAAGTGGATTGTACCTGCAGCCTTCAGAATAAAAGCTTTTCTTTTCAAAAATGTAAATGATATTTTTGTTTTCAATCGTCGTACATGAAAACAGAAAGTATCTTTACTTATAAGAGCCAAAGGGAATAAACAAAATTCCATCATGTTTCCATATTTTAACACCTCAATTTAATGCAGCCTATAGGCCTTACAGTCTAAAGTTCCCGAAACATTGTTCAACTAATCTTTGATGGCGATCTCCATGTAGTACTAAGCCTATATAACCACCACTGTTGACCTGTGTGCTTTAGATCAGCAGCAGTGTTCTTTCCTGAGAGAAAAAGAAACACGAGTTACATTTTAACAAACATTAATGTAGGTATACTCTGTTATCGTTTAACTGTGACTCTGTGGAGATACACAAACACAGACAACTGCAAATTATTTAAGCCGAGGACATCATCGACCAGCTTTATAATCAGCCCCATTGAACAATGGGCTGAAAAATGATTGCAATAACCTGTTAAACGAAATTTTGCCTAGACGTGTGGGGAGCATTGGACTTTGTCATATGTAGGGCGTAGCAAATGTCTACTGGTACCACCGTTTGTACGCCTCTTCTCTTTTATCTTGTAGCACTTAAAATAATTGCCAGGATGCACTTTTCCTTGTATAATAACTGTAGAAAATAAAAGTAAAGTAGGGTAGTTCTTTGCATTAATATCCTAGCCTATAACTTACAGAGCCCATGTCAAGTATAGTTACAGTTTTAAGACGTTAAGACGCAAATGTCCAGTCAACGAATAGAACTGTGGTTTTCTGGTTGGTACTGGATGAACCATTAAAAGAGTGAAGAAATAACATCCTTCAGCTATTAATTGTCGCCTGTAGAGCTGTTGAATAAAGGTTATATCGCACTTGCGGTTTGAAAGCTGTACAAAATATCAAAATAAAATGTCTTCCATGATTTAATAGGCTACTTTTTAAATTTCCAATATAGTCTGCTAAACTGCTAGTGATATGTTAACTAGTTATGTGGAGGCTTCTTCATAGCAATGAATACTTATCGTCTCCTCACTTGAACTTAGAATAATCTTTCGTTTAATCATTGCAATGCACCCTGTGATTTTGTAATAAGGCTGGTGTCCTGATCCTCATCATCTGGCTTTGGTGTTATTTCGTCTTTCTTTTTTAAATTAGTGTACTGACAAAGAAGAACGTTTGATACCTTTTTTTCTGTCTGCATTCATATATGGAAGCCAACCGTTATTTGAATGATCATTTGATTTAAAGTCAGATTTAATGTCATGTTGTTTGATCAATGAAATCAATGAAATAAAGGAGAGAACTGATGTTGTGTTGTCTTTTAAGACTGGCTTTAAAATTCAGCCAAGAGCCCACACAGTTATAAATACATATACTACAGTATTAAGGAGGTTATTCTTCTTCACCATGTCTTACAGTGTTATTAACTTGGAGATCGAAACAGTTCAAGGGCCTCCTGTTAGACATATATATCCCAGTTTCATCATTCTAAGCAAGCAGCAATATTATTACAAACAGTTAAAGGGCATGTTGTTTGGAAAACTAGATTTGCACTCTTGTTTCTGTGATATTCCTCTTTCAGAATCAGATTCAGAATCGTTTTCGTACATTTACACATACAAAGAATGGGGAAGTCTTGAAAAGCAAAATTTACAATATTTTTTAAAACACGTTTTTATTTTCTCTATGCAAAAGCTTCCAGGGTGTACACTGATGTACACATTTCATGGTTTTTCTTTAGAATACGAATGAATTATTAACAGGAAACAAAGTTTAACTGACACTGCAGGTTGTACATTTCAATGATCAAGTACAACCAAACACCTGAGAGGAAGGAAAGGTGAAGTTTAAGGAGCTCAACATGCTGTCTTCAAAAAGTCACTCCCTCTTTAGAAGTGCTTTAAAGCTGTCTCACATGTTTTCATGTTCAATTTGTATGAAATGTTCCAGTACAGCCCGTCTACACCCACTAACCCTGAGAGACCTCAGCACTCACTTATAATTGAAAATGTTACGGGTAAAATAAATGACATTTGTTTGATTGAAAATGAATGATTTCTTCATTCATTTTTTTGTCTGTGTTCCATGCATCAGCTGTTCATGATGTTGTTAGGGCTGTTTCTGAGGGGGGTGACAACTTCAAATATCTGTGTCTGACACTGAACAGACTGCAATAAAATGTACTGTTGGTGATTCCGGACATGTCAACACACTTTGTATTGACTCTGATGTATACTGATGACTGACCCAATGATAAAATATCGCCTGATTTAAGGTGCTGGTTGAACTCAACCAGTGAGATGAGTTATCTTTACTGTCCTGCTATTAAGATAAAGGACACAAAACACTCCAGCAGAGCTCCTCAAACACACTTTCTTTAGTTACACAATATGGATCTGAAAGAAATTGCAAAGTTTTTAACTTTTTGAAGGCACTGAGGATATTGATAGTTTTACAGATCATCCAAATCAAAAAGAAACTATGCTCATGTCATATAAATTAGAGAAGAATGAAATAAACAGGGGCTGCTCTCACACCACCTTGAAGTCAAAATTGATTCAATAACTATTTAATGTAATAAATACACTGCTGACTAAGAGAGAGTTTGACTTGCCAAACCCCAACCAATCAAGAAACAATGAATGAATCTTGAATTATATCAACCTGGTCACTCTGTCACACACACATATACTCATAGGAGCGCTCACTTTGTTGTTATAGCTCACTAACCTGTCTGCAGTGTCTGTGTGAAAGGATGTTTGGACATGGTTTAATCTCACCAGGCCATGATGTTCCTCTGCCTTCACATCTCAGTCTGGTGTTGAGTCCTTTATAGAGCAGACAAAATGATCTGACAGCATCATGACGTCACCGACCTATAGAGCCCTATAGAGACTGAAATTACCAAGACACGTGTGTGTCATCAGTAATGATACCTTATATTGAGTTAGTTACGTTTTTTTGAAAATAAAAATTCTGTTTAAAATTGCCAGCTCACCTCGTCTCCCTTCTTTGTCACAATCAATGAGCTGGATTAAGACGGATGTGATATTTCATCAACAAGCAGTGATTTGGGTGAACTTCAGCATAACAGTTTCTTTTACGTTAAACACTGTACATTCAACACTTCTAATTAAATGTCAGAACTCTTTTGACTTGAATTCCACAACAATACATATCTATCCAAAGTTAGACTTTTCACCGTATTTTATTAATATTATTATAATTTTGATCATTTTCCATTTTCCATCACATACCTACGATTTTAAATTCCATCATTTGAAGTTTGTATTTCTATATTTTGACTTTTATCCCTTCATCATGACTTCTGATCTCATCATTTTGACCTTTTATCTCACAATTATTTATTGTTGAAGGTTTGTGATTGTTAATTAAATTAGTCTGACTATAAATAACTTAATAATTTGTTTCTTGTAATTTTGAGTGTTTATTGCAGATTATTAGATTTTATCTCTGTATGATGACTAGAATGTGATCATTTTAATTATTTTTCTCTGAAAAGTATGACTTTATAATAGTGTTTATAACTGTTTTTATGTTTTCTTTGATTACGACTTTTTATCTCAAACCTGAGATTTATAATATCATTATTGTACACTCATTTTATTATTGTGATTAATTTTTATTATATGATTTTTTTTATTCACTATTGTGTCTCTTTGATTTAATGATGACTTCTGGTGATATAATTGTGACTTGTGTCTTGAAGCTTCACAAAACAAACAAAGTTATCGCATCACATTTTTGTGAAAATTCCCAAACAATATTACAGCATTGAGTTTTTTAAATCGGTGTGAATGGGAAATCTGTAGCAGAGAGGGCATTAATCTTAAAATCTTGCAGAACTGCCCATGGATGTTTTTTAAAGAATGTTATGATTATATTTTACCCACATACTTTTGATGTGAGTTAAGAATCTTAATAATAATTTAAATGGACTCACAAGTCTGTCATTAAAGATCATTAGATGAAAATACCCTGAAGCATTTTTTCTTTCACAAGTCTCATCACAGATCAGTCTGAGAAATCTGACAGCTGAGACAAATGACCCTTAGAGACGTTAATAGAAATACAAGTCTGAAAAACTTTCTCAGTCTTGCCACACATTTTAAATGGACCTTTTCAAACTGACATCACCAACAGCTGACTTTCAATGCATGTGCAGAATGTCTCTTCTTGGACCAGCAGGGGGCAGTGTAACAACATGGTTTCAAAACAAATATAAGCCCATACACAGGCTTCCTTTGCATTGACATAAAAACATCAACCCGACACAATATATTACTTATTCATATCTGACAGGTAATAATTAAGTTTAAAATTACAGCAAAGGAGAAACAGAAGAAAAAACAGAGCAGAGAGAAAAATAAATCACCAGTGTTTAAAACACATATTCAGTTTTATAGAATAAAATAAAATGCCAAATTATAATCTTTCTATCTATTAAAAATGAGGTGATCAAAGCAGTAAGATATGTTGAGGAATCTTCAGCTGTGATCAGGTCTGAAAAATGTACTTGAACAAGTTGCTTTTTTCCCCGGAGGTAGAAGAACACTGAGACATATCATAGTTTTGTCAATTATTTAGGAAATAATAATCATAGGGATCTGACAACAACACAACAAACAACAACACAATTCCATCTGTGGTTGATGAGCGATCTTTCACTTAATGTAAGAGTTCTTCTATACAGCTGAAGGAATTTCCACATCTGTCTACATCTTTTCCTCACTTCCTTTAAAGGGGACATATTGTGAAAAATCCACTTCTACAGTGTTTTTGACCCACATAATATGAAATAAACCCATCCAGTCCTTTGTTTGTGGTCTGTGTAAGTCTTATAACACAGAGAGAAATGCTCTGTTTCAAATTTGCTCTCCTTGTGATGTCACAGTGGGATTCCGGTAAGAAAATAACCTCCCCTCCCCTCCCCTGATATCTCCACCCATGGAATCCACCCCCAGCCTAGAACAAAACTTTTGCGCAGGTCCGCAATTTTTTTTCTCCCTAGTGAAGGAGTGATGTCTACCAGGAAAACTCAGGGGGGGCTCATTACATTTAAAGAGACACACACACCAAAACAGAAGAGAGATACAATTCAGATATACAACCCATTTAAAATAATTATGAAAGACGTACAACTCTTGGAATTTCTTCAACATTAAATAAAACAAATTAAAATTCTGGTAAAACTATGAAATGAGGGTTGCTTCTGTAGCACTAAAGCTTCTCTCAACATGCTCTGCTGTTGTTGGCAATATTTCATCATATAAAATTAATTCATACAGGATTTGTCTTGATATCATTATTCTATTTCAGTGTTTTGTCCCATTGATGTTCAAGCATTTTTTTCTTTTCTTCACTAGGCTAATCAATTGTTTGATATCTCACGACCTGGACACAGAAATAAATAGATGTGTAAATGTAAAAATACAGAAATAAATTAATAACTCAATTAATGTGGAAATGTATGCATTGATACATATATAACTGTAGAAATATGCTAATAAAAAATAAAAATATATAAATAGCCTTTTTCATTAACAAAGTGTATTTATTATTTATTCATTGATGTATTGTTTTTAGCATTTATATATTTATTTATATATTTATTGATGCATTTATTTAATTATTTATTTATTTATACATTATTGTATGCATTTCTCCCAACATTTATTTATTTATATATTTATTGATGCATTTATTTAATTATTTATACATTAGTGTATGCATTTCTCCCAACATTTATTTATTTATATATTTATTGATGCATTTATTTAATTATTTATACATTATTGTATGCATTTCTCCCAACATTTATTTATTTATATAATTATTGATGCATTTATTTATTTATACATTATTGTATGCATTTCTCCCAACATTTATTTATTTATTTATACTTTAGTCATTTTTTGTCCCTCGTAGATACAAACAATTATGATTGTATAGTTTATCTATTCGAAGCAGGAAGTAGGCTAATCCTATAGATAGCTACAGGGAAGAATGATAGTAGCCTTTGTTTCTTCAATACAGAGGTAATATGAGTTTTTTTTAGGGATGTTCTAATAACGTGGAGGTAAAACAAAGCGCACATGTGGCCGCTGGCTCCGCCTCGGCCATGTGACAGTGTGCAGCAGGCTGACTCAGCCGGCTCGTCATGCAGCGTCAGTCTGGAGTCGCACAATTATGAAAAAGCAACCTTCCGCTGGAGCTGCAGCCGAAGCGGATCTCTCCCACGTCCACCGGGCTTTCCTTCCAAGGCTAACAGAGAGCACCGCCGATAGATGGATAAAAGCCACGACGCAGCTCTTCCTGAGTCTCAACGGTGAAGAGAATGGTATGTGGTCCTCTCAGAGAAGGCAGCTGGTCTTCCTCTTTGTTTTATAGTCCTGTGAATTAACGCTGAGGATCGTCGTGACTGTCCGGAGGGGGGGTTGGGGGGGGGTTTGAGTGGCATGCTGTGCTCCTGTCTGTCAGACCCTGGTGACATTTTGTCTTGTTTGCTAACTGTGTGGTTGTGCAGCCGAAACACTGCGACTTGGAGGTGATAAGTGAAGTGTAACACGGTGACTCAGTGTGCAGCAACAAACCCTCAAATCACACTCTGGTTAGCATGCTAAACAGCTAGCTCAACCTAAGCTAACTAGCCAGGCAGCTGCGGTAGCTTGTCTGATGTTAGCAGCTGTTTCTCTGTTATTAAACAACAGAGACAGAGCTCCTCTTTCACCACAGTCTGATACACTCTGCATAGACAAAAAGTGCTGTCCAGAAGAGCAGCTGGCACTTGTTTATGTTTGAGACCAAGCAGGCAACCTCCTCCGGTCTCGAAAAATGAAGCCAATGCGGAAGTAAATAAAAACTGCAGTTCGTCGAGTGACCGCTTGAGGCTGTGCTCCAGAAACACCGGAAGTGCCATAAGCCCCCAGCCAAAAAAAGCCCGTTTTTACCACAGGAATTAATGTGTTTACAGCCTGGTACAAAAAACGAAATACATCTGATTAGTTAGTGACCTCATGTGCTCCCACTGTGGGGTGGGGGGGTGAATGTTTTTAAAACTCATCGGATTGTATTTTATTAAGGAAAACGGCTATGCCCATATAAGGGTTGTGGCAGATTTGATTGACAGCTCTGCGTGCTGCATCTGTCGGTCAGTTCAGGAGGCTAGGTACCAGCTTGACCCGTCTGATTTCTCGTAGGGCTGGGCGATAAATCGAGTTTTTAAGATATATCGATATATAGTTCATTAAAATAACGTTATACGTTTCTTCTGTAGAGCTGCCAGTTCACCTATTTCTCATCTCACTGTCTCTCCCTCTTCACTCTGCTCCTCGTTCTCTCTCTCTCTCTAAGCCAAACTCGACAAACTAAATGGATAACAAAACACACAACTGTGTTTATTTTGTTGTGCAGAAAATTAATTAATTTCACAAACAGGTAGTTTGTTTTCATGTACATGTTGAACTTGTGCAACTGACTGTTAATAAAAGACATATCGATATATATCGAGTATCGCCATTCAGTGAAAAAATATCGAGATATGAGTTTTGGTCCATATCGCCCAGCCCTAATTTCTCGTCTTTTTTACTTCGTTTGGAGAGTTTGTTTAACACATATCTGACAACATACACGGCTTGCTGTGCGGTTAACAGACCATCCAAGAAGTTGATGCTTCAGTTTTTTCGGTAAGTGATATAGTAGTGTTATATTTACTGCTTACTCATGTGTCGGTATTTATATTTACGGACCTAGCTTGTTTACCATTAGCTTGTAAACCAGTCGGCTAACTGTACTCAGTGTAGCCCATTATTTACGGTCAATGGTTTAGCCAATCAAGACTCCCATTCATGCCAAAGAAGCTAATTGCAACATAGCTAGCCAGGACTATTAAATTGGGGGAAAATGTAATTCTGAAGTGTTAGAAATTTTAGTTGTTAAGATGTTGTAAGACAGAGTTTGTGTGATGTTAGAAGCTAAAGGTTCAACTCGGTGGTTAACCGCAGACTGTAAATATGGTTATCTGACGTTATGATGAATGTTATACTCCACGTAAATGTCGACATTAAAAGACAAACTTTGTGTATAAAGTTCAACATTAATCAGACGATACCCGCTGGTTAAACATGTTATAGAGGATGATATTAATGTTACATGGTTGACGTTCATTTTGACGTCTCACAAACTCAAACTTCAACGTTTTCTCTCATTATTATTATTATAACATAAACAGGCGATAACAAGTACAAAACTAAAGATGGTGACAGACAGAGATCAGCTATATGTTGAAGCTTGAACAGAAAAATTCGATTTGTGCAAACGGTTCCCAAATTCAATTTTTTTGAAATATTTAATATGGTTATTAATATAGTTCTTAATCATTACAGATGCTCTTACACAGAATATAGCAGTAGAAATATAAAATATAAATAACATATGGAATGAAAATAAGATATCAAGCAATTAGTACAAGAAATAGTTTGAAGAATACAGCCATGTACTGAGCTCATGTTAATAATAAATGAGTTACTGTATGTTCTGTACTAAAGCACAGAGAGTTGGGACCTGTTAATGATTTAAATAATTCAGGTTATATTTGTTTCATGTTAACATGAAGTACTATCCACAATAAACTGCTCAATTTTTCCTCCAAAATCTGAGACAATTTGATGTGGAATATCATTTATAAATGTGCTCTTACACACAGATGAATACAGAAAAATAGATGAGAACAAAAAAATGATTTAATGAATAACTGCTATGTTCTCTCTTTCTTTGCCATCCTGAAGACCCCGCACTAAAAGTCCATGTTCTCCCGGATCCATGTCACATGCTCGAGCTTCTTCTGAATGACATTTCAACAGTCGAAGTTCTGGTGAGAGAAGATGGCCAGCAGATAAGACAGCAGTACATCAACGAGCTCCACAAGCTTCAGGAGGAGGAGGAGGGTTTGCACCTTGGAAGACTGTATTCATGCTGTTCAAATAAAAATAGATCTCCTCCAAACAACTTGCAATCAAAACCATTTTCTTCCCATTTTAAAACCCTTTGTCCAGTTTAGATAGGAGAAGTTGATATTATGTGAAATTGATCTGGGAAGACTACATTTCTAAATCATTTTTAACTGTTTTTATTCACAAGTTATTGATCTTATTTACTCTCGGTGTATCTTGATAGAAGAATGGGACTGTGTTTAAGGGCATATGTTTGCAATGACTCTGTTCCATCCCACTTTCAGAAATTAACTACATTAGTATTTGGTAAAATAAAATGTCAATAAAATAAAAAGTTGTGTAAAAGTAGACTTCCTTCCCTTAGCTAATGAGCTGAGCATTAATGCACATTTTAGTCTTGTCATTTCAAATCTGAAATGTATACTCATAAGTAGAGACTAAGGAGTGCATTTATATAGAAATATTTATTTAATCTGAAAAACCACATTCAAAAGAGTCTGTTTTTACAGCAGAGATGTACCTGGTACAAAAATCCAAATAGGTCTGATAGCTCATGTCTCTATGGACACACTCATGACTCATCAGTTTTGCTTTGATGCAGGATAAGAGTTATTCACAATAAGTCCACCCCAGAAGAACCAACAAATGCAGATGTTGTTGAGGCTCAGGTTTCTTCCTCTGTCTCTGCAGCTCTCTGGGCACCTCGACGGACAAGTCACCAATAATCCACACTGTGTCTATAGGAGAAATACAAAGGTGTTCAATTAATGCCTCAGATAAGACAAAATGTACAGTTAACTACATGTGACAGCTCAGGGTGTTTTTTTGTTATTAGCCACATCTGCAGGAATAATATTGAACAAGGTAGCTGCAACTCATAATAATAGATGCCAGTCTTAAATACTATTTTTTCTAATACTTAAAGTTTTTGGTGTGAAGCTGACACTGTCCACAGACTCCATGACTTCACGGGGTTCTATAGAAAACAAATATCTTATAATAAATACTAAATATTTATTTTTCAATTGTCATGTTCACCGTCATCGCTGTTGACATCAGTAAATATAAGACACAGACATTCCTCTTTTTGTCAGAACAGTAACATGAACTGTATGCTTTGTAATATTGATTTCTTCTGGATGTCTCATATTTATTTACAGTTTATGGTCTAACAGTAGTTTCATCAACAACAACGAAACGAAAAAAGACACCAAAGCTCTCGTCTTTTATCGTTTTAAAACAGACTTCTTATCCTTAAACATGTTCTTACACCCAAGTAATGATTTGTAACACAATGTGATAATTTAAATGTAAACATTAGCCTCAAAATGTTTCTTACATGTACCTTGGTCTGCTAACACTGACAAAGTCTAGTAACTGCTCTGACAAATAACTAATGACCATAGTTGTATATTTAAAAAAATTGTTTTAACTGTGTTGTAGAAAAGTTAAATGTTAACTTATTGTTTATAGAGATAACTCCGGACGAGCAGGAAAGCAGTAGGGGATGATAGCAGCCTAGCCGTTGGCTTTGATGTGAAATGGAACGTAATATTTACAGTCTATGTTTGAGACACATTTCTGTCAGCTGTCTCAGATGTTGGACATGGCACACTGTCGTTGCCAGTAACACGTCAATGCCACCTTGAGCGGCTGCCAAGTCCGCTGAAATTGGATGATCTTTATTCTGCAAACTTAAGCCATGTTTAAATAGTGCCTTTATCATCTCGGCCCTTTTGTTTAACCTGTGTATGCACACTCATCCAGCCTGTTTGCTTTTTGACCAGGGTTAAATGTGTAAGGCCTTCTGCAGACACTGTTAATTTCTCGTCTTCCTCTCCGTGACAAGCACGACCTGTTTGTTTTTCTCATGAATTTCCTGTCTAGTCCTCTTTGGTCTAGCAAACGGAGGAGCTCAGGGTGAATGAAGAGAGAAGAGGACTTGTAGCCAAAAGCTGTGTGTCATGTTTGACCACACAGGCTTGTTAGTACACTGTGTGGGAGAGCCTGGCTAACATAGACTCCCTATCACTTTATACCTAGTTAATAGTTTGGACTAGGAGTTTCTATGTGTAGTAGTGTATTTTTCTATAAATAAAACTGATGTGAATAAATGAACCAAATAGGAATATATGGCTTTGGTGGTGGTTTCAATGAGGGCCTGAAAAATACAGGTTTATGCTTCAGTGATAGTCTCTGTAGATCAGCTACTGCTCATGAATTTGAGACATTACCCACCACAAATGATGATTGTAAATCATTATTTTATTGAAGTGAGAGACAGGATAGTTCATGTAGTCATTTTTAAGATGCTTGTATGTGCGATTATTTTCATTATTGCTGCTACCAATAGACAAACACACACAGTGATAAGAGGTTAAAATAACTAACTTATAATGATGATGCGTGGCCTAAAACCTAATAACACATTTAGACTTTAGACTTAGACTTTAGACTTTAGTGATGATGCATGGCCTAAAACCTAATAATACATTTAGACTTAGACTTTAGACTTTAATGATGATGCATGGCCTAAAACCTAATAACACATTTAGACTTAGACTTTAGACTTTAGACTTTAGTGATGATGCATGGCCTAAAACCTAATAACACATTTAGACTTAGACTTTAGACTTTAGACTTTAATGATGATGCATGGCCTAAAACCTAATAACACATTTAGACTTAGACTTTAGACTTTAGACTTTAGTGATGATGCATGGCCTAAAACCTAATAACACATTTAGACTTAGACTTTAGACTTTAGACTTTAATGATGATGCATGGCCTAAAACCTAATAACACATTTAGACTGTAGACTTTAGACTTTAATCATGATGCATGGCCTAAAACCTAATAACACATTTCATTCCAACTGAACAGTCCGAAATACAGTATGACATCATTCTTGGCCTGTAAGATGAGGAAAGTGTCATTACCCCTCAGTCTTATATTACAGTATTGATACACTTGTTCTTGTATCCGATGAGACCCCAGAGTATCCGCTGCTTTATTTGCCACAATGCTAGTTGGAGCCGATCACATGCCCCTGCTTACCCCCCTGGATGATGAGAGACACTCTTGTGCTGCTGCTCTTATAGCATGATAACCGTCTGATAAACTAATGCAGAGCGCTCGCTGTTATTTGAGCTGTGTAACTAATCAGGGACGAAGTTTTATTATTTGCAAAGAACAATCATAGTGTAACATCAGATGGGTGAACTAGTCAGCAGCTCAGGCTTTAGTGCTTTGTGAGTGGGTAGAAAAGGGTCTCGCATCACTTTATGTTGAAGAGCAGAGTCAGTGTTTATGTATTGTGTGTGTGTGTTTGTGTAACTGTTGGTGTATTCCACCCTACAGAGTAACTTGCATGCCTCACGAATCTCTCTTATCTCACGCTTGTAATCCATTTGCGCCACACACTTGCCCTTTTGACCATGACAGATGAAGTTTTTCCAGTGACCCTGCACGGGCTTTCACAAAAATTGGTCACAGTCTCAGTTTGTTGATTTTTATGAATGGAGTGCTACCCTTTAGTTCCTATCCAGCTGACCCCCCACTTCTTCCCCTCAGTCTGCAGAGCTGTAGCTCCTGGTCATGCATTCATCTGACTTGTGCGTGTTGTGCTTTATCTTATGTGTCATGTGTGTGTTGCTGTATTCAATGGAAATGAGAGATTTGCTTGTTGAATTTTTTGAAAGAAGTGGTTTGCTTTGTTATTTAAGCTGACTGGTTTGGCGTAGTCACTTGGCACTCCCCCCTCCTGCTATCTCCTCCTCCTGGACCCGGTATGACCTGGGTTTTCTTAGGCTCGCATAACCTAGAGCACCAGATGTTGAGAAGAATAGACATCACATGCTGTACATTACTAGGTTAAAGAGCTGCTTGGAGGTAGGAGTCGTTCTGGCATGCCAGCAAGCTATCAGGCCATGCTGTGCAGCCTCTCAGAGTTTCCCCGGGGCTACAAGTGTGAGAGCTGGAGAGCCGTCATACTTTGGTCTCATGACTGCATGAACTGCCTTCCCTGTAATGTGCAGCTTTATCTGAAGACTCGAATGAATCCGTTCGCTCCATTTATCTTTCTTTTATAGGCCTCAATAAACTACTGTAAAATGTGGCAAGGAGTATAAATTGATAAGGATTATGTGTTTACAATGCCTCAGATTATGTCATGAACAAACCTTAAAAGAAACACTGTAAAGTTTACTTATTAGATGAAAATGCTTTATTAATTGGATTGAATTATTTTTTGTAAAAGTGAGTCTTCAAGTTGAGGCAACTTCATCCTAGGGATGGGAAATTAATCAAGTTTTAATTCCAATTACCATTTTGTCTTTTGAAGATAATGAAAACGAGATAATCTAGATGAAACATTTATTGTGCCGCACGCTGTGTTGCGCTTGTTTTGTCCACAGGTTTTCTAAAGTGTGCTTAATGGTTCAAACTAGTGTTTGTTGTTACAATTTATTTTCTTTTATAGCTTGTTTTTCAAAGTGTCCAGAATGTTAAAGTGTTTCTAGTCTTCAGGTTTGATGAATGCATGTCATGCAGATGTTTTAAATCAATGAGCAATCGTGTTTACTAATCGTGATCTCAGTTTCAAATTAATCGTGCTGATGTTTTTATGCCAAAATCGAGCAGCCCTGATTCACCCACCTGAAAAACATTTAGTTCTGAGCTCTTCTGACCTTTGTGTGGGTGTCATGTGTGCACTAATTCATTGTCTTCATTGAACGAGTGTATAGCTTGGCATTTTTTGTCTAGTCAAGTTTTCATCAGTGCACATCCCCCAGAACAGGCCAGTTATGGTGGCTCTATAATGAAAATGTCAAATTTGCTGGTGCTGGAAAACCTGCCAGGTTATAAATGAAGATTTCTTTGCACAGAGACGTGCTAGACTTGAGTCATGACTTCCAGTTTGTTTTTGATAAACGTGGCATGAGACCTGCCCTTGCATTAAAAAGACATGACTTTGATGGATTTCAAATGACTTCCTGTTCTCCCCCTGTAGACTTGATAAAAGCTCTGATTCTGACATGCATGTCAACACAGGCGTGTACTTTGTTTTTGTGTCATTGATTTAAGGGCTGCAAATAACCAAACATCAGTGGATTACTTCGCTGATTATTGGGTTCATTCATTCTCAGAAAATAATGCATTCCCATCATTATATCCATAAATCCCAGGCTATTATCCTTCGATCTTTAGTCAAAAACCAGAAAAGGTTCAATTTATTGTCATAAAAACTAAGCAACTAGTAGATGTCAACATTTGATTGTTTGGCATTTACTTCTATAAAATGGATTTCTAATGAATAATCTGTTAATCTATGTATAGATCCCTCCTAATCTTTTTAGTTGTAATCGAACATAGCTCAGAAATGTAAGACGCCATTGCCTGTGTCTATAACTGGACTTTCGGTACCTCTTGAAATCGTGCACTACACTGCAGCTCCCCTGTGATGTGAGCTAATGCAAAGAGAAACAGTGGAGAGGAATTAAGGTTATAGCTTTGAGAAACTTCATGACAGGAGCCTTAGCTCACTGTACCGTGGAGGATGCCCTACTTTTGTGTTTATGCTTATAGCTATAGCAATGAACCAGTGGTTCAATTGTGATTCTTGTTATAAAACCTTAAACTACAATCTTTATGAAATATTCAAATTACATATCATTTAATGTTGGTGGTGATCCAAGCCTGATTTTTCTCCTCAAACCCAAACCTCATGCCAACCTTCCATTACGACGAGTGTGAACCATATCTGAGCCACTACACTTTGATTGCACATTTTCAAGGTAATTTGAGGACAAAAATTCAAGCGCTTCTGTTGGTGCCCTGAGAACGGCTCTTCTCTTTGGCTACTGCTCACACTACAGCGCTGACCCCATGTCCTCCTCTCTTTCTAAGGGCTAATAGAATTGCTAAGCCAGATGTTATCTCAACCCTGTGTTACGTCAGGCAGGGCCAGAGGACTGACAGGTCGACCAGCCAGGCTCGTTTCATTGTTGCAAACAGTACGAGGGGGGAAGGAAGAGCTCAGCTGGCAAGGTTTCTGAGTTCAGGGTGTTTGGATTTTGTGTGCTTGAAGGAGATGCCAATATGAACACATGCTCGAATTTGTGTCTTTCTACTTTTGTTTGTGCAGTTGAGTATGAACACACACACACTAACAAACACACTTGCCTCTTAACAAAGCACATAACATCCTAAATGACCGAACCCAGGAGAAATGGAAAGGTGTTGGTTTAGATTTCCTACAGGAACAGAGTAATCATAAAACCTGGAGCTTAGAGAAAGAAGCCAGCAAGGAAGAGGGAGGGAGCGAGGAAGTGTGTGTGTGTGGGTTTGGCAGGGTCTCTAAAGTGCTCAAGTCCTTTTGTTGCCTGACATTCTCAGGTACCATGGTAACAGGTTAGCAGGGTTCAGTCCAGCTTTATTAACACTTTGTTTGATTGAGTTGGGTCAGGACGAGGAACCACATCTGTCACCGCTTCTGCAAGTTCTGAATGATAATGTAGTGAATTTGATTACAGACACTGATGACGTCATCAATTCAATGAGCTGGGGGCACTGAGGAGTCAAAGACCCTCAGTATTCAATTACATCACATCAAAAACGCAGCTCACAAATGTTACCTAGGCTACAGTTTACAACATGTAAATGAAATGTCCCTTACCAGTTACTATGATGTAGCTGGGGGAAGTTAGCATCGACAATCTCGTCAATGTCAGCGCTTCCATTTTGTGAACTGTCAGAAACTTGTCCTTTCTAACCTCTGCTGCCTATTTAAAATACATTTTTGAAATATTTGGTTATTTATTTAATCATTCAGATTAAAATATCTATGACACTCTCATAAAGTTCTGCTAAATGGGAATTAGCTTAGCATAGCACAAATATTGGAATCAGAGGCAGTTAACGTAGCTGAGGTCTTCTGGTTCTGTCTTTGTGTTTAATGCATCAATCAATCATAGTTTTTTCCCCCAAATGTTGATGAATTCTCTTTCAAGAGGGTGATGTGAATCACTTCTTTAAGGACATATACACAGAGCGTTTTATTGATCAGTGCATCATTTTACCAGGTGTATTTGTCTATGTTTTCAAACCCAAAGAAGTCGTTTTTGAAATTATAACTAAATTGAAGGATTATAAATGGTTTGTGGTAAATCAAGGGTTCAGGTGAAGGCTCGGCATAAACTTACAAATTGTATTGAAAGAGTTAAGAACTGAAGTTTCTCTTTCAAGATAAAAAATTCACACATCCAAAAAAAATATCAGCCAGTTCAAGATGCATGTAAAACCTCCAGATATATAAAACACAAAGTGCATAGCAGATAATGATAGAAAATTACAAGTATTACAACAATAAGCAACATGTATGTTAGTTATATGAGAGAAAAATGTACGTCAATGATAGACAATACTACTAAAGGTCTGCATATGAAACCCCGAAGTTTAGTTGGCCTTATTTAAGCTACGTATCTGAGACTTGAGACATTCATGTCATGTCCAAACCCATAATGATGATGCCACTATTTTCAGAGTATAATAAGGGTTGCTTATGTCATGTATAGACACACACACACACACACACACACACACACACACACACACACACACACACACACACACACACCAGATGCAGAATTCAGACCTAAATGTGAACATTCATACCCCTGTCTTTATGTTGATACGTGAAGCCATGTTGTGAGTTTTGTTATTTCACGGTTATGTTAGTTTGCAGCCCTCTGCTAATCTGGATTTACTTTTTTTAGTCATTTTTCTAATGGTCAGGATGCCCTTTTGAGTTGTTAGAGCATGCCATCAGTTGTTAAGAGAGGTTTTACTGTATGTGTGTACTGCATGAATCACAGTTGGTGGTGTGTCTTCAGCAGACAACTAGGTTTATATCATTGAAGCCTCTGCCCATGAACTAATCCTCTCCCACACCCCCCCGTCTCCCTTGTCTCTTTCTCCCCAGCGTTAAGTATAATATCTAGTTTGTCTCAGACACATTCATCTGCCCCCTGAGTGCCTTCTTACAGATTAACAGTGGATGGAGTTTTGGAGGCTGCAACTTCTCACTGATGGCTCAGCTTTTAACTCGGGCAGGATCTGTGTGGTTACCGTACACTTTGAGACCTGTGTAGGAATTGTGTTTGGATCTCTTTTTTTTTCCGAGGTACTGAGGCAGGCATCGATTGGTTTGTTGCTGATAATCCAGTGCTCAGAGGAGGCTGTGGTGACTGTGGTTTGTCCAGGAGATGCATGAAGGAGTCCTGGTATGTTCCTGTACAAAGCCCTTAAACACAGAGATGAAGAGGAGGATGTCCAGGTATTCGCTCTGTGGCTTCGCAGGATGACCTGTTTGTTAATTTTTTTCTGTAAACCACCATTTGCTTTAGGCAGCATTTAACACCGAGGCACTATGAAAGCTGGCTCTGTGTCCTTGTAGGGATCGATACAAATAATTGCTTACTAAAAACTTTTCCTTTATGCAAAATGGCTTTAATTATATTGCGTGTTAACAAAATCTAAACTTTTTAGCGTCAGCCAGAAGCTGCTGCTAAAGCCTGTGATACTACATGTCCTGTGTTACTGTATGCTGCTGCTGCTGTTGTAACACTATTGTTTGAGTTTGAGGAATAGTTGAAACGCTTTGGTCTGAAGCAGGTGACTGTGTTTGCAGGTTTCCCTCTCAGTGCTGGGAAGGATTAAAATGTCTAATCTCTACGCGGTCCCTCTCAGCTGTACTGGGGGGGAAACATGAGGCATAAATTGAAAATTCCTTTGTGATAAACCCTTTCTCTAAAAGAAAAGTGATTATTTGTACCGTCTTATTGCATTGGCAGACACCTGCAGCTTTGGTGCCGCCTGAACTGTAGTAGCACTAGTAGTCATAGATATAGGAATTATGTTTTTATTTCTTAATCTCATTAATCCTGCATATTTTCATAGAGTCAGTCTTAGATGAAGGGGGTTACAAGTCTTCTCTTGCCCTCTGTGGTTGTTTGACTTCAACATTTTGCAGAAAGATGTTTTTAAATGATTTAAAAACCCATTTTGATTCAGCTCCTTTTTTAAAAACTTTTTTTTCCCTTGTCTTTGCTTAACAACAATGGATTGAATGTCAGCGCTGTTTGTGTGAAAACTTAATTACTACACAGAGCAGCATTGTTATTTCAAGCATCCACAGGGGACAATTAGCTCAGCAGCTTGAATTCATTAAATGCAAACATAACAAAGCAGCAGGAACATCAGATTCAATTAATGTCCCTCAACATGCAACTGTTTCTTTTTGTTCACAGTCCCAGAAACCCTGGATAGAAAGCACTTTCACCAAGAGGGAATGTGTGTACATACTTCCAGTGTCAAAGGACCCCCACAGGTATGTGCTCCGACTCACTGCAGAGTGCTTTGTGGCCATAGCCATGGAAACGTTGTAATTGTACAGTGTGCTTTTAAAGACAGTTCAAACCCTAACCACTACTCTCCGAAGAGAAAATGAGTCTGTTTCTACATAATTTTGATGTTTACGTCTGTGACTGTAATTACAGCGTTTAGTGTGAGGGAAGACCAGTGAAGGTGAACCTGTGTCATGTATTCTACGAGTGTTACTTCTAATCAATTCACCCAAAATCATATTCATTATTTGGCTTCCCTTTAAACATTTCTGTTATTTAATTCTGAAGAATGTAAACTACATGTTTCATACTCACTTATGTTGTTTTGTTAGTTTTAAACGATAACTTTTATATTTAGTGAGGAACTGTGCGCTCTTTTATCAAGTGCAGCAGGATTTTCTCCAGACTTACTGGAATCTTACAAAGCAGTGTTGAAATAGTTAGAAAGGCCTCTCATTGGCTGAGCGTGTGGGTCACTGTATACAATTTGTGCATGAGAGACAGGCACGAAATATCTCAGTCAAAGGTACAGCAGCAGCAAGTTGTTTAAAACAACACCCTTTCTGTCTATTCTTTGTTATTTACTATGAATAAGTTTCTCACACTTGCATGTATTTATTGTTTAACCACATCCTTTGTGTGTAAGCCATTTCTGTTCAAGTTGTGGCATTCCTTCCTTTCTTCTCACACATTCAGTGATAATGGATAACCCTTTTCTCCTTCAGCTTTCTTTCGCATTAATTATTTGCCACTGGCTTTTCTGCACTAACTAAAGTATGTGCTGCTGCCCTGAGGAGGATTCTGAGGTGTTATTGAACATGGTCTCACTTCACACTGGACCACAGGTCTGCATGTGACTGCGATCAGAGTGAGAGCCCCCCTTGGCAGGTTTCACAACTTGGTTAAAGGCCAATCTATTCGGGCGGCGTGCCCAGCTGACAGATAACCTTCCTTTATGTCCTCAACAACTGTTTCCACGTAGAGCTTCACACTCCAACCATTATATAATACTTTGAAAGTATGCCCTACATTTAAGCAGTGTGTGTTGTATACATTTACATTTGTGATACTTAAATGTTGTGAAATTCTTTCCAGATGCCTTCCAGGATGCCAAATCTGCCAACAGCTAGTCCGGTAAGTGTTTATTATTTGTTTGTTTCACTAGTTCTTTGTAACTCGACCGGTTACTTTTCACCAGGGAAAAAAAAGCCTGTGGGTATACAGGTACCCTCCTCAGGAAATAATTAACTTCCAGGCTTTGTGTGTCAGGATGCTCGCTCTCGCCTTTAAGGTGATTAAAGCAGGTGTGAAAACAAAAAGCAGGGGTTGTTGATTAATTTAAATAATAACAAATCGAAACCGCATACCTGAAGCACAGCTCACCTACAGCCTTGAAGGTCTCCGACCCTGTCATACAGGTCCGTTGTTTTGATAAGGTTTATTTAGTTTTTTAACAGGATATAGATAAAAGTTATTTGAAGGATAAAGCAGTGGATTGAGACGTTCATTTGAAAATACTGATTTTAAAGCCTAAGCTTTACATTCTTATACATCATTAATTCAGTTTTTAATAGTAATACAGAAAACTGTTTCATGTGAGGCTCTTGCTAATTCTTAATTCTTGGATTTCAGACATTTAGAGAAGACTGGGCTTTGCCTTTTAAGCTAGTTAGCATTGATTCTATCAGCTGAAAAACAAACTGTGAATAGCAGAAATAGACGGGAACAGTTTTCCCCAACTGATGTTTTAAAGAACATATTGAGATGTTCCTTCTATAAGGAAACATTTGTTCTGTTTGTTTTCAATTTAAAACCTTTTTTTCACGCTTTCAGGATAACTTGTTTGACTCTGCATGCTCGAATATAACATAACCAATCTTCAAAGTTAGCTCCAGCGCTGCTAATGTTAGCCTAAGCTCCAATATAGTAGCATTTGTGAAGAGGGAGTTTAATGCAGTTTGTAAAAACATAGGCTTTAGTTATAAAGACAAATGCTTTATGCTTGCTTAAGTAGGCTTTTAAAGCACAATATTTAGTCACATGATCCCATCTTTCTCCTGTGTACAGCTTCTTCAACACTCTTATACAGCGTGTAGAGAAATCTAAAGCTCGCCCAGAGTAACGATTGCTAAGCTAAGATTGGATGTTGCTGTTAGTAGGTAGTGGCATTAGTAAAGAGAGTCATTGATGGTATTGCATATTGTACTTGACATGAGCAGAGGGTTGAACTGAATAGAATTCTTCTATAAATCATTGACTTCAATAACAAAATATTTTATCTTTGTAATGGATTTCTTTGGTTTGATAAATAAAATCTTATCAGTGTTGCTAAACATTAATCTTAGACCATGGGGTCCTTTTTTGATTAAAAGATTGATGTCTGGTTTTGGGTGGTATAAAAGACATTTTCCTTCAGGAGGTGTGGTACTTTTAAACGTTTCCTTTTTCATCCACTTTCTTCTGATTACATTTGTCATAAAAGGGCATGATTTACATTTACAAGTTCCAGTTAATGATTGTACTTTATATTAAAATGATTCTGATCACCTTGAAGGTGCTGCTGTGGGCGGCTGGTCCGACAGCATGTTGGCTTCACAGCCAGCTTGGCCACCAAGTACTCGGACGTGAAGTTGGGTGATAACTCCAACCTGTCCGTGCCCACGGTGGAGGAGTGGTCGGTGGAAAAACACACGGAGGCGAGCCCCACTGATGCCTATGGTGTCATAAACTTCCAGGGAGGGTCTCACTCCTACAGAGCCAAGGTAGGAGGGCAAATTCTTCTCTTCCTTCAGGGGGGGGAGCGTGTGACAACTTGAGATGGATTGTGGAAAAATGTTTTTGATTACAGAATACCAAGTTGGACTTAAAGTGAAGATCAATTATCATTCACATTCAACCCTGTGCACTTATATGATAGAGATTTCTTGACTTCCTTAAAAAATACTTGTGTATGCAACTTTAAAATCAAGTATGAAAATATTAAATAATAAAAATAAAGAAAGAAATGATCTACACTCTACCTGTATTTGTGCACATGGTTAAAATCTAGTGCTAAAACAAGTCAGTCAGTTTTCCATTTGACTGAAAGACATTTTGATATAATAGTTATCATTGTCATATTTTAAACAAAAATACCAAATGTGTTGGTTTCCTCTTTTCGATATTGAGGAGAGAAAAAGAACCTGTCCACATGACCCTGACTTTCTTGTGTCTGTCAAACCTTTGGGCAGTATGCGCGTTTGTCCCACGACTCGCGGCCGGAGAGCATCCTGCAGCTGATGCTGAAGGAGTGGCAAATGGAGCTGCCCAAGATCCTCATCTCTGTCCATGGAGGAGTTCAGAACTTTGAGCTGCACCCACGCATCAAGCAGGTGGTCGGGAAGGGCCTCATCAAAGCTGCTGTCACTACCGGGGCCTGGATCCTCACTGGAGGGGTCAACACAGGTGTGTGGTGCATTGTAGAGATTATTTAGCCTCAGGCTCGTCTAGTTTTCAGCTCTTTTTCCCCAACAGTAAGTACAAAAGTATTGCTGTACCAGCAAGCAGTGCTTTCACTCAATCAGTTTCAGCAGGCTGCAGATTCTTCAGCCTCTGGGCTGCTCAATCATTCATCATCATCAGTCTGAAAGAACAGAAACTCAAACGGCAGAAATAGATGGATTGTTTTTTGAGATGTAGCTTGTTTAAAATACAGATTCTCCATTTTTATAATATCTGATTTTGGTTTGATACTCCCTCCAATAGCTGGATTAGCTTTTCTGACAATGAGCCACTCCTTTGGTGATCTATTCTTTTCTTCTATCTATTTCTAAGTCTACGTTAATATCTACGTCTGTGTGCTGTGAGGTGCGTCAGCACGGCTCTTTCTAATATCTTCAAAGGCAATGTTTGATTGAGGCTTTGGTGTTAGCCCTGCTTCAACCAACTTAATAAAGTGCTGCTAGAAGCATCATGCAAGTCTGACTTCTTGGCTCCTTTCCTGCATGTCATTCCCCACTCTCTCTTGCTCCCTGGTTTCCTAATAGATCATCTGTCTTCTCAAATAAAGGCAAAAATAAATCTTGGACTTTTTTTATTAACTTGCTCATCACTGTGTCAGTAACCACCATGATAGTTTGAGATGTATTTTACATAAAAGAATAAGCTGTTTCCCCCCCACCTGAATGAAGAACATTATTAGAGCGACAGGTGGAACAATATCAGCAGAGAGACTGTAAAGTTGAATGAAACTAGCCTGAAGTGGTTGTAGGTACTTTTTAATCGTTGACACAATTTGTCAGTGTTAAAACAGGAAAATAAACAAATATTAAAAAGGAATAGATGTCAATGTTATATTGAATTAATGAAATATTCCATCTAACTTGTGAATGCGCCTCCTGTGAGTAGATTAAGTATGACTGGTTTTGAAAAGTAATGGCAGCTCAATAACTCTTTCTCCCCTCCAGCCCTGCTCCTTTACAGATTCCCTAATGAACACTTGCACACACTTACATTGTGCACAAAGCTACACAAACACACAACTAGCATCAGTGTGATGCGCTGATGTTGCAGAAGTTGTAATGCCGGGCCCCAAACGCGTCATTTTGCTGTGCGTTGGGCCAAGGTGTGTCTGCAGCCACAGCGCAGCGTTAAGATGATGTGGTCTGATCATAGTGTTTAAATCATTACTCACAGGGTCAATTACCCAGACCAGTGATTACTTTTAATGCCTCTCTGGCACCCTGGCCACTTGGGAGGGTCTCCTTGCTCACAAATTATTGCTGAAACCATAAGATCCATTAGCTAAAGATTGTGGCTCACAACAATCTCAGGGCTAGTGTATTTGTTGAAGACTTGCCCCAAAATGGAGCCTCTTGGTCTCAGCAGCTAAAGGGTGTTGGCTCTTTCTCTTTACGTGCAAAGTTACTGATTAGTGCTTTGTTTCTCAAAACTTGTATCCCCTGTTAAAATAATGAAGGTTTTTTTGACTGTTTATTCTATTCTTCCAACAGGTGTGGCCAAGCATGTGGGAGACGCTCTCAAAAAGCACTGTTCAAGATCATCAAAGAAAATTTGCACTATTGGGATCGCACCGTGGGGAGTCATTGAAAACAGGAACGATCTCATCGGCAGAGACGTAAGACACATTTCTTACTCTTTGAGAGCCTGACATTAGATAACCTCTGTCTTTATACTGTTGAGTTGGTCTCATGAATGCACTGATTTTGATATAGTTTAAATTGTTTTATTAAGGTGCTGAAGTCATTTTTCACCCCCCCCACCCTTTTCTTTTATTCTGTACCTCCATGTCCACCCTACAGATCGTCGCTCCGTATCAGACGCTGCTGAACCCTCTCAGCAAACTAAATGTTCTCAACAATCTGCACTCTCACTTCCTCCTGGTGGATGATGGGACTGTGGGCAAGTACGGCGCTGAGGTCAATCTGAGGCGGGACCTGGAGAAACACATCAACCTCCAAAGAATACATGCACGTAAGAAAAACAGCAAATTCAATCCAGTAGTTTTCATCGCTTGGATACCAGCGCAACAACAGATTATATGGGATTACCTTAAAATCTGCAGAAGCAGTCTGGGGATCCTCTCTGAGATAATGCAATGACATTATTAAAGGCAAAAACAAAACACATCCCTACTGATGTTTTCCCCTCACTCCAAGTCACGATAAAACACTTGACCCTTGAAATCCCTGAAATCCATCTTATAACATAAAAACATTTTCCAATTTGAGATTATAATTGTTTAAGTGTCATTTGCTGTAGGGTGCTTTTGAAGTTGTACATGAAAAAGAATAAAGTCCTTCCTGGACATAATTTAACATTTTTGCTATCCCAAGCTAGTAGAGCTCAACAGAGTGCAGATTCCCCCTTAAACACACATACAAACCAGTGACTGTATTAAACATGGTCTGTGATGCCACCCATTGGTTTCTGAAGATGCATTATGAAGCTCAACATTGGAGGTTGCCATATTGGAAATGCTGACGCGCCTATCCACTGTCCCATCCAGTGTTTCCCCTAGCTTTACAGTGTTGGGGGTGGGGACACGCCAACATGCTGACACGGCGACACAAACACTTGAAGGAATCTTGGTGTTCATGTGTTACTTTTAATGACAGATGTCCTTTTCTAAGAAAAGGTATCCTTAAATGACTTATTTCCATGATTTCCGACTCTATCCACTATCCTATCCCTACAATAAAGGCACAAAAAGCCCAAAAATAAATCTTTAAACAATAAAAATGAAAAAAAAAAATTTTTTACTTGACCTTCAAGGGGGGAGTATAATGATAGGGGAAACACTGAACACAAAATCTAAATACACGTAAATGTGTCAAGCTCTCTCAACACCTGGAGAATTTCATGAGAGCTGAGTTGAATTTATTTCAGAATATCAATAAATCATAACTCCACCATAAGACACTGTATGATTTTAAATGACCCTTACATACTGTACTGTTCAGATAAGTCTAAAGTTCACAATGTAACCCACCATTGTGGGGCGGTTTGGCTCTGCCTGCTGGAAATGAGAAGATAACAGCGAGTCGGCCTTTATCATCTCAACCTTTTGCAAACTGTCATTCGGGTCAAAACTTATTGGTGAATAAATTAATATGAACCTTAACTTTAAGCACGCTGTCCTCTCTCTTTTTCGTAGGAATCGGTCAGGGGGTTCCTGTTGTGGCGCTGATCTTTGAAGGGGGGCCTAATGTGATCCTGACTGTCCTGGAGTATCTTCAGGAGAGCCCTCCTGTCCCTGTGGTGGTGTGCGAGGGAACGGGCCGCGCTGCTGACATACTGGCCTACGTCCACAAGCAGACTGAGGAGGGAGGGTAGGACACACACACACACACACACACACACACACACACACACACACACACACACACACACACACACACACACACACACACACACACACACACACACACACACACACACACACACACACACACACACACACACACACACACACACACACACACGGAGCAGGCAGAGGATGTGCCAAAGATCTCTACTTCCTTTTCTAATATAATTTTTTAATAGAAAAAGTGAAATAACAAAACACATGAAAGAACAGGAGGAGAACTGATGAATAAGATTGAGGTTTCAACAAATGTTTCAAAGAGTATTACATCTTTTTCTGCTGTTCCTTTGACGGCCGCATCAACTCCAAGTCCTGCCCATATTTGGTGCGTGCCACCCCTCCCCCCTCTCTCCACACATTTCCTGTCTCCTCAAAAGTTATCTAACGTAATCAGCCAATAAACTTTTTATGACAACAATAAATTTGTTGTAATTTTTATAGAACAACATTTCTTCTGGTAAATGTTACAGTACACACACTCACCATGCAAACAGTCTTGTGGACTCATCTTTAGATCCTATCAAACTGCAGAGAATACATTTAATCTCACTACATTTGACATAGTTTACTGTATACACATACATCTGATGTGAATGTGATCTGAAGTGATAAATATGATCTGTTATCCTGCATCAAAACATACCTTTATATAATGTGATCCGTGTGTTTATTTTTTTTCCTATTCAATATTTTGTGTATTACCTTTGGTGCTTATGTGATCACAAACAGCAGATTTTTTAGACTAGTCATGACTTGCCTCCTGAGTTCCCCCTTTGTCCTATCTGACCTCCCGCTGTGAGGTTCATGTTTGTACAAGCGAGACGATTCAGGAGCAGCCTGCCTGAGATTTTCTCTAAATTCTCAAAAAAAGTTTTCACATACATGAAAACAGCTGTTGACTGAAAAAGAGTGGGCAGAATTCAACTGAGACAGATAAAGTAACGAGTCAGGAGGTCACTGTGTTGTGTTGTTAGATGATGCTTAGAATACGCTCCTTGTAATTGTAGTATTTCAAGCTGTGCAGATGTAAGCGTTGTCTAACTGTACCTTCTGTCTTACCGTTCTTCTACAGCGGCCTTCCTGATGGCGTGGAGACGGACATCCTAGCAACCATTAAGAAAACCTTCAACTTCAGCCACAGCGATGCCATCCATCTCTTTCAGACTCTGATGGAGTGCATGAAGAGCAAAGAATTGGTACGTTCATGAACATCACATTTTTAATCACACATTTTTCTTGTGTTTATATACTTATTATTCATATTTGTTTCCTATGTATTGATCTCTATTTCGATGGATGAGTGCTGCACTGATATAACTGGGCGAAGCTCTGACAATCAAATACAAAATCTTCAAGATTAACAAGAGAAAATGCAGCAACTGTTATCTAAAATAACTAGTGCACAAGTGTGAATCGTTTTTTTGTTTTTCTAAACTGATGCACCACATATCAGAAACTCTGGAAACATGTGGAGAATGTCTGTGGGAACATGTTAATAAGTGCTATCTTGTTCCTTCAAAAAACAGATCACTGTGTTTCACATCAGCTCCGAGGAGCACCAGGACATTGATGTGGCCATCCTGAGGGCTTTACTCCAAGGTTAGTGCGTGACTTCTCTCTGAACCTTCTTTCTCCTCAACTTGGTGAGGTTGAAAGTCTTATAAAGTTTATCCAGTTCCAGTCTATTCATATGCTGAGGTTGTTGGCATTAGGAGATTAAAATTTCAAGCCTTTGTAATGTTTTCATTCTGATATAGATATGCTTTGAGAACTAATCCCCCTCACCCCACCCCACCCTCCCCCTTTGTGTGCCCTTGTCTTTGTGTGTCTGAGGAGATCATGTTGCTCAGATTCACAGGGCCTCCTTATTCCAACCCTGTCAGTCACTGGGCTGCATGTCTCAGTCTCACTCTTCCTAATTCTTATTTTCTTCTGCATCGTTTTGAGCAGCAGAAAGACGGACATTAGGAGGTTCTTTTTTAATATTGTACAAGTTCAGCTCATGTTCAATTCTAAAACTGCCTGATTAATGTTTCTTTTCACTCCGCCCTCTCTTCCTTTGAAGATGTTTTCCACCTTAAAGAAGGGTGTTGTGTTCACTCTGAGTAGGTGCAGCAAATTTGTTCTGTTGTTCAACCTCATTCCCCTATATGTAGACAAAAGCAAGGGAACGTGTAAGTGACTGCAGATTGATAGTTTCAAGAGAAAAGGTTAAAACTCTGAAAAGACAGATAATGCCTGACTCTGACTGTGCAAATTTGTGTTAGCCCTACAGCACAGTCATTGTGGTGAATCAGTAACTCATCGTTAGAGGAACCCCAGGCCACCAAAGCTCTTCAGCGTCTTGAAGTATATTTACTGCTTTGAGATCTTTCTCTCAACAACACTTCAATTCATTTTGCAGGCTGAAGATTAAATGGGAATTTTGAAAGTCACAACCAGTGCTGTTCGAAGCTGATGGTTCTTTGAGTGTACATACTCTAGTTAAGGTAATAGTTGTTTTTAGCAGATAAACTTTCCTTCAAACTCCCTCTGAGATCATTGTCAGACATCCAAACGTGTACTTCGTCAGACGATGGTAATGATTGTTTGATTCAGGTTTCTCCTAGAGGACAATAAGGCAGATTACTGAGGAAGAGAGCAGGACACTGAAGACGAATTTATGTTGCGGTCTAAGCTGCTGTGATTCTGTATTAGGGTGTAATTGGGTGTATTACTGCCCGGGCCCTGCTCTCCTACCCCTCTCTAATCCTGCTAGCTGGCTAACTGGAAAATCATAATTAATGTAGCTTTCTCTTTTTATGTGTGTGTGTTGTAACCCATGGCCGTACTCGTGTATTTCAGGAACAAACGCAACTGCCTTCGATCAGCTGGTCCTGACTCTGGCCTGGGACCGCGTAGACATTGCCAAGAATCATGTGTTTGTGTACGGGCAGCAGCTCCTGGTATGTCTGCATGTTTATTTGTGTGTGTGTGTGTGTGTGTGTGTGTGTGTGTGTGTGTGTGTGAGCCGCAGCCTGTAGGGTTGTTTGCTTTGCTCAGCCTTAGCTCCAAACCTTTGGACTGACCCACAATGATCCAAAATCTCTGCCTACCACAATCTGCAGACTGAAGAGCCCGGGGGACTGGACTTGGGCAGGCTGCCATGAACTGCATGTCTTTACAGTAACATGAAGCTCATGACAGTTGTCTACACAAACTGCCCTCAGTGCTTTTGTTTATTTTAAAAGTGGGGGAACCCTGGCTTGTGTTTAAATGAGGGGATAGCTTATATTTATTGTTTTATTTTAGTAATTTGGCTTCATTTTTGGTCTTCTCCCTTTTATTGTCTTGGTTTTATAACAAACACAATAAGAGAGAAGACCAAACAGCGATTTGCTATAAAAAATATGCTTCATGCCAGCATGTTTATCCTTGTTTGTTTAGGTGAGCTCTCTTGAGCAAGCGATGCTGGATGCGCTCGTGATGGACAGGGTGGATTTTGTCAAATTGCTCATTGAAAACGGCGTCAGCATGCACCGATTTCTTACAATCAATCGGCTGGAGGAGCTCTACAACATGGTAAACTTACGAGACATGCACCATCTGAGCATTAAAGTTCGACTGTGATAAAAAGGTTTGTGTTTTTCTTAACCCTCTGTTTGTTATTTATTTGTATTTTTTTTTTCAGAAACAACCTCCCAACAACCCGACTCTCCTCCACCTGGTTAGGGATGTTAAGCAGGTAGAGTTGGATCATTTTTGATGACTTGATGTTGATTTTAGAGAGAGTCTGATTAATCTCAATTCACCATTTTTCCACCTTTTCAAGAGCCATCTTCCGCCAAACTATAAGATCACTTTGATCGATGTGGGCCTAGTTATTGAGTACCTGATGGGCGGGACTTACAGGTGCAACTACACGAGGAAACGTTTCAGAATAATATATAACAATCTCCATGGCAGCAATAGGGTGAGTTCAAGCACTTTCCTGTTTTGGCAGCAAAGTTTGAATATTTGAAACTTACCTTTCATGCATGATGTCAGCTGGTGTCCGATGCATTGTTAACTTTAAGAAAAGTCAGACTGTTTTCATATTTTGTACAGAGGTCGGGGCGTCACACGGCAGGACCTGGTTCTCATTTGAGGAAAAGTCATGAGTCCTTCAGCATGCAGGCTGACAAGAAGGAGAAGACGAGGCACAACCACTTCATCAAAACTGCACAGCCGTACAAACCCAAGGTAACGTCCTCTAGTTCAAATGAAATAATAAGGCTCCATTTTGAATATGAAGATCACACATGGGGTGAAAAACATTTACTTGTACGACCTCCCTCTACTTTTGAGGAGCCCAGGATAAATAAAAATGACTATCCATGTTCCCTCTCCTCGTAGCTGGAGTCTACCCAGGAGCAGAACAAAAAGAGAAGCAAAGAAGAGATCGTGGACATAGACGACCCAGAAACGAGGCGCTTTCCCTACCCCTTCAATGAGCTGCTGGTGTGGGCCGTGTTGATGAAGAGGCAGAAAATGTCGCTCTTCTTCTGGCAGCACGGCGAGGAGAACATGGCGAAGGCACTCGTGGCCTGTAAGCTTTGCCGATCGATGGGCTACGAGGCCAAGAAGAGCGACGTTGTGGACGACACCTCAGAGGAACTCAAGGAGTACTCAAAGTGAGATATCTCTCAAACTCTCGTATTTCTTCATTTAAGTTTAGATGTTGGGATTATAATAAAAAATCGATACAGCAGTGTTGTGAAATGGTACATCATTTATGTTTGTTTATTTCAGTGACTTTGGGACGCTAGCAGTGGACCTGCTGGAGCAGTCGTTCAGGCAGGATGAGACTATGGCCATGAAGCTCCTGACCTACGAGCTGAAGAACTGGAGCAACTCCACCTGTCTGAAGTTGGCCGTCTCCTCTCACCTGCGACCGTTTGTGGCTCACACCTGCACCCAGATGCTGCTGTCAGACATGTGGATGGGACGGCTGAACATGCGCAAGAACTCCTGGTACAAGGTTCATGTTCCATTTAGAATTTTTTTTTTTTTTGGTTACAAACAAACACCTGATGATGCAGCTGTGGGATCTGTGCTGAGAGTTCATTTTCAGTGGCTGCTGGGGTTTCAACAGTGTCAGTAGAGGCTCCGTGTCTAAAAACTAAACCAATCTGTAATGGTTAAATGTGTTTCAAGTTTCGGCAACAAGTGTTGAATGAAAGTCGGCTTTTCGCAAGTCTCCCTATCCAAGTGAAGCTGTTGGTTTAGGTGTAAGAATGACACTCAGTATGATAATCATTGTCATAAAACAAACACTCAGCTTTCTTGTGAAATGTTTTTTTTGTGTTACATAACACATGAAGAGTTGCAGTGTAACAACAATATGGTGTCAAAAGACTCTCTAGCTTTCTCCTCTTTTTCCAATATCATTGAGTAAATATCACAAAACAATCCACTAATCATTATATTCTGATTGTTATTACTAGATTGTCAAACTAAATCTTATGTGTTTATAGGGATTTGAATTAGGTGCTGCAAAATTATTCAAATATTAAGCTTGTTCTTCATTTGGCCCTCCCACATTAAAAAAAAAAACATGAAGGACCTGGATTTAACCTTTAACTTGACTTAATATTTGTTTTATAAAGCACTAAATGATCTAACAGGGAGAGAGTGAGATGTTTTGGCTTCACCTTTTGGGAGCCGGGTGTCAGGTCAGATATGAAACGAGGCATCAAACACCTGGGATACAGAAGTGTATTTCATTCCGATGTTTTTCTTGACAAATTTAGTTGCAATCACCCACATGTGTGTGTTATCTGTGTCCAGGTTATTCTGAGTATGTTGGTGCCTCCTGCCATCCTACTTTTGGAGTACAAATCGAAGGCGGAGATGGCTCACATCCCTCAGAGTCAGGACTACCACCAGATGACCATGGAGGACAGCGAAAACAACTTCAAGAACATCGCTGAAGACATCCAGATGGTTCGATTCACTCAGTCCCTTTCGCTTTGTGTCTTTACCAAATGTTGACAAATGAGCTATTGTCCTCCCATTAAAGTGGAAGTACTCTGGCACTTTTATATCAAATGGATAATAGATAATGTCATGTTCCCGTTAATCACAAGAGACTTCCGTGTCAGACGTAGTCCACAGTTGAGTGGATGTGAAAGAGTAACAGAGCTACAAACAAGTCGTCTGTTATGTTGAAAGAAAAGTAGAAATACAGATATTTTTATAAAAAGTCTGTTTATAGATACTTATTTACTTTCAGCCAGAAATGGCATTCTGTCTGTGTTTTCTTTGATATCGTTATTTATTTGTTTTTGTTCCACCCCCTTCACATTCCCTTCTTCTGCTTTCTCTCGTTCTCTTCACATTTTTGGCCTGCTGTCGTCTAATCCGGGCCTTTTTTAACCTCACTGCAGGATGTGTTCAAGGAGGCCAGATCCAACGACCAAGTGGAGGCAAAGAATGAGATGGAGACACACATTCGCCCCAGGAAGCTGCCCTTAACCAGGAAGATTTATGCCTTCTACCATGCTCCCATTGTCAAGTTCTGGTCCAACACGGTATGAAGATTAACGCCCACACACATTATCATCTATGCATTAACATAATCATTCATTTTATGGTGGTGTATCTTGTAAACGAGCTTCAGGAGCTACAAGAGGCTTAACACATAATTTACCAGAGAACCAAGAACTTTAAAAAATGTTTTTAATAGATTTCTTTCTTTTTGGCCATTCCTTTATTGGACAGAACAGCTGAAAATCAAGTAAGACTGTTTTATGGTCTGATTCAAACCTATCAGACTCTCACTGGGATTGTTTGACTGCCCATGAAAACCACAAATAGAAGAGGGAGTAAGCTAGTCTTATCAGACACCTACACTCAGCTTTCTCACTGAGTGTTATAAGACTAAACGAGTGGACAGATTCTTCCATTGCATCGGCCACAGGAAGGCTCAGGGATCACGACAATACTCCATTTCCCAGTCAAAAGCGTACATAAAGGACTTTGTGTCGGTTGTGGGATTTATTTTTAATGTTGAACTAGCAGTTCAAGCCCCTTCACATTGCTATTACACTACAGCGACGTAACAAAGCTACGACAGCGTTACTTTCATATTGATTCCTCAACAGCATTATATGAGTGTCCCAGTCGGTGACTTCAGCGTTACAGAAGCTTGACATGTAAAGTTACAGCAGGGACTCCACTTACAGCGCACACACACTCTGACATGCACACACTGCGCTGTTCTGTCCCGCCTGCTCCGCTGCTTTACACTGACCCTGACATGACATTTACATTAAATGCGAGACATTGAAAGTCAGAAATGACGTGCCTTAAACTTACAATATAAAAAGAGCTGGAAGGGGTCCAAATGCTCCAGCAAAGCTTGTAGTATGAAGATCAACTTTATTAACAAATTAGGCCGACGTGTTGTGGAAGGTCTCGAGCCGAAGCGCGTCGGTCACAATTTGTTAACAAAGTTGATCTTCGTTCTTTAAGTGTTGCTGGAGCATTTTGACCTCTTCAAGCCTTTCACTCGTCATGCACCTTGTTAGTTGGGGATGTTGTGCCCAAAATTCCCACTCTGCTTCTTCAATATGAAAAAGATCTGCAATTTCCTCCCCAACTCCTCAGGATTGTTTATCTCAGAGTGGCAGAGCGATGTGAATCCTGGCAAATGTAAAGCCTTAACTTTATCTGCTCTCCTTTAAAGAAATATTTGAAGTGTTCATAAGTGGGAGGCAAGAACAGGAACATTTACTCTACAGTCTGCCAGTTCTCCTGCTGGTTGCCTCTCTTTTAAAACCGTAACCATGAAAGAGTCAGAGTCACACATTTACTTGACTACACACAAACTTGGACTGTCACATTCACGTTCATTCAAAGGATAAACTCATCTTTTCTCACTTGTTCTGATGTTTATTTATAAGCGTAAGCCTGGGGCTTGTTCTCATGAAACCTGTGAGCCGTCATTGATGGCTTTATATGCAGAGACAGAGCTGTTTAACTGGCTGATTATGACTGAGAGAAGTCTGATACCATCACTGAAACCGCAAGACTGCATAACACAGTCTGTGCTGCAGCTTATCTACATCTACTCTACCTGTTTCCGTCCTGATTTCAACACGGCAACGCTGCACTCAACAATGACTTACCCATCAGATCCGAGTGTTAATGGATGGATTTTCCAGTTCAAACTTAGCATGTCAAGGTTCAGCACATTTTTTAACTCTACAGCTGGTCACAGAAAGTGTGTGTGTGTGTGTGTGTGTGTGTGTGTGTGTGTGTGTGTGTGTGTGTGTGTGTCCGGGGGGGGGGGGGGGGGGGGGATTTTAACTCTCCCTCTTTTCAAACGTTCCCACGGTCTTCTGTATGGCTGACCCATGCTTTAAACAGAATTGAGCTCTGTTGTACAAACTTGTCCAAATGGGGAGTTGATGTACTACTGGGAGGCATCATGTGCTTTTTTTTTATACAGGGAAATACAGAAACACCACATGCATTTAAACAAAAGACACTCTGAGGTCTGTGAAGTATTTCTATAAAGTGACCTTTATTTAAAAAAAACAAAAAACATTTAAGTTGGTGAATTGCTTTTATGTTATTCATCTTTGTTTAGCATTGTACAATTTCTTAATGAGCACAAAACAGAAAGTCAGACTGAGGCGAAAGTTACAAGAATTAAAGTTAGAAGAGATAATAAAGCTTGATGAAAAGTTATAAGATCTCCAGAGTAATTGAAGGTTATCCTGAAGGGTTTACGTATGATAAACTCAGCTAGTGGGAAAGTCAGGGGGTCACCTAAGTCAGGAGGAAGGACCAGTGGTTGTCATAGCAAGTTTTTAAAGACAATTTAACAAAAAGGTGATGGACTCCCCAGAGCTAACTGTCAGCATGGCTAAAAAAAAAAACATGAATATGTTGGGAGACGATGACTGAAAAGACAGGGGTTTTATTTCTGTATAGCTAAATGGTCAAGTGGGACAGTGAGGCAGAAAAACAATATACTTATGTTTCTATAGTAGATGTGTTTGTAAGTTTATTTAATTCATTGACCAAACAAAACAATTAAAGGTCACATTATACAAAATACACTTTGCCATTTTTTATAACACTTATTATGTGTCCCTAGTCTGTCTATAAACCCCCCCATTATGAGAGAAGTCTGTCCTCTCCATCTTTCGCCTGCTCCACTTTTCAGAAAATGTGTGCTCAAACAGGCTGATTGGAGATTTTCCCTTCATACAAAGGGCAGTAACCCCTCCCCCAGGTGGATGACACTCTCACAGCTAGGTGCCTGTTCTTCCCTCTGAGTGTCTTTCCACCGTATACAAAACAGCATGGAGCGATAAAATCCCAAGCCCTTCCAGGACGGGGCGTGGTCAGACACAGCTCATTTGAATTTAAAGGTACAGACACAGAAACAGCCTGTTCTGAGCAGGGCTGATATAGAGGGGTTTATAGGCATGATAATATACAGGATCAGAGTGGATTATGAGCCACAGACATGTTTTATTTATTTAAAAAAAAACTTGTTGAAAAGGAGAATAATATGTGTCCTTTAAATATGAACATAAAATTTGAAATTGTGAATGAAAAGGAGCAGAAAGAAGAATCATCTAATATGATCTGCCCCTATTTCACAAGACATTAGTTTACAAAGCACATATATACAAACAAGAAGATATTGAAATAAAAAAGCTGCAGGCCAACAGAGGCAGCCACATCCCCATAGCAGTTCAAAAGTTACAATTCATCTCATCCAAAAATAAAGAATGTCACAACAACACAAAACAGACATGCTGCCTTTAATTATTTAATTCATGTAACAACAAAACTATTGTTTTAACTTTGAATGACATGTTACTGAGGCAAATACATTTCCATTACTCATATCTGAGAGTAAACTATGTACCTAACTTTGAATTTCAGTTGAGATGGAGAGGATGAGTTTTTTTTACACACTGGGCTCACCACCAGCTGAGCTCAGAGACCTCAGTCCTGATGGTCCACTACGAGCTTCTGACATGAAGCTCCCTTGCAGGGTTCAGCCCCTTTTTAAAGGGCCTCAACTGACTTCATCTCAAAATAGAGCGAGCCCCTCTCTGGGACTCTCTGGATTTAGAGTCTTGTTTTCAACACAGTTATCGTCCTTGTCCAACATTTCTTCTGTTCAGTCCATTATGTTTATTGACCACATTGTTCTATAACATTTTTAAGAGTTGTTCATGAGTTCTTGTGTTTCATTCTCAGCTCTTCTACTTGGGTTTCCTGATGTTCTACTCGTACGTGGTCCTGGTGAAAATGCCTGAATGGCCGTCTCCTCAAGAGTGGGTGGTCATCCTCTACATATTCACCTCTGCCATTGAGAAAATAAGAGAGGTGTGTGAAATAAAAAGGGGTCAAAATACTTTAGATGTATTTTGTTAAACAACTGATCTGCTCAACATCATTCCATGCTCTTCTTTTCTCTGTTTTTTTTTCTTTTAAGATGTTCATGTCTGAGGCAGGCAAAATAAGCCAGAAGATAAAGGTGTGGTTCAGTGACTACTTTAATGTGTCAGACTTTCTGGCCATTGTGACCTTCTTTATCGGCTTTGGCCTGAGGTTGGGTGGAGAAGACACCTTTGTCCCAGGAAGGACGGTCTATTGCCTCAATATAATCTTCTGGTACGTGCGACTCCTGGATATCCTGGCTGTCAACCAGCAAGCTGGACCGTACGTCATGATGATTGCTAAAATGGTGAGTCATACCACCGCATGATGTAAATCCATCAGAAGTTTACCATTCTCCAATTTCTCTGAAATTGCTCTGAACTTTAACTATTTCAACTTGCACTCTTTTTTTGAGTGCATCAGAAAACAAATGTCAGTGATGAAAGTAACTGTTTTCATTTACTGTACGATCAAAACAGGTAAGTAAAAAACATGAATATTATTTCATAATTTAAAACTACACAGCTTCTTAGAACACAAAATCAATAGTATTAAGTGGAGCAAAAGTTTGATATTGATTATCGTATTGCAGAATTTAGATGGCTGGTTGTGTTTTTTTTATTTTTTATCCCTGTTTTTGTATGTCAAAAACTATGAGAGCCAAACTACTTAATTTAATGTTTATGTTTAAATTCATTACTTCAAATATTCACAACAGCATTTGTCATCAACATGATGTCATCAGGTAATGTGGCTCAGTGGTAGAGTAGTCGTAGTTGGTCGTCCCTCAACTGGAAGGTCACCAGCTCCTGCATCCACATGTTGGTGTGTCCTTGGGCAAGACACTTAACCCAAAATTGCTCCCTCTGCTGGATTAGTTAATACTGATGGACACAATGTGTGGTGTGAATGGGTACAGTAGGTGTGACATGTGGTGTTAAAGTGCTTTTAGTAGTCAGAAAACTAGAAAAGGGCTACACAAGCTCAAGTCCATCATTTCATGTTCAGCCATCAGTGTCCTAGTTTAACAAAGTATTTTTACCTTTAATTGTTAGCCCCCCTCAAGAATGACATGAAATCATGTCAGCTACACAATACTTTAACTTTGTCTTTGAAATGAACTGAAGTCAATGTTTTTGGCTTTTTTCCTTATTGGACAACTCAGGTTAGCAGTTTCTCTTGTTTTTATACTAAACTCTAGCTCTAGATTTAGTTTACAAATATTATGATGTTCTGTTCTAATCCTCAGCAAATAAGTGAATATCATATAATATTTAATTCTCCTACCACAGTCAAGTTTAAATGTTGTACACCATCGTAGATGTGGTTGTCATAAACCCTTATCAACATAGCCTTAGTGCCTGGGTGTTTCAGTACATATTCATGTTTTAAAAATGACTCCAACAGGAAACAGACATTATTTTAATCAGACAAATGTAATGAGATAATGTGGATTTTTGTTTGTTCCATCAGAGATACAAATTGTGACATCTCTTTCAGGTGGCCAACATGTTTTATATTGTGGTTATAATGGCTATAGTCCTCCTGAGCTATGGCGTGCCCAGGAAAGCCATTTTGTACCCAAAAGAGGAGCCCAGCTGGACGCTGGCAAAAGATGTGGTCTTCCAGCCGTACTGGATGATGTACGGGGAAGTGTATGCTTATGAAATCGATGGTAAGCCAGATGAGGATGGTAGGGGAGATTACGAGGGTAAGAACGATTTTATTCAAAGCTTCTCACCAAAGCATGATGGCTGATTGTCACTCAAACAATCACTGAAAATCAAACCCACGACGGCCTAATCATTGGTTCCCCTCACCAGCCTCCTTCACACAACATGGTTCACAAAGAGAAGCAGTCAATGCAGGTTTCTCTGGGGAGGGCAGGACCTTTTGTTTCACCGCAGCATCAACTGCCTCGACTCAGATCAATATGGTCTCGATAAAGTGATGGTTGCTTGAATCGGACGCATTTGAAGCTCTGGTGGAACTAAGCGCCTGGTTGGGCCCCATTACCTGAGTTGGCTTTGAAAGGTTGCACACACCGTTGAAATTTATCACATGGTTTATCACTTCATCATACAGTTTAGAAAGAGAAAAAAGGAGATAAGGTAAATGTCTATGAATTGCAAGTATTTTTTTTAGAGGTGAAAAAAAGAGTTAAAATGTATGACAGTGTTACCAACAGTTGTAGCCAAAGTGCAGTGGAGCTGTTTTTTCATATATTACATGCATTAAAAAAAGAAAAACAGTGTATACATTAAAACAGTTTCAGGGCTGTGGTGGTGTCTTTTTTTTTTCCAGATATGTTGAAACGCAATGCACCAATCTTAAACTGGTTTTGAATATTGTCCTTGTACTGACTCAAGTAGCTAGCTCAGGGATCCTCAGCCGTTTTCACACATGCACAAAATTTCTTGAAAATTGTATGCAGCCTGCCCCTTCAATCTTCCTGAGTTGCTCTTTCACAAATGTCCCTCCCAGCGGACGAGAAACAGAGTCCAAAGCTATGATGACAGTATCTTCCTTTATATTAGTTATGAGGACATTTGGGTGGATTCACAGTATGAATGAAAAAGCAGAGAAGAACATACTGGTGAGCAGAAAAATAGTGAAGCAGTTTTCATTATATTCTTCAAAATGACCTGCTGCGTTCACTCTGGCTCACCCTTGGTCTTCATGTGGAGAATTTTACCAGGTGGATGGCAGGAGAGTTGCAGAATTAAGTCTGGGCAAAAACATGGTGTGTTTGTATTCACACATGCAACTCACACTCGAAATTTCTGGACCTTTTCAGGAGTTTTGTGCTCGTGTGAAAGGGGCTGATGTAGTGGTGGGCGATATAACGATCTTAGATCGTGAAGGATTTTAACTTGCTGACGAGCTGCCAAAGCAGAGAGATCGTAGAACCGGGCTAATGTGTTTATTCTATCATGCTGCAGTTTATGCTGCGACACAGACGCGTCTCCCCCCCCTCCTTTTTTGCTCCGCAGCGGTGAAAATGAAACTTAAAAGTAAAGTCCGCAAAAACAACTCCATCTCAGTTATATGCAACTGTTCTGATATTTTTCCTCTACCGACTCAGATAGCGACATAAGAAACCGTTTAACGAGCCGAAGAGACGTTAACAGTCTGCAGAGAGACAGACAGAGCGGAGCTCAGACAGTCAGTGATGAGAGATATAACCCTGGTGTTTAAAATGTTGCTGTCTGTGTTTTCTGCTCTCTCTCAGTTTTTAAAAGTTACTTATCAAGCCTCTCCACCCGAAGCTCACCTGTTGTGATAACTGAATTTATAGGGATTAGGCTAAACAATGTTACACTTTCAGTGTGCAGCAGACAGGTGAGAGTGAGTAACCATGGTGACTGTCTGTCTGTCAATCAACGGTGTCCCGCCCCCTCTATGAATTAAACTCTTCTGTCAGTAAAACTTACTTTGATCATGTGTCACAGAATGAACACATTCTGTATTATGTTTGATTATAAATAAACTAAACTAAATGATGTCATAAAAAACAACAAAGGCTGCAGAGCCTGTATGAAGCTCCAGCTGTAGGGACTCTGCAGGACTATAATAGCACAGAAACACAAGAACTTGAAGTCTACATGTTTTTAAATGAATGCATCACTGCGTGAAAATGTTCCTGATGAACATAAAAAGAGGACACATAACTAAATCATCATTTCAAAGTGGTGAGGAAAACCTTCAAATTGTTCATAAATATTGATCAAATTGAGGGAAAGACATTTCTATTGCTAAAGATGTTCTGGGTGAGAGACCTCCACACCTCCTACAAAGATGTTTTTCAAATAGATTAAACTTGTCAGTGCAGTTTTTGTGCATTTAAAAACATTATACAGGGAAATAAGTTTGGTTGAACTGGTCAGTAACTTACAAATCTGAAGATTCTAAAGAACAGTATGAAAAATATCGTGATAAAATCGTGATCGTGATTTTGCCAAAAAAAATCATGATATGATATTTTTCCCATATCGCCCACCTCTAGGCTGATGTTCATTAAATTGAGGCAGCTCAAGTATGTTGATGTTTTTATGTTCATGTCCTTAAAGTCTCCTCCTCTTCACAGTTTGTGCCAATAACAGTGACCCGTCAGTGAAGAGCCTGTGTGCAGCCGGAGTGTGGCTGACTCCTCTCCTACAAGCAGTCTACCTCTTTGTACAGTATATACTCATGGTCAACCTCCTCATCGCATTCTTTAAGTAAGGGAATACTGTGTTTCCAAAATAACATTATTCGTTCTTTTTTTATCCACATCGTCACCCTCAACGCTATTTCTCCTCTCTCTATTTTCCAGTAATGTGTATATGCAAGTCAAGTCCATTTCTAATCTGGTTTGGAAGTACCAGCGCTACCACTTCATTATGGCCTACCACGAGAAGCCTGTCCTCCCGCCCCCATTCATCCTCCTCTGTCATATCTACTCCCTCTTCTGTATGTGTAGAAAGAGGAAGAAGGAGCATACATACGGACCAAGTATGATCACACTGCTGCCATTGTCCAGCACAAACCTTATGTGCTCCACATAATAACTTCAAAGGGAAATGATGGAAGGAAACAAGTTGGCATTGATATTTATTGTAAAAGAGCAAAGAATAGGAAGGAGATTTGTTTTAACAAATAAGAAACATGAGATGAAGTGTTTCTGAAACGGTAACACCTGTCTTCTCTGTTTTCTCTCAGAGCTGTTTCTCACAGAGGAAGACCAAAAGAAGCTTCATGATTTTGAGGAGCAGTGTGTGGAGACGTACTTTCATGAAAAGGATGATCAGTTTCACTCGGGGAGTGAGGAGCGCATTCGTCTTACGTCAGAAAGGTGAAACAATGTCTTTACCTTTTTCAAAGTTAGAATTTAGAGGGCTGAAGTAGGTGACAACAATTTTTACAATCAGGGTTACTCCCCCAAATGAGTGTGGGTATAATAACCGTCTGACAAAACCACTGTGATGTCAAATTTGAAAGTACCGTTTCATTTAGAATTTTCTGCATTTATTTTTCAAACTACTCCCCCTTGTCTTCCTTATAATTGTCGGCACATTCGTGCTTATGTTGGCTCCTTTCTGCCACCTGTTGATGTAAATGTATGAAACTATTGGCTGGACTTCGTCTGGCATCATCAGTATGTGCTTGCCTATAAGCGTGTACAAGACTAACAACACTGCAGTTCTACGAAAGGTTTACAAAATTGTAAATGTTGATAGATATTTGGTAAAGTTGCTTACAAAGCATATTAGTGAGATAACTTACTGAACACACACTCATGTAAACATTACCAGTGGAAAACACACGCTGACCTACAAATAATGTTTGTGTCTTTCAGGGTTGAGACGATGTGTTTACAGTTGAAGGAGGTCGGGAACAAGGTCAACTTTATAAAACGCTCTTTGCACACGCTGGACTCGCAGATCGGCCATCTGCAGGACCTCTCAGCTCTGACTGTAGACACTCTAAAGACCCTCACTGCTCAGAGGGCGTCGGAGGCCAGCAAGGTCCACAATCAGATCACACGGGAGCTCAGCCTCTCTAAGAACATGGTCCCCAGCATCGCCCCTGTGGCCACAGAAACTGGTCCCCACTCTAAATCGTCCATGATGTGCAAACGCAGTGTGGGCGCCTTCTTCGTCTCCTCTTTTCCCCAGGCTGGAGCCAACCTCGCAGACTCTCTGTTTGGGTTTGGTGTCGGGGGAGGGGCTGGGACGGACAGTAGCCGGAGAGTTGGGCCCAGCCCTGGAGCAGGACTGGGGCTGGACTCCAACCTGACCCCAGCTTTGAGTCCAGAGAGGAGGGGGTTGTTTGGGCTTGGGCACCTTGCTTTAGAGGCTGGCTCCTCAGGCAGTGCCAGCTCCAGTGCCTTTGTCCAAAGTGCTGTGGCCATTTCCCCTACGGAGCTGCGTTTCCGAGGCCACTCTCTCACCCAGAGTAAGCTGACCCGTCCACTAGAGCCGGGCTTTTCCGACTCGCCATCCAGCCTGCCCAACGTGCCCTCCCCCGTCGCTCAGTTCCACATCAGCAGCACCCCTTCCCAGCCAAGTGGCTCCAGCCACCCGGAACTCGCCCTAGCTGGGCATTACCAGCAGCCCCTCCAGCCTGACAGCACCACAGTAGAGTTTGGGGCATTTGTAGGTGAGTATGAGATAGAGGGGGGATCTGGGGTTGATGAGAGGATAAAAGAGGTGGATGAAACCTGTGTGTGTGTTTATCCAACTGTGGTCATTGTGTCTAAGACTTCTGGCTCTGCTCAGCCTGCCTGCTTGCCTGCTTGCACTGCTAAGCCTGAGAACACAGGGGGGTTAGGGAGGGGGGAGATTAGGAGGGAGGTGAGTCAGGGCTTCGTGAACGAGGCGTTCCTCGATGATGACGGCAGCTCAGGCTCTCTGAGGAGACAGACAACAGACAGTGAAGTCCCGCAGGCTCCTGAAGCCGTGTCATCAACAGCTGACACCGGAGAAAATAGATGCCTGCCTGCTTTTGCTCGTTACCCTGTCGCGGCATCCAGGAGACCCCACAGACGAAGAAACCGGGGATGGAGTAAATCTGAACCACCTTCCCCTCAGGCATCATGCTATGATGGTCATAGAGGGTCGGAAGGCCATGTTGAGATGGAGAACACTTCAAGAGAGCCAAACACAACACAAGGTTTGAGTCTGAGTTTCAGTGGGGCGCTGTGTGTGCCGGGTGCTGGGGTTTGTCCTCTCCGGATCAGGATCTATGTTGACTTGCTGGTGCCTTTTCCTTTCCTTTTGTCTGTGCATCTGACTGGACCTCTTGTCCCAACAGTTCAATCACATTTATTTATAAAGCACAGCAGTTCTTTCTTTGTTCCTGGGAGGTTCTGAGGTTCTTATGTATGATGTGAACGCTGCATGAATGATTGACTTGACTTTTAGATTGAGTTTGGCAGGTGGAGGTGAGAGGAGCAGTTTTTCATAAAAATCACGTTTTATTTTATTGTCGTGTTCATTGTTGTGTCACAAGATTGGGCAATGTTTTCTGAATGCTACACAATGACTTCACAATTAGGAGTAGTAAACAAATCACTTTCAATTAAATTTTTGGATTGTCCTGGTGGAATTTTATCATGTGAATCATCAGGAAAAAAAAAAAAACAATATTGTGATTAATTTATTTTGATAATCTGACAAACTGAACAGTAAGGCGGTTTATGATTCCCTAATGAAGAATGACAATGGTCATGTTTTCAGGACATAAAGACAGTATGGACCTCCAGACTTCACAACCCAAAGCCACCTCCAGCAGACGGCAAAGCCCGGCAACACAGACCAGATCTCAGGTGTGTGTCTTTAATTTTCTCTGACTCCATCAAAGCTTTTGTTTGATGACCAGTCAAACAATTACATTACATCTAGTAGATATTGAATTGCACTTTGTTGCCCCACACTGTTCACCATGAGTCTGGTTCTGCTAGAGCTTTCTGCCCGTTAAAAAAACAAAACGTAATTTTTCTACCAAGGGCTTGCTCATGGTGGATTAATGTTGGGCCTCTTCTAAAAATAGAAAAAGTATGGTATACACCTTTTTAATGAAGTGTCTAAAAATGTATTGATTGAATTTCTGATCTCTCCTTGGTAAGGAAACACTTTTAATGTTAACTGTTATTTGCCAGTTAAAGTCAAGATGTGTTACATCTGAATGAACCCGGGTGTGTTGGCAAAATTGATTCTTTGTGCGAAATGATATCCCACACGTAGACTATACCTGAGCAGATGAGTCATTCGATCAGTAACTAATGGTAAATTAGTTGGAGAAAAAAGCCCAAAACCTTTTAAATAAACCCTAATTTTATTATAAAGCCAAACCTTATATAAATAAAGTAGTAGCTCCCCCCCTCAAATTAGTGTTCTCCTTCATGTTTCTGCACCTCAGCAGCTGTTTATCTTTCAAATTAGTGTTTGACTTCAGGGGGTGTTTGCATGGATTTCCATAGTCATGAGCACATTTCTCTTAGTATTGCAACACCACATTAATGCAGCAACAGTGAGTTTGTCTCCTCAGCATCAGCAAGTTACAGCAAGTTGTAAATTAATGGGGGGGAATTCAGTTTTCCTTGTTTTAACATTGTGACATCCATCACTGATTGGTTAGTGTGACGGATCAGTTTACCACCTGTTGATCTAAATCATTTTCTTATGCATCTCCTGTTGTGTTTCACACAGCTACTAATGACATTAGGTTGTCAATTGAATGCGGCAGGAAACTCTAAATTATGAGGTTGTAATGTACGTCTGGTGCCGATACAATCTTGACAAAAGCAGCCAAACATAAGCATGTAGCCCTTTCAGATAAACTTTTTTTTTAAAGTCACCATCCTTCAGTGTTTCAGGAAAATGATAACCTTCTTCCTTTTTCTGTCTTTTTTTTGTTACAACAGCATCAGTCTGAAGCTCACGGTCACATCAGAGCAGTCAACTCTTATGCTGGCTTCACTGAGTTCGACAGAAACCCAGCTTTGCTCCATCCTGACTCCAGTAAGCTCACACATATCACAAATAACACTAAGAAATGATCCTAGAAAAATGTATTATTTATTTGAATCCATTGCAGGCTTAGCTGCAGAATCATCTGCAGACAGTGTTTTTTTTTTCATGTCTCAGTTATGGGTGGTAATTATTCGCTGTGTTTCTGCAGCTCTGACGAAGAAGGACAGAAGCAGAGTGTCCGCTGAAGACATCCTCATACATGAAGACCCCAGAGCTGCAGTGCTGGTGAGAGATGTTTCTATATCTGTACTTTCATGCCAGCAAAGTGAAATGAAAACACAGTTCTTTCATTTTAACCATAGGTGCCTTTGTTAATTCTGCATTTTGTCACCACTTCTCATTTCTCCACTAGGAAAGAGTTCAGGTCAAATCAGCCCAAGCCAGCAGCCTGTAAGTCCTTATCTCCCACTTGCCAATTAGATATACACTCACCACTCTCTCTCACACACACACACACACATGCACAGACGGACACACAACCACTTACATTTAAAAAAAAAAGAAAAAAAAAAGTAGTTGGACCCGTTTGTCTGATTTCAGTAAATGTATGAGCCTTCTTTGTTTCTCACTTTAGACCAGCACACATCTGCCCGCTCTTATTCACACAAACACTTTTACATGTAGAACAAAAGCTCCCGTGTAGATCCATGAACTGATTGCCTTTTATCTGTTTTGTTAAAACTATTGTCCTCCTTTGCTCTCTCTCTCTCTCGCTCTCTGTCAGACGCCCTCCTGGTGAAGACACACTGACCGGTGAGATGTGAAATATTACCTGCTTGCTTGAAATCAGTTGGACTTGTTTGGTCTGGATCAGCTGGTCCAGCAGCAGCGTTATCAAAGAGACATTTGACCTTTCTCTTATCTGTGCATCAAAGTAATGCCTGCTTGTGTGTGATACCATCAACACTGTGACATCATGCTCCTTTAGCTCAGTGGATAGAGAAGAAAAGTCCTCATCACATCAGCCAAAGGCTTCACTCAGACCCCCTGATGTATCATCCCCACACTCTCTACCAATGTCTCCTTACCTCCTCTGTCCTATTGAAAAAAGACAAGAAAGCAAAACTGCTTTGAAAAAGCATAAGAGAGACTCATAATCCTTGGGAAACAGAAAAGGGAACATTGCAGAGGTTTTATCAAGTTACTCAGCGAGCATCTTCTGTTTAAAAGACGTTTAAAAGACATCTGTAGCCTCTGTTGAAAATACTTTTCATCGACTTTTTGAAGATGTTTTAAAGGTCTTCATGTCTAGACTTGATTTCAGATGGCACATTGTAACAGATCTCATATTTGTAGAGTCTGAAATGGTTGTAAAAGTGAGCAGTGCATCAGTAACCCATGAAAAGAAACCTTAAAAGCAAAAGCTGAACAGGGTTTAACAAATCCACTGCTCTCATTCTTTGCCACCGGATTCTCTTTCAACTACTTCCTCTGTCAGGTATCAATCAACTACATCAGCACCAAGGGGGACCTCCCTCTTAGAGCTGGACAACCTAAATACCTGCACATGCAAAGTCTTAGTTTAAAGACCCTCAGTTTAAAACTGCTCCCTTTATGATGAACATCACACAGCACAGAAATGGCCAAATACATGAATTTGTATGAAAAATTAAATGCGTTGAAATTACGTCTTTGCGTTGTAGAAATTTCACAAAATAAGTGACTTCAGAGAGTTACAGCTACAATCATCATTTTCATTACCATCGACGCTGAAATGAACAAATGATCATAAATATTAAACAAAATCGATTTCTTTTGGATAGACTGGCCTGATTTCGATCTGTTTTCACTGAATTTGAACAGTGAAATCCTGCTGAGTGCTAACTGGGTAATGTTCATTCAAAAAGATTGAATGAATTAAAAGCCAGTGATTGCAGGTACCCAACAAGTCATTCTCTAAATCTGTGTTTATGGTCAAGTAGAAAAGAGGACCAGAAGGGACTCTGCTGTACAATATGTCTCGTGTCATGTTTCAAGATGAAAGCCTCACCCTCCTGTTCTTCTTCTGTGGTTTCAGCTGCAGTTTCTCTGTACACACCACGAAACACCCAGCTCGGGGCCAGAAAGGACTGTGAGTAACTCACACTCTCATCAAACAGCACAACAGACTCTGATATGGAGGGTTTTATTTCTTGATTTGAAGCCTGGTTCAAAACAGTGAGAGACTGCATATCAAGTATCTCTGTGGCTTAAATAATATATTAAACTTCTGCTAAAAGGTGCAAAGGAAGATAATTCAGTCTGTAGTAAAACAATGAAAAGCAGAAAATCCTCATTTGGTTTTGCTTCGAGGATGTCCTAATAGCTGTGGACAGATTTCTCTCTCTCTTCCTTTGCACCTTTTAGCAGATTAAAACAAGTTTAATATATTATTTAAGCCACTGAGAAACTTGATATGCAGTCTCTCACTGTTTTGAACCAGGCTTCAAATCAAGAAATAAAAAACAAAAGCTATGATTAAACAGTTCATCTGACTTCTGCCGTTTGTTTGTTGTTTATTGTTTTTACTTTAAAAGAGGAAAACTTGATGTCACAGTTTCTTTGGTTAATTTCTAATCTTCAGTAGTACAGAGACCTCTGCTGGTGGATGCTGGAACAACTCTGAGTCATTTTGTTAAATTAATGATGTTTTTAGATAATTATTATAATAATTAAATGACTTCAACTCAAACTGCAGAACAAAACAACCTTTCTTTTTTTCTCCTTAGCTATCGGCTCTCCGTTCAAGCCCATGGAGAGCTACCAGTACTCAGGTGAGACATGCAGAAGAAGTATTATTAAGTATAAAGGACCTATCATAGTCTACAGGATGAATGATTGTAAATGTAATCAGTGATGCTGTCTTTAAAGTGAAAATGGTGTCACTGATAGTACTCATTTCTGTTTTTCCCTCAGTAGTTCTGCTCTTGTTCTTCAGCTGTCTCAACCTGTTTGTGTATTAAATGTGAGTGTTTACTGTTCCCCCTTTAGCTGTGGAGCGCAACAACTTGATGAGGCTGTCTCAGAGTATCCCCTTCACGCCTGTGCCCCCTAGAGGTAAGCAAACGTGGATCACGGTGCATACTCAGACTTGTCAGGTCAGGTGACAACGGCCCCTGCACATTTCTGAGAAGAGACAACAGCAGGCGCCTGAGAATGAGAAAGTATGAAGAGATCAGGTTTCTGTGCTGCTGTTTTCCTCCCACACATGCAGGTGTTTGCTTGCATTCATTTCTGAGGTATTAGTGTGAAGGGAAGTGTTGGCTACTCAATTCAGTTGCATTTCTCTGCTGAGTGGAAGTACTGTTTTTTTATGAACTTTTTATTTCAGTTTCAGCAACCTATACAATCACTTTTTCAGCTGAATTTATAAGGTTCATAGATATTTCACAAAATATTACTAAATTACATTTACTTCACTCTAGCTTTAAGTGAAGTGCTTGGAATAAAGCCAATATTTGAATAAAAATAATAAAGAAAACAATTATAGAAAAGGATCAATATAAAAAGTAAAAGGAGGTAGGTAGGGTGAGTTGGATGTGTGTGCGTCTTGTAGCGGCATGAGTGTGTACATGCACACGGAGGTATGTTAGGCTGGAAGGGGACAGGATATATGTAGAGCGACTCAAATCACTTCACTGCATCCGTATGGAGATGGCAGGCTTCTGTCTTTTAATCAATGTTTTCTTTTGTTAGATTGAGGGCTTTTTATTCCATGTGGTGAATTCCACATACCTTCTTAATCCACACATTATTAAATATTATGTTATTATATATGTTGGGGATGTGAGGTTTTGTAACAATGGATTTTACTGACTAGTTTGTAAGTCTGTGTAAGTACAGTGTGTAGAAGTGAAATGATTAAACGCTTGTAGGTAATGCAGTCCAGCTTTCAAAGCAGGTATATAAAATATGTTGCCTCCTATCTTCATATTTTTACTGCTTCTGATACCAGAGTTGTAAATTAAAAACAGAAAAGCTTGAATCAAGGCTAATGCTCAACTCGCAGGTTCACACATCTCCATGACACACCTTGGAGAAAACTATGTCCCTGTGCCAGTTTCACAGCAGACAGAGGGTGGAAATGAGTTTGTTTCATATGTCACTGACAGATTGTAACCAGCAACTGCATCCTCCTCGGATCATATCAAAACTGGAGCTATGTTCAGAATGTCAGCCCTCACATTCCCTGAGTCTATCGAGTCATCTCAAAACTGACCAACAATAACCAAATGAAAGTCATTTAAGGAAGTTGAAAAGAAAGTCTACTGACAAATGTATGAATTAAGTAATTACTGCAACATAATTGATCATTAGAGAGGGTGCATATGAAGTTTGATAAAAATAAAGAGGATGAAATCTGTGAAGCATAATATTAAAGTGAGATGGAAACAGACAAGAGGTACACAAAGGTTAGTGTTTGTGTGTGTAATCCTCCCATGATGCTTTGTTGTTCGTCAGGGGAGCCGGTGACTGTGTACCGACTGGATGAGAGCTCCCCCAACACCATCAACAACAGCATGTCTTCCTGGGCCCAGCGCGGCCTCTGTGCCAAAATAGAGTTTCTCAGCAAGGAGGAGATGGGCGGAGGCCTCAGGCGGGCCCTCAAGGTGCTCTGTACCTGGTCAGAGTACGACATCCTGAAACCAGGACATCTGTATATAGTCAAATCCTTCCTTCCTGAGGTGGTCGAGACCTGGCAGAGCATCTACAAAGAGGACACTGTGCTGCACCTTTGTCTCAGGGTACACAGGACACACCCACACACACACACACACACACACACACACACACATGTTTTGACCTGTAGAGAAGGAACATTTAATTAGTAGGTTGGGGTTTTAAAGTATTTGAACTCCTTTCCCTGCAGCTGTTTGAAAGTAAGATGCTGATTATTTATCACCTGACTCTTTCATAGATGACAGAAGTAGTTCTTTCATTTCTCAAAATCCATTCTCTGTGCTTTGGACACATGTAGGTGATCTAATCTCAGACTAAAGAATCCATATTCACTGCAGCAAGTCACAGAATTGAACTACAATACAAGATGTTTTAGGTTTAACAACTCTCATTCCTACATCTAATGTCAATTCACCTTTATTTATAAAGTGTGCAAATCATGAAAATCATTTTATCTCAACACTTGACAAAAAGAGCATGTCAAGACTGAACTCCTTATTATAGTGTTTACAGATACCAGAGCCAACAACCTTTTTAGCAAGATAATCATGAGAAGGGAAAAGTTCATTTTAACAGTCAGAAAGCTCGAGTAGAACAAGACTCAAGCTGTTCGATTGATGTCTGTTTGTCCGTGTGTCACTGCAGGAAATCCAACAACAACGAGCTGCTCAGAAGCTGACATTTGCCTTCAACCAAATCAGGCCCAAGACGATTCCTTATTCACCGAGGTAAGAGCATAGAGAGGAGGGGAAGCGGAACACACACACACACACACACACACACACACACACACACACACACACACACACACACACACACACACACACACACACACACACACATATCTTATAACAGCTTTATTACATGTGTTGATAAGGGGTTTTATACCCTTTGTCTTATGATACACTGAAAAATATGAACACAACACTTTACTGAGCTTGCAGAAGGCCTTGCTGCTCTCAAAGGTCTTTCACAAACTTGTTCCTTTGCATGTCAGTAAACACTTATTCACTGCCAGGAGGATCCACCCACCTGACAGTTTTGGCAAACAACCTGCTTATTAAACTGGGTGATTGTTACACAGGTGTGTCACATTCCATTTTTATGGATTTCACTGTCAGTGCTCACAAACTTGTTAACAACATTTGTGGAGGAAATGATATTTGTGTGCATGGGGAAAAGTGACCATCTTTTTGTGTTGACAATGGAAAAAAAAGGGTTTTGTTTTTATTTTTCAGTCAGTGAGGATCCTATGTAGGTCACAGCTTTGCTTAGTTTAATCGTGGTTCTGCAAGGCCAGGGACATTTGCTTAGAGATAACCTCCACCCTGTAAACCAGCTGTGCAACAATTTACATACCAGCACCATCCGTCCCTCCAGTCAGCTGGATGAACTATTTTCTCTCTGGAGTTAAACTTGTGTAAGCGACGTGGGTGTATGTGAAGGAATAAATCAGTCTAAACACGTTCTGGGTCTTTCTCATAACTTTATACTCATAACCTAATAACAGGATATTAACATTACTGTAAACACTTTTTTTTATAATGTAACCAACATTATAGCAATCATTTAAGAACATAATAAAGTTACGTCTGCATAGAGAAAGAACATAATAAACATGTTTCTAACTTATTTGCATATCCCATTTTCACTCTTACACTTGTTTGATTCATTGGTTTCAGTTTTCAGTGCTATGCCAGCGGACTGCTAGCGTAGCACTGAAACATTTTAAATTAGATAGCACTCAATCACAACTAAAGTAATCTAATTTCTCAGGACACTTTGCATAAAGAGCAGACTTAGACATCACACTTTGTTATTTATAAAGACCCCAATACAATCCACCATAGGCCAGGCACTTGGCAACTGTGACAAGGAAAAACGTCCTGTTACAGAC